>NC_041393.1:347717399-347742013 GCF_002162155.2 Triticum dicoccoides | reverse complement strand
GCCCCACCACCTCGTGTCGCTGCCGCCGACGCCTGCAGCCGCTGCCGCCGGAGCTACCCCGCCGCCGGAGCCCCGCCGCCCCTAGCCAACCCCACCAGAGCCGCCCCGCCTCGCCGGAGGACCCCGCCGTAGGTACCGCCGCTGCCGCCGACGCCGTTTTTTTTGGAAAAAAAACTACTTCCGTTTTTTAGAAACCCTAGATTTTTTTATTAGATCGGTTTTCTTTCGGTTTATTTTATTAGCGAGCGTTCGCTCGTTCGTTCGTTTTAACGAATGTGTTCATCATTTAGATCCAGATAATGAACGTTCGTTCGTTAATCTATTCGTCGTTTTTTTTCTCTTTTCTTCTCGGATTTATTCCGCGATTTTCTGATCGTGATTTCTGATCTGATTTTAGTTTTAGTTTAACTTTTCGCTCGTTTATTAGAATTAGGCGATTCAAACGCCTAGAGTTTCGTCTCGAAACCCTCTTTCTGTTTAATCTACTCAAACAAGTTTTTGCTTCTGTAAAATTTGACTTAGGTCCAGATTAGTAAACGAAGTTGGTTCTTTCGTAGTTGGATCTTCGTTGCTTTGTTTGATTTAATTCTTTTTGCCAACCGGAGTTCTTAAGTTGAACTTTCTGGTTAGATATTTTATTTGAGTTCTACATGTGCATTAGATGAGTACTTATTGTATACTTGTTTGTTTGTTTGCTTGCGATAGAGTACCCGGATTGCGCCACTTGCTACTTTAAATCCCTAGGTGTGATGGATCATCAGCAAGGCAAGTAACACTTTGATCATACCTCTTTATTACCCAGTTTTATGCATTAGATCAATCCTCAAACAATTTGCATGATTAGGATCTGATTAAATTGTGGGTTTGGGGAAGTAGATGAGGTAGTACCTATTACCTATTTTATTATCAAACCCTTGGGAGTTACTTCTACGTTTGCTTATATTGCCATGCTATGCTAGTAAACGTGGATTGGGTGAGTGAATTTCATGACAGATGTGAGATTGTTAATTAATGGTTTATTTAAGGTGGCAACTTTAATACACATCTGGGTGGATTGAGGTACTTGGGTTTTCCAGGATTGCCTATTTGTTTTTGGACCGCCACCCAGGCTCAAAGGGATCATAAGATTATTCATGCTAGAAACTTCCGTGTGCAGCCACATGCTATTATGGGCTCTAGCATAGTTGATTAAGTCGTGCGAACTCTTACAGTGGTAGACTAGCGGATGTAGGGGAAAGTAGGTGTACAGGTATACCCAATCGTAAGGTGCTAGCGCTTCTGAAAGACTATGTCTCGGTCATACGTTTCTCAAACACCATGCAGTGCGAGAAAACTAATGGAGGAGATCGGGTCTTGTGGGGAAAAGTGCACAAACCTCTGCAGAGTGTATAAACTAATCATGATTAGCCGTGTCCCCAGTTATGGACGTTTTGAGTATCTAGTACTTGGATTATCATGTAAATCTCATCATGTTACTTTAATTAATATTGTTGGGTTTGTTTAATGATGATGCTTAATTGGGATTGAGAATGCTGTCAACCATTCTCAATGTTTAACAACTACCATGATAGTTAAATAAATTTATTCCTTTGCAGTAGGGAAAAACTGGCTTTATGCGAAATCTGTAACCATGGAGCTTTTCCACCAGCCAAATATGCATGTAGAATATCATTATTTCTTTCATTACTCTCTATGTGTTACTTTGCCAGCATATTCCATGTGCTGACCCATTTTCGGGCTGCAACGTTCATGTTGCAGACTTTTCAGACGACGAGTAGGATTGCCTTAGGATCGTGGTCCTATACTCAGTGATGCTGTTGGAGTTGATGGACTCACTTATCTTCCCAACCTTCCGCTGTTATCGTTTTAGATGGCCTTAAGCCATATTTATTGTAATGATCTCTCTTATGAGACATTCGATGTAATAAGTGTGTGATTGCTACTCTGTTATAAATCCTTCAAGTACTGTGCGTGTCAGCATTACTGATCCAGGGATGACACTGATGCACAGAGATCAGACCGTCTGAGGTCTGGTCGCTACAATCATTCTACATTTTGTTATTTATTTCTTCAAAACCATGGCAAAGATTTATTCCACCTTTATATATAATTATGATTTAGAAATGCCATGATCTTCGAATTCAGTAGGTTGGATACACTTTGAGTCAAACAGTTATTTCATCCAATGAAATATGCTCACACGAAAAATAGTTCACCTTATGTCAATCATACAAGTACTAAGGATTACCTCACCTAAAAAAATCAGATCATTACAATACATGGACAACATAGGGGATCTTACAACATAATCCATTCAGAGACATGACAACATGCAAGTATAATAATCTAATGACAATTTCAACTGGTATCTAAAGAAGATGTGGGATTACTCTAGGCTTCAGATAGAAGAAGCAGCAGGACCTCCTTCGTCTTCAAATGCAACATTCTTACTTCCTCCAATTCTTGGGTTGCTTGCATAATGCGTGCAACTAATTGCATAATTTCCAGCCTCAAGATCAAGATTACCTCATTCATGGTAGCTACACCATCTCTTTCTGCCTCTAGTAGAGCCTCAAGAACTATAATATCTATGCTCAGACTGCTCTCCAGCGGTGTTGCCTCTGAACTGCTACCATCTGGTAACATGGATGGTGCACTGCTTCCACAAATAGATTCTGGGGTTGTACATTGTTTCCTAGTGTGAACAACATACTGAAAGGTTTCCGCTGGACATAATTAAAAGATAGTAATTGCATGATCCATGCAGTAAGCTTACATGGTAAACGACATACGAATTATTGCCGAGCATGTCAAGCTATATTTAAATGGTTTGAAGCAGCATCAGCCGAAAATAAATTAAAATGGTAGGAATGAAACTAGGGATGTAAGTGGCAAATAAACGGCATCCGCCAGTCCCATCTAGTTAGTTTTTGCTAGCTCCCTAGTTCATTTTACTCAAAAAACAAAAACTCTTTTGAACTATCATACCACTAGTGGACTTTAATCGGGATTAAACGGGACTCAGTTGACATCCCTAGTTGAAAGGGAGTGTACCACCGCTATATTTAAGTTGCCAAGGCATCTAAGCAGTTGAAATAATCTGATAAAGCACTTAACAGTGTGGCCTCATATAAACTACAAAGATAGTCTTGTGATGAAGTCCATAGGAAAAGTTAAGGAGTCAAATGAACTAGGCATGCATTTCTTTATGATAGTACAACAGACACTACTGGCATATTGGCCAACTCACGTATCGCCTAACAAGTCACAAACAAGCATTCGAATCAAGTAATACAGCAAGACAATTGAACTATTTGTAATTCTGTAAGATTAAAGGTTGAGGGCACAAGCCAAGAAAGCATCCCACGCGTATTACATTTCACATGTACTAAAACACACTGGCTTACCATATGTTGTTGTGAAGCCTCTCTGCTGTTGCAATGTTCTTTGAAGATATCGTCAGCATCCCGTGGTTGCAAATCTAGTTGTTGTAGTTTATTCTGCACCCTCTATTTAGGTAAAATTAATTTTAATTGCATGCACTGGTTCGAATTGATCATCAATGGTTCATCTAAACTAATGAAAGAATGGTGTGTGCTTACAGGACAATATATGTGCTTCACTCTATTTTTATGCTTGTTCGAGGTGCCAACAACAAAAGAACAAATATTTTGCTTGATGGGGTTGGCAGCTCCATAATTAATATAAGAATCAAATTAGTCATGCAACTTGGGAAGATCAAGAACAAATAGAAAAGTAGGGTCTATTTGGTTGGAGACTAGCATGGCCAAGGAAAAGTGTGACTAGGCACTCAAGTATGGCAAGCCACACAAGTGCAGTTGAGAAATTGGACGCCAAACTTTGGCAAAAAAATTGTCTCTATGATAAGTGGGCCATAGGGGCAATAAAGTGTGACAAAAACCAAACACATGCCAACTAAACCGTGGCTGCCAAACTTTGGCTTGGCAAACCGTGGCTGGGAACCAAACAGCCCCGCAATGAACAGAGGCTCGGAGCAGTGACGTAATAGGTAGCATCAAAAAATGTAGGGTAAAATGAACAAAAAGCAGCGGAACCACATGGTAGATTGCTGATGTGTAATTAAACATAGAGAACATGAAGCAGTCTAATGGAACCAATAGGTGGCATCAGAACAACAGCAGTATCTTAAATATAGCATGCAAGAAGTAAAATAGGAGGCAACGATATCTAGGAAGTACAGTAATACTTAGGACAAAACAAAAGCATTGTAACTATATGTGCACTGGTTTGTAATTTAGCACATGTAACATGTTCACTGCCAGAAGTATGGCCCTACAGGTGCAAGCAGAATAATGCGTCTCATGAAAAATTGAATGATGCCCTGAAGAAATTCAAAGGTGCAGTGCTTATGCTAAGAAAGTGAATGTAGGCGCCGGCCATTGGATAATAGTACCCGATTCTCTATGGCGTATGGGTATCGTTGTCATACTTGATAGCTAAGGATCATCAATGGTGCTCTTGTTGCGTTTGAGTTTGGGCTGACTGTCGCCGTTGCTGAAGCGGCTCTGGTGCTTCGGTTGCGGCGCATGTCGACTTACAAGAAAGCTCATCTGTGGTAAGTGAACAGTTCCACGATTAAGAAGTGAAAAACTGAATACAAATCAAAATAACCTGATGAGGCTACTGCATCGGTAAAGCATGGCCAGTGGAGTTGAATATGGCATCCGTGGAGCAGGTCCGGTGTAGTGGACGAAGGCGTCGGTGAAGCACATCCGGCACGGTGTATAGTGCTTTCGGTGAGGCGGATTCGTTGCCGTGGACGAGGGCTTGTATGAAGGTCCAGCGATGGTGCAGACGAGGGAGTCAGTGAAGGGCCTACATTCTGGTGGACGAGGGCACCGGTTAAGCAGATCCGGTGCGGTGGACCATGATGGTAGTCAAGGAGATCTGGAGCGGTGGACAAGCCAGTCGCTGAAGCGGCTCTGGTGAAGTGGTGAGTTGGGAGTTGGGGGTTCCAAGGTGCGGAAGGTAGATCCGGCGGGGTGTGAGGTCCACCGCTGCGGCGAAGGACTAGATTCGGCGGCTTGGTGTGGTTGGGGGGAGGGGAGGGGGAAGGGGAGGGGCTCTAGGGAAGAATGTTGGGGGCAAAGAGGGGAAAACAATGGAGTTACCAGAGCAGCCCTTTTGGGTTCATGTGGCATGGGTAAAATAGGAATATCAGAGGGCTAAACTTTTGGGCGCGAGATATTTCTATGTGAGCGGGAAGTTTGAAAGCTTTCGGCGCCTGAAATTAAGTGTTCTGCTCTTGTACGGCCGACTATGATATCATGGCTGGGAATTTATTTATGTGTATGTGTATGAATAAAGTGGATGATTACAAAGTTTGAACATGCCCATATGTGTATATCTCTAGGTTTGATATATGAATTTGACATCGCGAAATCCCGGCTTAAAAAATGTACCTCTGTTTAAATGAATTACAAAAGCTAATGATGGAGTCGAATTCCAAAATTCCAATCTTTGTAATTCTGGTACTTCAAAGTATATCAAGCATGTTCAAAAGTATCTTGTCTCATAGTCCAAACTTTGAAACAAATTGATCAACCATGAGTGCACACACTATTAACCATATATATCTCAATTACGCTAGAGTCTCTCAAATATAGACATCTCACTCTTTATTTGAAGCCACACCCCCCCGTCCCCCGCCCCCACACAAGTCATTCTCTCCCCCGGACACGAACACACGAGCACATTAAACACCCCCTCTCTTTGAAAGTACGAACCCCAATATAGGTCTCTATCACTTTATCTCTCGGGCATGCTCTCTTGCGCCACTCTCTAGGTCTCCTAGCATCTCTCTTTCCCAAGCACAAACACTATATAGAGTGTATCTTTCTCATACTCACAAAACGTCGCCCCCAAATGTCTATCTCCCTAGTTATGCGGTTCTCGCACACTCACCTCATACACCACCCCCACTGCAAACAAGCATACTTTGTCTCCTTGTGCACCACTCTCCTCTTTCTATCTCTCCCACATGCAGACCCGCCCAGCTCCTTCCCTATATACATGTATGTCGTGACTCTTTCCATAGCTCCCTAATGTATCCTCGTTCTCAATCTCGCACATTATTCTCTACACCATCTATTCTAGATCTCTCATGAAGTCCCTATCACACACACGATGACTCGCTTCCCTTGCGTCTCCGCACATAGGCCACTTTCGAACAACATCAACATTGTCTCCCTATCTATACGCCGCTTCTGCACACAAATGACCCCTCTCTCTCCCATTCACTTCCTCTCTCTCTTCCCCGCTAGTTCTCTCTCTCTCTCTCGCTCTCACACCCCTCTCCCACACACACTCGATGTCTCTTCCAAATAGTCTGCTCCCCGCCCGCACCCATGCTATCCCGCTACTACACATGTCTTTGTCTCTCTTTGACACACATGTCATACCATTCCCCTTGCCTATACTAGGTTTACATCATTAGTGGTCTCTCTTCTCCACATACACACACACCCTCTCTCTCTCACACACACATGCACAAACACACACAGACACGCACAAACACCCATCTATCTGGATCCTTCTTTTAAGACACACACCCTTGCATATTCTCTCTAGCTCTAGGTATGTATATATCCCCCTCTCTCTAGCTCATATGCACACCAAAAATTCTCCATCTATCTAACTCACACATCTCTCCCCATGTCCGCATGTGTATCTCACACACTCACTCTATGATTATGTCTATGTGTCTCCATGTTACACAACACAAAGCCCCATGCACATGTCTCTCTATATCCTCCACAAACAAAGACACAAAGAATCTCTTATCATTGCCTCAGTCGCACATGCACACTGTCTCCCTCTCTCGCACACATGCTCAACAAAGGTTTTCCCGTGAATAACTTACCATCTATTCATCAACAGTCATGGCAGTACGGCGAACACGAGATGTGAAAAAGAATAAATCTACATGTGCGTAGACCACCTAGTATGACTACTAGGACTAGAGCAAGCCGAAAGCACACTGCCGTCACCCCCTCCTTATCGACGACGGGAAAACCTTTTGTTTTACACAGTCGAGAAGTCATCATGCTACGACCCCACATGCTCAGCCATTGAATAGAATGTAGATCCAAGTTTATGGAAACAAGTATCGATAATACGTTTATATCTCCATACATATATCTTTTCTCTTATAAAAAACTGAGTTGGTGATGATGGTACGCCTGCCATCTTGCAATATAGACCGTCCAATCTATATCTGGTGGATAGAAATTAAACTAAAAGATACCCGCACCCTCTCTCCACATTTTTGCTGATAAGGCCTACCCTCGTTCATCCTTATCTCCCTCAACCTCATTGTTGAGCAATTAAAAAAGGAAGCCTATGGAACAAACTGGCATGGTGGTCGGTGCCTGCATCGTCCATCCCCATGCCTCCGCTCAGTCTGACCACCAGTCACCACCATGCCCCACTCCTCCTAACCTTATCTCTGCTCTTTCTCGAGATATCATTAGTTTTTACATATGGGATTACCCCTGCATGGGTCAATCACAACAAGTGTTTTTATAAAAAAATGCATCTTGATGTTCCGTGCAATGCACGAACATCTTGGTAGTACTCCTACAGAAGACTTAGTTGGTGATGATGGTGTGTCTGGCATCCGTCATTTCTGACCATTAGATCTGCATCTAACGACTGTGAGGTAAGTTGTTGCCTTTTCTCAACAACATCCCACTTCTCTACCAATTTGCAGAAAAACCCATAATTAGAATCTTAAAACGAACCACATCCCTCCCTCACCTCACGAAAGCAGCCCAAGGAATATATTCTAATTGAAACATAATATATCTCTAGTGATATATGTATATCAAAATTAGATTGTTTTCTATCAAATTTGTGAATAAGTATTATTCTAATTATGATCCGTTGCAAGGCATTGAATATTGCTAGTATTTCCAACCATGCAAAAAATGCTAGTATTTCCATAGTTTCGAGTTTTCCATGAAGGTATTAGTCACTCATGGTTGATATGTATTTTGAATTACATACACATAGGCACTATGTAACTAGCCGTGCTTATTGGCTTCCAAAGCTTAACTTTCACTCCTACTTACAGTATGTAGAGTATTTAACAAAAAACCACCACTTTTAACTAGCCCTAGTAAGAAACTATTGTACAAAAATAGCAAAAACATACCCAAAATTTCTTAATCCGCGCCGAAAAACTACTACTAGTGCCAATTAGGCTCGTTTAAACCCGTTTATGACAGGGTTGGCCCACACGTCCGTGCTGATGAGGCAGCTTAAACCAACACATTGTTTTTGATTGTTGACACAAGGGACCCACATCTGACCTTCTATCTTGTTCTTCCTCCTCCAATATTTTTTTCCTGAACATTACTTCAAATAGTAGTGATGCTTGTTCGTCGGTGGTGACGGTGATGAGCGAGTTGGCCGCCACTTCACCGGACGGGCCAGAGGCCATGCTGACCTCCGCACGGGTTGGCTAGCTGGCCCGAGCATGACTCACGCGCGAGCAAGCCGCCGCGCTAGCCTTCGCTCGAGCCAAATGGCTGGCCTTAGCGTGATGTGCGCGAGCAAGCCGCTGCACCGTCATGCCAACCTACCTAGCAAACCTTGCAGACAAGCAGCTAGATGCATCCAGCAGGGTGTGTGCTATCTTGGCTAGCTAGCAGCCACGAGCGCCGGACGAAGCTGGCATCCGGGCTGCCGCAAGATGGGCTCCGCACCGCCGGCGCTTTTGACCTCGCCTTCTGCTGACGGCGGTAGCTTCATCCCATGGCCGAGGATGACTAGGTGTGGACGGCCGGAGGTAGGAGGTTGCTCGGGGATTTTTGTCCAAACTGACGTGTAGGTCCCACAAGTCATAACGCCTAACTTCCGGGTCGAAAAAAGGCGTTGACTTAAGGGGCAACATGGGTTGAAACCTGCCTATAACGACACTTTGTAGAGTAGTCGTTTCTTGGTTGGGCTGGTTGGTAAGTGGTAGTAGTAGTTTCTTGGGATTATTAGTGGTTTCCTTTAGGAGTAAGGAACAATGTACTAGCGACAAAAGGTGATTCTAGGTTGCATTGTACTCCAACGAGTACTACTAGTGGTAGCGGGAGTGTATAGCTCATTTTGTGGGTTCAATCCTGGCCGAACGCACGGCGGTCTTTTTTTTAAATAGTAACCTCGCTGCGAGCCAATATCGTACACTGGTAGTTTGACTTTTGAAGTCGAATGGACGTGCCGCACCACAATCTGGGTGCACTGGATAACCCAGCCACATGAATGGGTTTTCCCACCCATCATCTCGTGGCTTGCATACTAGAGTAGTACTCCTATATACCCGCTTGTGTGCTCGCCCTATCCGCACCTCGCTTGCAGCTTCCTCATCAGCTAGCCTATTTAAACTAGCGCCTCCCAATTAAGCCAGAGGAGCCAGAAAAGCCTGGCGGGGCATTGTGAACTGTGCAATATGGATCTGTACGTAAAGTGCTAGTACTCTACTACTCTGTACCTTGCAGTGTTGCATGTTTCGCTCCATTATCGGCTCTATAAAAGAAATTCCTCTTGACGTGAATATTTTTTTTGGAACGGAGGCAAAGCTTTGCCTCATCTCATTCATAAATAAGGAACTACTAAAAAAGTTCGACGAGATCCATTACACCTCCACAAATGGAAGCGAAAAGCCTAGTCTCGCTGTATCAAAGAACTCAAATGTTCTGCCCCTGCAATAACCATCGCTGATAAACAGGCTGCTAGTGTGTGCGTGAGAGGAGTGGCTGAGTAGGCCAGCCACGCGCTTGAATAGAGCACAAAGAGTACACACTACGCAGGTGTACTTTCCCTGCATTGATAGTACAACAATGGTTCTAGAGAACAGTAGTACCCTCCACTTGCAACTGTAGCTCCTTGGCCGTGAAATTCAAGAGTTGAAAACTGGTGCACTATAGAAGTACAACATTGCACTACTAGTTGAGAAAGTAGTACTACTACTGCTATAGTACGAGTACATAGTAAATAATAGCCTCACCATCACGGGGCACGAGGCACTACCACTATGTGTGCCCGCATACGTGGCCCTGTGGTTACGCTCTTATCTCCTCCTCGCCTGTTCCTCTCCCCCCCAAAGAGACCAAGGCAGTTTGTCGCTACTCCCGTGGATTCACCAGGCGGTTCTCCTCCTCGTCGGGGTTGGGAGACCTTGGATGACAATCCTTTGGGAGTAATCGCACGCCAATCCGACATCCTCACCGCCGCAAGACTCGGTGCTTCCCACACCAACTTTTTTAAGACGGTGCTTAAATTGGTTTGGGAAAAGGCCATGCTTGTTGGTCTTCCATGCGTCCTCGAGGAGAAGGTTATTCTATGGGACAATCCTTCAAACAGTCCACCACTTCCTTGCCATGGTTGCACGTTGACTCCGCAAGACTTGCCGACGTTGAGAGGTAGTCGGGTTTTGTCCGATGAGCAGGTCAGTCATGGAGTTTGATCATGTAGTGTATATTCTAAATATAGTACTTAGTTATTCCATCCCGTAATTTCTCCACTACCCACCGTCTTATATATAGGTATGGGTTGGTGCGAATGAAGATTGACTTGCATACCTCCGGCCGGATACCACCATCATTTTGCACAACATCCACATCAATGCGGCCGTTCTCGTAGACCCCCTGTCCACCATTGGGATCGGCCTTCTGGACGGGTTGGGCTTGAATACGTATGATGATGCCTACATGAGATTGATGAAGATCGCAATTGCGGTCCCGCCGACAAAGCGACGCGACTACGATGATTACTATCTCTTTGTGGTGTTCGACATAAGGATTGCCATCAATACAAGAGGCAGTAACGGTAGAGGTTGGCACGTGTTGGCCATGATAGATTTGTACCCCTACACGTTCAAAGACGCTGTGCGCCATGTATGTCGCATCTTCGCGGTGACAAGCCAGGGGACTTGTTTCATCTGGTTGCCATCCTACAGTATGGGAGATTACAAACGGAATGCACAAACCATCATTTGCATCCCTAATGGAACTCCATTATTTTGCAGGGACTAGCCGTCCCCCGATCAAAATAAGATCACCGATCCTAGATGTGCATTTGCATCCGCGATTCGGTCTAACCTGGAACATTGTAGCTGACTTTGGCATATTGGGATCAACTATCTTAGTAGTTTTTACCCATGGTACCACTAATGTGCAACATGGTCACACAATCTACAACGATCGGACCATCACCATCTACCTAGGTATTCCTTTTTCTCATTGTTCTGTGTTAGAGTAGTAGAGTAGTACTTGTTAGTTATTTTCTTTTCTTGACTGGGACATGTTTACTGTACTAGTAATACAATTTAGTATTATATTTTTTTAACTTTCTCGCCTTCTCTTTCATTGTTGTACTTACTAGTACTAGTAGGAGTAATTTTTACCTTGGAGTATGTGTATAGCTAGCTAGGCCCTTTAAGACTTGAACCCACTAGCTCCCACCATTTTTGTTTTTTCATGTCTTATACTATCTCATCCATGTAGCCAAGAGTGGCTATATATAATAAGCCGGTTATTTTACTTCCTCTATATCGGAGTAGTACTATTTGCTGCACAACATTACTGACCGCCATATTTGAGCAAAACATTATTATGCATGGACCTTGACTATGTACGTTGCCATGTGTCCAGATCTGAGATGCCACGTGTACCAGATGAACGGCGCTGAGTTCGACCCCCGTGGTGCTATGTGGGTGCTGAGGAACACTCTTAGAGAGTACTCACTTTTCATTGGGGACATCTAATCCATTGTGAAGCGGATGCCACCTTCCATGCATGACACCGAAGGCCTGCCGTTCATGAAGCATGGTTGTGTCTTCAGTGTGCACCGCCGAATGAACGACTTGCTGGGACAAGCTATCCCTGATTTATGCCGCTTCAGCTTGGATGAGTATCCATCGTGTGGAACCGGACTAGAAAGCCGCAATAATGATTCCCGTTGCCCACCATTATGGATCGTGCCATCCATGAAGAACACCTGGGACTGGAACCTGGAGGAGGACATAGAGCCCATCTATAATGTGTAAGTGGAGTATGGAAAATTGTGAATGGTAGCGCTATGAATATATGTAGACTAATTGTGCACAAATGTACCACATGAAGTGGAGATGAACTTGTGTGGCATACTGGCATTTGTCCTTTGAAGGAAATATGCCCTAGAGGCAATAATAAAGTTGTTATTTATACTTCCTTATATCATGATAAATGTTTATTATTCATGCTAGAATTGTATTAACCAAAACCTTAGTACATGTGTGAATAGATAGACAACACATAGTGTCCCTAGTATGCCTCTACTTGACTAGCTCGTTAATCAAAGATGGTTGTGTTTCCTAACCATAGACATGTGTTGTCATTTGATGAACGACATCACATCATTAGAGAATGATGTGATGGACAAGACCCATCCGTTAGCTTAGCATAATTATCGCTAAGTTTTTATTGCTATTGCTTTCTTCATGACTTATACATGTTCCTCTGACTATGTGATCACATCTGGGACTCCGAACAACCTTCGGTACATCAAAGCACTCATAATACAACTGTCATCGTAACGTTAAGCGTGCGGACCCTATGGGTTCGAGAACTATGTAGACATGACCGAGACACGTCTCCGGTCAATAACCAATAGTGGAACCTAGATGCTCATATTGGTTCCCACATATTCTACGAAGATCTTTATCGGTCAGACCGTTAACAACACACGTTGTTCCCTTTGTCATCGGTATGTTACTCACCCGAGATTTGATCGTCGGTATCTCAATACCTTGTTCAATCTCGTTACCGGCAAGTCTCTTTACTCGTTCTGTAATACATCATCTCGCAACTAACTCATTAGTTACAATGCTTGCAAGGCTTAAGTGATGTTCATTACCGAGAGGGCCCAGAGATACCTCTCCAATAATCGGAGTGACAAATCCTAATCTCGAAATACGCCAACCCAACAAGTACCTTTGGAGACACCTGTAGAGCACCTTTATGATCACCCAGTTATGTTGTGATGTTTGCTAGCACAAAAAGTGTTCCTCCGGTAAACGGGAGTTGCATAATCTCATAGTCATAGGAACATGTATAAGTCATGAAGAAAGCAATAGCAATATACTAAACAATCGGGTGCTATGCTAACGGAATGGGTCAAGTCAATCACATCATTCTCCTAATGATGTGATCCCGTTGATCAAATGACAACTCATGTCTATGGTTAGGAAACATAACCATCTTCGATTAACGAGCTAGTCAAGTAGAGGCATACTAGTGACACTCTGTTTGTCTATGTATTCACACATGTATTACGTTTCCGTTTAATACAATTCTAGAATGAATAGTAAACATTTATCATGATATAAGGAAATAAATAATAACTTTATTATTGCCTCTAGGGCATATTTCCTTCAGTCTCCCACTTGCACTAGAGTCAATAATCTAGATTACACAGTAATGATTCTAACACCCATGGAGTCTTGGTGCTGATCATGTTTTGCTCGTGGAAGAGGCTTAGTCAACGGGTCTGCAACATTCAGATCCGTATGTATCTTGCAAATTTCTATGTCTCCCACCTGGACTAGATCCCGAATGGAATTGAAGCGTCTCTTGATGTGCTTGGTTCTCTTGTGAAATCTGGATTCCTTCGCTAAGTCAATTGCTCCAGTATTGTCACAAAAGATTTTCATTGGAACCGATGCACTAGGTATGACACCTAGATCGGATATGAACTCCTTCATCCAGACTCCTTCATTTGCTGCTTCTGAAGCAGCTATGTACTCTTCTTGACATGTAGATCCCGCCATGACGCTTTGTTTAGAACTGCACCTACTGACAACTCCACCGTTGAATGTAAACACGTATCCGGTTTGCGATTTAGAATCGTCCGGATCAGTGTCAAAGCTTGCATCAACGTAACCATTTACGATGAGTTCTTTGTCACCTCCATAAACAAGAAACATATCCTTAGTCCTTTTCAGGTACTTCAGGATGTTCTTGACCGCTATCCAGTTATCCACTCCTGGATTACTTTGGTACCTCCCTGCTAGACTTATAGCAAGGCACACATCAGGTCTGGTACACAACATTGCATACATGATAGAGCCTATGGCTGAAGCATAGGGAACATCTTCCATTTTCTCTCTATCTTCTGCAGTGGTCGGGCATTGAGTCTTACTCAACTTCACACCTTGGGTAGGGGGTCCCGAACTGTGTGTCTAGGCGGATGGTAACAGGAGACAAGGGACACGATGTTTTTACCCAGGTTCGGGCCCTCTCGATGGAGGTAAAACCCTACTCCTGCTTGATTAATATTGATGATATGGGGTAGTACAGGAGTGGATCTACCACGAGATCAGAGAGGCTAAACCCTATAAGCTAGCCTATGGTATGATTGTTGTTCGTCCTACGGACTAAAACTCTCCGGTTTATATAGACACCAGAGAGGGCTAGGGTTACACAGAGTCGGTTACAATGGGAGGAGATCTTCATATCGTATCGCCAAGCTTGCCTTCCATGCCAAGGAAAGTCCCATCCGGACACGGGACGGAGTCTTCAATCTTGTATCTTCATAGTCCGGGAGTCCGGCCAAAGGTCATAGTCCGGCCATCCAGACACCCCCTAATCCAGGACTCCAGCAGTAGGCCCTGAACCAGGCTTCAATGACGACGAGTCCGGTGCGCAAGTTGTCTTCGGCATTGCAAGGCGGGTTCTTCTTCAAATTCCCTGTACCCGTCGAATAGTGTCCGGCTTCTAGTGCGTGCTGCCCTCCTCGGCTTCTGTGCCCCATAATGACCATCTTCCACGTGTCAAACGAATGCGAAAAGGGGATTTTTCCATTTACCCCCCTGATGGCGTTAATGAACCTCCCATAAAAGAGACGGGGATTTTGATCCAATTCACACCATCTTCCCTCCACGAGCTTTCATCAGAGTGCCTTCGACAGAGATCCATTCCACCATGGCCGGTCGGTGCAGCTCCTCCTCTCGCCTCTCCAGCCCTCGACCCGGAGATTGGGAGCGGTGTTCCGTCCCGCATAGCGAGCTAGTAGTGCTTCAGTCCAAGGGGCTTCTCCCCCGAGCATATATGGTCCCAGTTCGAGCCGGGATTGCTACCTATAGCAACGGAGAGCAGGCGGAGAGCGTCCCCAATCCCTCTCAAGGAGAGCGGGTATGCCTAGTCCCTTATTTGATGAGAGGACTCGGATTTCCAATTCATCTGTTTCTCCGAGGGTTGCTGGAGTTCTACGGCCTCCAGCTACACAACCTCACGCCCGCCTCCATTCTGCACATTGCGGGCTTCGTGGCCCTCTGCGAGCTGTTCTTGGGCGTTGAAGCCCATTTCGCGCTGTGGAAGAGGTTGTTTTGCCTCGTGCCCCGTTCTCAGGAGGGGTCTATTTATCAAGTGGGCAGAGCCGAATATGGCGCATCGCCGGGACCGGATATCTATCCGGTACCCCAAAGAGGACGTCCGAGGACTGGTCCTCGGAGTGGTTCTATATAGATGATGTCCCCCTGCCGGACCCTGTACGGATCGGCCTCCCTGAGTTCAATAATGCTCCGTTGAAGAAGCGCCTGAGCTGGCGCCCGCGGAACCCTCGGAGGAAAACTGACAGGGACGTCCTTTACCTGATGAGCCGGATAAGGTTGTTGGCTCATTCCGGACTAACCATGATCAAGGTCATGGCCATATGCATTATGCGAGGGGTGCAACCGCTTCAATACAGAGGCCACCCCATGTGGGATTTAAACGGGGAGGACGACGCCACCCGGTGCGGTCGTAAGGGGACAGATTCGGCCCCCACTTTAACGAGAATCTTATCCGCTTTGTACAAGGGAGAAGAAGAGGAATTACTCCGTGCCAACCCGGAGGGCGGATTCTCCATGTACAATCCTCCCAGTTGGGTGAGCAAACATTTTCACCTGCCGACCCGCTTTCGAAATTCCCGTAATTGAGTACTTGGTCTAACAATGTTAACGCAGGAGCGGCGCCAGACTGTGAAGAGATAAACATCCCTCCTCCACAACCCGAGGACCCGGAACGGTCCCTCGATCCGGACTCTCAAGAAGATCCGGACTTATGTGTGGAGTTAATGACGGGGTGTTTCATCAATTGAGCAGGGATAACACCCTAGTGGCCATTACGGCCGACTATCCCGGACTACTTCCAGCCTCAAAGGTAACCGAGACCGAAGTCCCAGTATTTTTAAGGAGATCCATCCATGCTTTATCTTGAATGTCGTGAACTAATAGTGTTTCGTTTCGCAGGGTAAATCCTTGAGGCGGAAGGCCGAGCCCGCGGTGGGCAGCCAATAAGGGCCGTTGAAGCCAGGCGGGTCAAAAAGAAGTGCGGACCAGATCGAGATTCCGGCGCAACGGTACGGCGTGCAAATTTAACGCCTAGGGTTTATGCCCTTGAGTCTTACCAACGCTCATGATTTTCTTAGAAAGAAGAGAGCCCAACGGACTATATCCACCGGCCAAGGTTCAAGGCCGGGTCCGGAAGCGGAGACGGGCACGGGGCATGCCTCGGGCGTTCCTCCGACAGAGGACGCAGACAGGTTATCTGCCACCAATTCAGAGGTGGAGAGTGCCCTGAACCACAGGCGTCGCCGGACTGTTCTTCGTGACGCATGTTTTTCCCCAGAGGTGTTGGACGCCTTTAATACAGGAGATGTGTATCTTCGTGCCGCTCAAAATGGTCTAGCCAGAGCCACAGAGCAGTATGTAAAAGACACACATGTGAGTAAAATTGAAGGTTATATATGTCAGTAGCCCCCGAGACTTGAAACAGTGAAGATAATTGTTTTAAGGATCATGTGCTACGCAGTGTCTTACAAAGAAGAATACGCAACTGTCCCAGGAGCTTGAAGAGTGCAAGGCCCAACTCGAGGCCGCACTGGCCACTTCAGAAAATGCCAAGGAGACGCCCTCAGGTAATATATGCTTCGAAAGATAATTCCGTTGTGAAGTGCAGCAGGTGTGCAACTCTGACTATAATAGTGCAGATGGGGCCGGAGTAAATCCGGACAAGCAACAACTCCTACGCCAACTAAAGGCTGGCGAGAGCGTGCTGATGAGGGTGAGGCAAGAGAAGAAGAAACTTCAAGACGCCAATACCTAGCTGGGCGAGGAACTAAAGGATGTTCGTATTCAGCTGTCTGCTTCCGTAAAGGAGAATCGGCGACTTCGACGCGGCATTTTTTGTAAGTGCTTGAACGAATCTTCGAAAAAAGAATTCGGCGAGGAAGTCGATTAACAGAGCTATGTCTGTAGGTCTGCTGACAGGTCGTCCTGCGGAGGAAATGCCCGGTTCAATGGGAGACCTTCTTCCCGAGCTGTTGCAACTGCATGAACGAGTTCGGCAGGCAATGCAGAGTGTCATTCAGGCTATGTGGCCATCCCTCTCCATGCCCGAAGGCCTTGGGGAGCTTACAAAGAAGCTGGAGGGAGTGCGGCAGCGCTTCCGGTTGTGGAAGATATCGGCCTGCCGTCAAGGTGCCAGGGAGGCCTGGGCCATGGTGAAGACTCGGTACACGAAGGCTGACCCAAATCACATGGCCGAGGTCGACCCTATGGGTCCTGACGGAAAGGAGATCCCTGTCAGCTTAGTATATGGCCAGGTAGAGCTGACTGCAAAGTATTCCCAACAGGACTGTAAATTAGACCGCCTGTTGGATGGTATTGAAGAAGAATATACCGAGTCAGATTGACTCTGTAATTTAAAATGACATGAAAAATTCCTTCTAGCCGGATTGTAGATCGTTTGTCATTGCAGACCTTTTTGCTTCGACCTCTGGACCCTATAGTCCAGAGTGTGTCCGAACACCCTCTCGATTATGTAAGAACCGGGGCATGCATGGAGATAAGGCGTAGGGGTCATAATTGCTTTAGCAGACAAGTGCCCAACTAGTTATGTTATATTACATGGTTAGTAAGAAACATCTTCCAGGGAGAATAGTTCCGTTAGGGGTTCCTTTCCCTGGGAGGCATGCCCTAAAGTGCATGTCCGAACTGCTAAAAAGAGCAGAAAAGCATCTGGGGGCAGATAAATAAACACGAAAGATCATCTTTTAGTTCACCGGCCGAATATTCTCTTAAGAATGCTAGCTTTCGGCTTAACCCAGTCTGAGGTACACATCCGGCTGACCCGGCAGGAAAAATCACAGAGGTGCTCCCTTTACCACCTAGCCGAACGAACGGGAACGTAGGGGTAAGCACAGGAGCCAGGCAACCCAGCTTGGCCAAAACTTAAGTCATATCGATGCATATAATGGTGTATAAAAGGTTCATGCGGAAGTGTCACACATGTTTTGGGCATGAGGCCCGTTTTATATAAACTTCTGATAAAGAAGCCCCCAGGTATAATGAGCGCGGGTGGCGCGTCAAGTATGTGCGAAGAATGCACATGCAAGCCCCTAAGGGCTTGGGATAAAAAAGGTAGGGAGAGGGAGCGAAATCCCGGACAGCTAATGTGAAAATAAAAATAAAAAATAAAATAAAAAGGGGACAGACGAAGGAGACGAACACGGAGTCCGACGCTAGGCGTAGAATCTTCATAGGCGTGCTGCGTTCCATGGGTTTGGCTCTAGTCGGTTGTCCGATGCGTTTCGCAGACGGTACGCTCCACCAGTCATTACTTGGTCAATTATGAAGGGACCCTCCCATTTGGGCTTTAGGTTGTCCTTTTTCTTGTCCGGCAGGCGTAGAACTAGTTCGCCAACGTTATAAGTTTTGGCCCGTACTTCTCTGCTTTGATATCTTGGAGCCTGCTGTTGATAGAATGCAGAACGAGCTTTTGCCACGTCGCGCTCCTCCTCCAATGCGTCCAAGCTGTCCTGCCGATCAAGCTCGACTTCTCTTTCTTCATACATGCGCACTCGAGGTGAGTCATGAATTATGTCGCATGGCAGTACTGTCTCTGCGCCGTATACCATAAAAAATGGTGTGAATCCGGTAGTGCGATTCGGCGTGGTCCGCAGCCCCCAGAGTACGGAGTCAAGCTCCTCTACCCAGTGTGTGTTAGATTCCTTGATGGATCGCACTAGTCTGAGTTTGATGCCTCTCATAATGAGACTGTTGGCTCGCTCGACTTGACCATTGGTTTGAGGGTGATAGACTAAGGCGTAGTCGAGCTTAATGCCCATGTTTTTGCACCAGACTTTAACTTCATCGGCTATGAAGTTTGTGCCGTTGTCAGTTATGATGCAGTGAGGGACGCCATAATGGTGTACGACCCCGGATATGAAGTCTATCACCGGTCCGGATTCGGCCGTCTTTGCAGGCTTGTCCTCTATCCATTTGGTGAATTTGTCCACCCTGACCAGTAGATATTTTTGCTTGTGGGTTCCTCCTTTAAGGGGTCCAACCATGTCAAGCCCCCAGACCGCAAAAGGCCAGGTAATGGGTATAGTTTGTAGGGCGGTAGGCGGCATGTGGATTTGGTTGGAGAATAACTGGCAACCAACGCATCGCTGCACTAAGTCCTGAGCGTCTGCCCGGGCCGCTGGCCAATAAAATCCGGTACGGAAGGCCTTGCTTACAATGGCCCGGGCTGCAGCATGGTGCCCGCCAAGTCCGGCACGAATTTCAGCCAGAAGGTCTCGCCCTTCCTCTTCGGAGATACACCTTTGAAGGACTCCGGTTGTGCTTTTCTTATAAAGCTCTCCCTCGTGGACTTTGTAAGCTTTAGATCGCCGCACTATGCAGCAGGCCTCGTTTTGGTCCTCGGGAAGTTCCTACCTAGTTAGGTAGACTAGGAATGGTTCTGTCCACGGGGCAATGCCTGCCATTATTGTGTGGACTGACGGTATTGTTTCGTTGGCGGAGCCACCAACTGTGTCAGAGTGTTCGGTGAGGGGCAGTGCGTTTGTGTCCGGGCTATTGTTTCCGGACTCTCCCTCCCATGATACGGATGGCTTGAACAGCCTCTCTAGGAAGATGTTGGGAGGGACGGCATCATGCTTGGCGCCGATGCATGCCAACACGTCTGCTGCCTGGTTATTCTCCCGGGCTATGTGATGAAATTCGAGCCCCTCAAACCGAGCTGACATCTTTAAGACGGCGTTGTGGTAAGCTGGCATTTTCGGATCTTTGGCGTCAAAGTCTCCATTTATTTGGGATATTGCGAGGTTTGAATCCCCGCGGACCTCTAGGCGTTGAATGCCCATGGAGACTGCCATCCGGAGACCATGTAGAAGGGCCTCGTATTTGGCTGCATTGTTGGAATCCGTGTACATTATCTGAAGTACGTATTGGACTGTATCTCCGGTTGGGTACGTCAGAATGACGCCAGCCCACAGGCCAGCCAACATTTTGGAGCCATCGAAGTGCATGATCCAGTTGGAGTATGCGCCGTACTCTTTAGGGAGCTCGGCTTCAGTCCATTCGGCGATGAAGTCTACCAAAGCTTGCGACTTAATAGCTCGCCTTGGCTTGTAAGTTATGTCGAACGGGAGGAGCTCGATGGCCCATTTGGCAATCCGGCCCGTTGCGTCGCGGTTGTTTATAATATCATTAAGAGGTACTTCGGATGCCACTGTTATTGAACACTCTTGAAAATAGTGTCGCAGCTTCCGGGATGCCATGAACACCGCGTATGCTATCTTTTGATAATGCGGATATCGTGACTTGCATGGAGTTAGGACAGTGGACACGTAGTAAACTAGTTTTTGGAGAGGGAATTTGTGTCTGTCCTTTTCTCGTTCGACGACAAGCACCGCGCTTACAACTTGATGGGTTGCCGTGATGTATAATAGCATTGGCTCGCCCATGTTGGGCGCGGCCAGGACCGGATTTGTTGCCAGTATGGCTTTTATTTCTTCAAGTCCGACCGTGGCGGCATCCGTCCACTCAAAGTGGTCGGTGCGCCGCAGGAGGCGATAATGGGGTAATGCCTTTTCTCCTAAACGGGAGATAAAGTGGCTTAGAGCCGCCATGCATCCTGTCAATTTTTGTATTTGTTTGAGGTCTTTTGGGGTATCCAATTGTGACAAAGCTTGGATCTTGGCTGGGTTTGCTTCAATTCCTCTACGGGTACGATGAAGCCCAAGAGCTTTCCGGCTGGTACACCGAAAACGCATTTTTCCGGGTTGAGCTTAATGTCATATGTTCGAAGTTTGTCGAACGTGAGCCTCAAGTCGTCTACTAGAGTATCGACGTGTTTGGTCTTGACGACCACGTCATCTACGTATGCTTCAACTGTTTTGCC
The DNA here is from genome assembly GCF_002162155.2 of Triticum dicoccoides. Lineage (NCBI taxonomy): Eukaryota > Viridiplantae > Streptophyta > Magnoliopsida > Poales > Poaceae > Triticum > Triticum dicoccoides. The sequence goes on along the minus strand of NC_041393.1, from coordinate 347,720,771 downwards.
AATCTGGTTGGCCAGACATGTCTGAATCATGCGCTGATATGTTGCGCCGGCGTTTTTGAGCCCGAAGGGCATCGTGTTGAAGCAGAATGGGCCGTATGGGGTGATGAATGCCGTTGCGGCTTGGTCTGACTCTGCCATCTTGATTTGGTGGTAGTCAAAGTATGCATCGAGGAAACACAATGAGTCGTGTCCTGCGGTGGCGTCGATGATTTGATCAATTCGGGGGAGTGTGAAAGGATCCTTTGGGCAGGCCTTATTTAGGTCTTTGAAATCGACACATAGGCGCCAGGATTTGTCCTTCTTTGGTACCATTACCAGGTTTGCTAGCCAGTCCGGATGTTTTATATCTCTGATGAATCCGGCTTCCAGTAGTTTTGCTAGCTCTTCTCCCATGGCTTGTCTCTTGGGTTCGGAGAAACGCCGTAGAGTCTGCTTAACGGGTTTAAACCCTTTTAGGATGTTCAGGCTGTGCTCAGCCAGCCCGCATGGGATTCCTGGCATGTCTGAAGGGTGCCAGGCAAAAATGTCCCAATTTTCTCGCAGGAATTCTTTGAGTGTGGCGTCTACATAGGGTTTTAGTTGTGCCCCGATGGAGGCCGTTTTTGTGGGGTCCATTGGATGGACTTGGAATTTGACTATTTCGTCCGCTGGTTTGAAAGAGGTGGACTTGGATCTCTTATCTAGTATCACATCGTCCCTGTCCACCGTGGAGCGCAACGCAGTTAGTTCCTCGGCCGCTAGGGCTTCGGATAATGCCTCCAGGGCCAGTGCGGCTGTCTTGTTTTCGGCGCGGAGCGCTATGTCCGGATCACTTGCAAGAGTGATGATTCCGTTGGGTCCGGGCATTTTGAGCTTCATGTACCCATAATGGGGTATGGCTTGAAAAATTGTAAATGCTTCTCACCCTAGCAGAGCGTGGTATCCACTGCTGAACGGGGCCACTTCAAATGTGACTTCCTCGGATCTGTAATTATCCGGCGTGCCGAACACCACATCCAGTGTGATTTTCCCTGAACAGCACACTTCCCGGCTTGGTATTATTCCTCTGAAGGTTGTGTTGCTTCGCTTAATGCGGCTCCAGTCTATTTCCATTTTTCGCAGGGTTTCCTCGTAGATGAGGTTAAGTCCGCTGCCTCCGTCCATGAGTACCTTTGTAAGTTGGAAGCCGTCTAGTATCGGACTAAGGACCAATGCGGCTGGTGCTCGGGCTGTCCGGAATTTAGGTTCGTCACTGGCATTAAAAGTAATAGCCGTGTCACTCCATGGGTTTATTGTTGCTACTTGGTAGACTTCGGTAAGGTTGCGGAGGGTTCATTTCCTCGCATTGTTTGATGCGAAGGTCTCGAAGACTGTCGACACCGTACTGGCGTTTCTGGGGTGGTGTTCTTCGGATTCTGGAGTTAGAAGCTCCTCGCCACTTCTGGCCACCTGCCGGAGTATCCAACATGCTCTAAGGCTGTGAGTTGGTGTGACTTCCCCTAAACTGTGAATTTTACAGGGTCCATTGAGCCATCCCTCCAGTACGGTCCCATACCCTATAGAGGGTTTTTGTTTTTTGATGTTTGGCTCAGGTGCCTGGCGATAATGCGCCCTTTTGTTTCGGACTCGTGTTGTATTCAGGGCCGGATTGTCCCATAATTTATCTTCGGTTTTCCGAACGCTTTCTGTCGCACAGTACTTTCGTACTATGGATGTCAAGTCGGTGAAGCGTGTAATTTCGCGGCGACTTATGGCGTTGAGGATTCCGATGTCTGTGCAGTTGTCACAGAAGAATGAAATTGCTTCTTCCTCACGGCAGTCCTTTATCCTGTTCATAACCAAGAGGAATCTGGCCCAATAATGGTGTACTGTTTCCCCGGGCACTTGCCGTATTTGGGATAAATCCCTTATAGTTGGGTGGGCGGGTGGATTTAAATCCGGAACCTTGCCGGATAAAAGATCCAGGGGCCAAGAAGTTTCCGAATTCGGAAGCTTGCTTTCTTGGACATTATTCAATGAATCAGGCCTGCTGCCTGATTCGGTTCAGGACATGGGGAACATCCTCCCCTCCGCGTGTATTCGGCTTGGAGGGGTCGAGAATCCGGACACATCTGGTCCTTAGAGCGGGCGAAGATGCGCCGCATTGTTCTTCTACCACTTCAACGTGGTGGGTGACCTGGGGAGAGTCGATCTCTCTCTGATTGGGTTTAAGTCCAATCTGGCCGTAATCTGTAGTGACTCCCAGGGCGGTGATGCAATCTAGGAGCTCATTCAGGGAAGAGAGCTCCATCGGATCTAACTGCTTGGCAAGTTCCGAGCTGATGTGAAGATTGCTTTCGATGGCCTGAGAGGTCATCGTCGGCGCGGTGGCCGAACAGGCGATCATCAAAAACCTGCCTAGCCAGAGGGTTTGGCCGACAGCCAAAGCTCCCCGTCTTTAAAGACGGGGTGCGGCATCCTTCCTGACGGTGACGACACAGAGGAACTCTCAATGAAAGCACCAATGTCGGTGTCAAAACCGGCGGATCTCGGGTAGGGGGTCCCGAACTGTGCGTCTAGGCGGATGGTAATAGGAGACAAGGGACACGATGTTTTTACCCAGGTTCGGGCCCTCTCGATGGAGGTAAAACCCTACTCCTGCTTGATTAATATTGATGATATGGGGTAGTACAAGAGTGAATCTACCACGAGATCAGAGAGGCTAAACCCTAGAAGCTAGCCTATGGTATGATTGTTGTTCGTCCTACGGACTAAAACTCTCCGGTTTATATAGACACCGGAGAGGGCTAGGGTTACACAGAGTCAGTGTAACACCCCGGTGTAATGATGCTACAGTAACCCCTGGGGTTAAGTTAATCTTTTTGCTAGACATGTGCCTGATCATTATTGTCTCATGTTCTTTCACATTCCAATTGAATTCAAATTCAAATTCTGTGTGAAACTCAAAATGCTCAGACATGAACACAAAAATGTTCATCATGTGCCAAATAATCCACAACTAATTTGGTGGTGAACCAACATTTTTTTTGCAAAGGGTTTAAGTGGTCTAAACTACTTAAAACAGTGGCCTAAGAAATAAATTAAATGCCTTTTTAATTTATGAAAATGGCAAACTATTTCTAAAGCCTCACAATCTTTTTTTGGCAGTGCCTAATAATTCTTTGAGATTATTTTGTCCAATGGCATAATTTTTTGCAAAGTCTTTATTGGCTAAAAGAAAAAGAAAAGAAAATGCAAAAGCTGTTTACAAAAAAAAGGAAAGGAAACCCCCCCCCCCTCAACTGGGCCGACTGGCCAGCTGGCCACCGTGCCCCCCTATGGGCCTCGGCCCACCTCAACCCCGCCGGCCCAGTCGCCCCCCAGGTCGGCCCACCCGTCGCCCCTTATCCCCCC
>NC_041393.1:347710613-347716418 GCF_002162155.2 Triticum dicoccoides | reverse complement strand
CCCTCCCGGCCACCGAACCCCCGGGTCCCTATCCTCTCCTCTTCCCGAACGGCGCCGTCGCCGGAGCTCCGTCTCCGGCGACCCGAACCTCGCCCTCGTTTCCCCCCCGGTCACCGGACCGCTCGACCCTCCGTCTTGGGCGCCGCTAGCCCCGGTTGCGGCCCCGTTCCCTCTTGGCCGTGCCTTGCCTCGACCTTGCGCCGGCGACCGTTGGCCGGCGCCCCACTGTGCCCCGGTGGCCTGCGCCGACCGCCCTCGCCGCGCCCACGGCCACGCCTCCCCGGTGCTCCTGGTGCCCCGCTGCGGCAACCCCGCCGTGGCCACGGCCACGCCCCGCCCCGGGCAGGCTACGGGCTCCCTGTCGCCCTGGCCGGTTGTCCGCTCCAGCTCCCGAACCCACCGAACCCGTTTGGCCCTGGGCCAATGACATGGGGGCCCCACCCCCCTAAAAAGAACGGTTTTTATTAAAACAAAAATAAAAATAAAATGAAAATGAATTAAAACTAATTAACTAATTAGTTAATTAATTAATTAATTGAGTATTTAATTAATCTAATTAATTCTGTTTAATTAACCCTAACCACTAATTAACCTAATTAACTAAGGTTAATTAACTTTGATTAGGCTAATTAAGTTAATTGAGTATGACGAACGGGACCCACATGTCAGGGTTGACTCAGTCAACCCCTGTTGACTGCTTACGTCAGCATGACATCATGCTGACGTCATTAATACATTTTTTCGAATTAATTAAATAAATAATTAAATTTCAGAAATTAATAAAATCTTTAGAAAATCATATCTTTTAATCCGTAACTCGGATTAAAATGTTTTCAACATGATAGTTGCTCAGAACGACGAGACGAACCCGGATACGCAGTCCGTTCGTCCGCCGCACACCCCTAACCTATCGAACCCGCAACTTTCCCCCTCCGGCTCCTCTGCCCGAAAACACGGAACACCGGGAATACTTTCCCGGATGTCTTCCCCCTTCGTCGGTATCACCTACTACCGCGTTAGGGCACACCGAACACCGCGTATTGCCTTGTTATATTTTGTGATGCTTTGTTTGCTCTGTATTCATTATTTTTTCCCCTCTTCTCTCCGGTAGACTACGAGACCGACGCTGCTGCTGACCAGTTCGACTACGGAGTTGACGACCCCTCTCTCTTGCCAGAGCAACCAGGCAAGCCCCCCCCTTGATCACCAGATATCGCCTATTCTCCTCTATACTGCTTGCATTAGAGTAGTGTAGCATGTTACTGCTTTCGTTAATCCTATTCTGATGCATAGCCTGACATTGTCGCTACATCTGTTGATACCTTACCTGCAATCCTAAATGCTTAGTATAGGATGCTAGTTTATCATCATTGGCCCTACATTCTTGTCAGTCTGCCTTGCTATACTATCGGGCCATGATCACTTGGGAGGTGATCACGGGTATATACTATACATACATACATACTATACAGATGGTGACTAAAGTCGGGTCAGCTCATTGAGTACCCGCAAGTGATTCTGATGAGGGGGCTGAAAGGACAGGTGGCTCCATCCCGGTAGAGGTGGGCCTGGGTTCCCGACGGTCCTCGACTGTTACTTTGTGGCGGAGCGACAGGGCAGGTTGAGACCACCTAGGAGACAGGTGGGCCTGGTCCTGTTCGGCGTTCGCGGATACTTAACACGCTTAACGAGATCTTGGTATTTGATCTGAGTCTGGCTACGAGCCTATACGCACTAACCATCTACGTGGGAGTAGTTATGGGTATCCTGACGTCGTGGTATCAGCCGAAGCACTTCAGACGTCAGCGACGGAGCGGCGTGCGCCGGATTGGAACGTAAGCCTGCTCTTGTATTAAGGGGGCTAGTTCTACTTCCGGCCGCCCATGCAACGTGCAGGTGTGCTATGGGCGATGGGCCCAGACCCCTGTGCGCTTAGGTTTAGACCGGCGTGCTGGCCTCTCTGTTTTGCCTAGGTGGGGCTGCGACGTGTTGATCTTCCGAGGCCGGGCATGACCCAGGAAAGTGTGTCCGGCCAAATGGGATCGAGCGTGTTGGGTTATGTGGTGCACCCCTGCAGGGAAGTTAATCTATTCGAATAGCCGTGATCTTCGGTAACAGGACGACTTGGAGTTGTACCTTGACCTTATGACAACTAGAACCGGATACTTAATAAAACACACCCTTCCAAGTGCCATATACAACCGGTGGTCGCTCTACCTCAGGGATATGAGGAGGGGATCGCCGGGTAGGATTATGCTATGAGATGCTATTTGGAGATGCTACTTGGAGACGCTACTTGGAGGACTTCAATCTACTCTCTTATACTTGATGCAAGACGGAGGCTGCCAGAAGCGTAGTCTTCGATAGGACTAGCTATCCCCCTCTTATTCTGGCTTTCTGCAGTTCAGTCCACCGATATGGCCTCCTTACACATATACCCATGCATATGTAGTATAGTTCCTTGCTTGCGAGTACTTTGGATGAGTACTCACGGTTGCTTTCTCCCCCCTTTTTCCCCCTTTCCTTTCTTTCTGGTTGTCGCAACCAGATGCTGGAGTTCAGGAGCCAGACGCCACCGTCGACGACGACCCCTACTACCTCGGAGGTGCCCCTACTACGTGCAGCCCGCTGACGACGTCCAGGAGTAGTTAGGAGGATCCCAGGCAGGAGGCCTGCGCCTCTTTCGATCTGTATCCCAGTTTGTGCTAGCCATCTTATGGCAACTTGTTTAACTTATGTCTGTACTCAGATATTGTTGCTTCCGCTGACTCGTCTATGATCGAGCACTTGTATTCGAGCCCTCGAGGCCCTGGCTTGTATTATGATGCTTGTATGACTTATTTATGTTTTAGAGTTGTGTTGTGATATCTTCCCGTGAGTCCCTGATCTTGATCGTACACGTTTGCGTGCATGATTAGTGTAAGATTGAATCGGGGGCGTCACAAGTTGGTATCAGAGCCGACTGCCTGTAGGAATCCCCTTTCCAACTCCTTGGCCGAAGTTGAGTCTAGACATGGCAAAACCTTTACTAACATGGCTGTGTGTCTTACGGGCACACGTCGCCATTGGGTGGTACTAGGATCTTTTACTCCTCGACCTTTACTCTGGGACTCTGAGCTCTCTTCTATTCGGGTTAAATGATTTCGCTAAAAACAAAACTAACTTTAGGTTCTCGCAAGTACTTTCTCCCGGAGAGCCACTTGTTACCGATGACCGCCTGCTGCACCAGAAGATTCCGAAGATACTCTACGATGTGCTCTCGAAGCTATGTGCCATCGCTTTTGCAATTCACTTCCATCGATAAATCCCTCTGGATAACTACTTACACCTATCGTTCATATTGTCATCCCCAGTTGCTCTTGTTATTACAAGATGTCCTGAAATACTCTTCGATATTCTGAGAATTCTTTACGCTTACTGCCCTGCAGTTCCTTGCTGCATGAATACCCCTACGGATAATTACTCGCGCTTGCCGAGTATCCGCTCATCCCCAGTTGTTCTTGTGTTTCACAAAAGTCTTCTAAATAATATTCGATCTTCCGAAAATCCTCTGGAGCCTTTGGCTCTTGAAATTCTTGCTTGCTTGCATTAAGGTTAATCCCATAACTCTCGTAGTCTATTGACATTCCTTGTCATTATCATTTTTGAGTCTGTTGACTCAATATGTTGCGAATGCTCGCAATCCTCAAACAGATCCTAGAATTCCTCCTTCCGGCTCAGACGTCATTTTTGAACATGAGTTGGTTCTCGACCAATCAATTGCCGTCGGTTGTGCCCCTAAGTCTATTGAACTTATCCATCCCTAATCAGAGCATTGCTTCTGATCCCTTGATTTGGAAATCTTAATTCCTTGGCATTTGACAATTGAGTTAGTCAGTTGTTTCTATAATTTGATCTCCTTGCATTCTTCTTCCTCTAGTTGAGTACCGATGCTCATGTCAGATCCCTTGTGGACCACCAGATCCTTTGTTGGATTTTATCTGACAACGCCCTTCATATTCAATAACCTTGTGAGCCTTTCCTCTGATACATAATGCCTTTGGTAAATTGTATCCTTTGCTTTCTCAACCATGCTCTGCCTTTGAGCTTGAGTTAATTACTTCTGAAGATTTGGTATATGATTCTAAGATGCCCCAATGGGTTGAACCTATGCCTTCCTTAATAGGTGTGAACTCGAAAGTTTTCAAGAGTCGTACTTTTCTGGTATTTTGCCAGATAAAATTTCAAAACTACAACTTCATTGAGCGCGAGAAGTGAATGAAAGGTTGTGCATTGGAGAAGTGGGAGTCGACCTTGAACTTTGCGTTCATGCCCATGGACACGATGTACATCTTCTCATCGAAGCTTCTTTTAAAATCAATTATTCCCTTGGTATAAGTTCATCTTATATCTAGGATCTGGCCTTTTTCAACCGTGGTTCCGACCATGATTGTTCTTCTTTGATCTCATTTCTCGGACAAGTTAAAACAATTGTCTTCTATGGATCAATACACCAGTCCAACCTTTACTTTGATCTTGTGTCGAGTATTACCCCCCTGGTATCTCGAGATTATCATGGAACTGCATAACTTTTTATGAGTTCTTCATCAAGTGCTACCTTCCCACTGATTCCAATTTTTCACGGGCTCTGAGTTATTGAACACTCAAAGACACCGATAACTGAACCGAGTCCGCTCTACGGTTCAACAACTCTTCAGTAAGCTTCTATAAGTACGAGTTTGTTACCCGATCACGCCATTCCTAGCATGTTTGGCTATATCATTGTCGTGACGATTCTAACGGTGCTACCTGGTCCTTATTCTCGGAGCACCAATTTTCGACGATGAACTAACCTTACGTCGATTTTCCTCGTCATAACCTTTCACCTTAAACAACAAGCTTGAGTTCGAGTTTGTGTCGTAACTGTGGTTCCAATAACCTCTTGCTTCATCATTCCTTTGACTTGATGTCGTCGCTGATTGACTACATCTGCATGAAATCTCTCGACAATTGTGTCGTGGTCATCATCAACCTTATGAGCTCTTCCAGGAATTCAATTGAATTCATAATGGGTAATACCATCCTTGCCCCTCGATGATTCCTGTTCTCATCGACCACCTTATTGCCTTCCGTTCAACACAACTTGTTCGTGTTTTGTGTAAACCTTGAGATCACTGCTACCCAGCAGTTGATCTTCCTTACCTCGGAAGTATTACCATCTCTTTTTGTCAAGAATGTGGTGAGAATTTCACCACCTCTTAATAATTCTTGATATCATAATACTTCTTGCCATCTTCGTTCATTCCTTGGTCCCCGTATTGTTTTCAACCGGAATACCGACAATGGAGCTATGACGTGTGAATTCAAAACTTCTAACAACCCTATTGCTTTGAAGTGAATGGGCGATAGTTCATTCTAAGTCCTTCGCTAATTGAATCACCATTCTAACATTGGTCGTGCAACCCAACCCGTACTTCGGGCGCACCCTTCAACCAGTGTTTAATTGTGTATGTTTTCCTCGAGCTTACTTCCTTATATCGTTTGATCTGACAAATGTTATCTCCTTGTTCACTTAATTGTGGAAATCCATCTTTTGGAAATCTCAAAGAATTGTCGTTGAGTTCATCATCCACCTCCTTGTCCTCTCCTGGGGATAATGATGAACTCTTGTTAACGGAAATCACTTCATGGTTCATTTCCCGAGAATCTTACAGTGTTATCCCATCAATTTGTGTTACACCTTTCTTCTCAGGCATCCTGAGCCCGAGGTATCCTGACACCAATCATACCTTAACCTTGGTCAGATGTGATGGTTTGAACTTATTC
>NC_041393.1:347705020-347707967 GCF_002162155.2 Triticum dicoccoides | reverse complement strand
CCCTCCCGGCCACCGAACCCCCGGGTCCCTATCCTCTCCTCTTCCCGAACGGCGCCGTCGCCGGAGCTCCGTCTCCGGCGACCCGAACCTCGCCCTCGTTTCCCCCCCGGTCACCGGACCGCTCGACCCTCCGTCTTGGGCGCCGCTAGCCCCGGTTGCGGCCCCGTTCCCTCTTGGCCGTGCCTTGCCTCGACCTTGCGCCGGCGACCGTTGGCCGGCGCCCCACTGTGCCCCGGTGGCCTGCGCCGACCGCCCTCGCCGCGCCCACGGCCACGCCTCCCCGGTGCTCCTGGTGCCCCGCTGCGGCAACCCCGCCGTGGCCACGGCCACGCCCCGCCCCGGGCAGGCTACGGGCTCCATGTCGCCCTGGCCGGTTGTCCGCTCCAGCGCCTGAACCCACCGAACCCGTTTGGCCCTGGGCCAATGACATGGGGGCCCCACCCCCCTAAAAAGAACGGTTTTTATTAAAACAAAAATGAAAATAAAATGAAAATGAATTAAAACTAATTAACTAATTAGTTAATTAATTAATTAATTAAGTATTTAATTAATCTAATTAATTCTGTTTAATTAACCCTAACCACTAATTAACCTAATTAACTAAGGTTAATTAACTTTGATTAGGCTAATTAAGTTAATTGAGTATGAGGAACGGGACCCACATGTCAGGGTTGACTCAGTCAACCCCTGTTGACTGCTGACGTCAGCATGACATCATGCTGATGTCATTAATACATTTTTTCGAATTAATTAAATAAATAATTAAATTTCAGAAATTAATAAAATCTTTAGAAAATCATATCTTTTAATCCGTAACTCGGATTAAAATGTTTTCAACATGAAAGTTGCTCAGAACGACGAGACGAACCCGGATACACAGTCCGTTCGTCCGCCGCACACCCCTAACCTATCGAACCCGCAACTTTCCCCCTCCGGCTCCTCTGCCCGAAAACACGGAACACCGGGAATACTTTCCCGGATGTCTTCCCCCTTCATCGGTATCACCTACTACCGCGTTAGGGCACACCGAACACCGCGTATTGCCTTGTTATATTTTGTGATGCTTTGTTTGCTCTGTATTCATTATTTCTTCCCCCTCTTCTCTCCGGTAGACTACGAGACCGACGCTGCTGCTGACCAGTTCGACTACGGAGTTGACGACCCCTCTCTCTTGCCAGAGCAACCAGGCAAGCCCCCCCCTTGATCACCAGATATCGCCTATTCTCCTCTATACTGCTTGCATTAGAGTAGTGTAGCATGTTACTGCTTTCGTTAATCCTATTCTGATGCATAGCCTGACATTGTCGCTACATCTGTTGATACCTTACCTGCAATCCTAAATGCTTAGTATAGGATGCTAGTTTATCATCATTGGCCCTACATTCTTGTCAGTCTGCCTTGCTATACTATCGGGTCGTGATCACTTGGGAGGTGATCGCGGTATATACTATACATACATACATACTATACAGATGGTGACTAAAGTCGGGTCAGCTCATTGAGTACCCGCAAGTGATTCTGATGAGGGGGCTGAAAGGACAGGTGGCTCCATCCCGGTAGAGGTGGGCCTGGGTTCCCGACGGTCCTCAACTGTTACTTTGTGGCGGAGCGACAGGGCAGGTTGAGACCACCTAGGAGACAGGTGGGCCTGGTCCTGTTCGGCGTTCGCGGATACTTAACACGCTTAACGAGATCTTGGTATTTGATCTGAGTCTGGCTACGAGCCTATACGCACTAACCATCTACGTGGGAGTAGTTATGGGTATCCCGACGTCGTGGTATCAGCCGAAGCACTTCAGACGTCAGCGATGGAGCAGCGCGCGCCGGATTGGAAGGTAAGCCTGCTCTTGTATTAAGGGGGCTAGTTCTGCTTCCGGCCGCCCACGCAACGTGCGGGTGTGCTATGGGCGATGGGCCCAGACCCCTGTGCGCTTAGGTTTAGACCGGCGTGCTGGCCTCTCTGTTTTGCCTAGGTGGGGCTGCGACGTGTTGATCTTCCGAGGCCGGGCATGACCCAGGAAAGTGTGTCTGGCCAAATGGGATCGAGCGTGTTGGGTTATGTGGTGCACCCCTGCAGGGAAGTTAATCTATTCGAATAGCCGTGATCTTCGGTAACAGGACGACTTGGAGTTGTACCTTGACCTTATGACAACTAGAACCGGATACTTAATAAAACACACCCTTCCAAGTGCCAGATACAACCGGTGGTCGCTCTACCTCAGGGATATGAGGAGGGGATCGCCGGGTAGGATTATGCTATGAGATGCTATTTGGAGATGCTACTTGGAGACGCTACTTGGAGGACTTCAATCTACTCTCTTATACTTGATGCAAGACGGAGGCTGCCAGAAGCGTAGTCTTCGATAGGACTAGCTATCCCCCTCTTATTCTGGCTTTCTGCAGTTCAGTCCACCGATATGGCCTCCTTACACATATACCCATGCATATGTAGTATAGTTCCTTGCTTGCGAGTACTTTGGATGAGTACTCACGGTTGCTTTCTCCCCCCTTTTTCCCCCTTTCCTTTCTTTCTGGTTGTCGCAACCAGATGCTGGAGTTCAGGAGCCAGACGCCACCGTCGACGATGACCCCTACTACATCGGAGGTGCCCCTACTACGTGCAGCCCGCTGACGACGTCCAGGAGTAGTTAGGAGGATCCCAGGCAGGAGGCCTGCGCCTCTTTCGATCTGTATCCCAGTTTGTGCTAGCCATCTTATGGCAACTTGTTTAACTTATGTCTGTACTCAGATATTGTTGCTTCCGCTGACTCGTCTATGATCGAGCACTTGTATTCGAGCCCTCGAGGCCCCTGGCTTGTATTATGATGCTTGTATGACTTATTTATGTTTTAGAGTTGTGTTGTGATATCTTCCCGTGAGTCCCTGATCTTGATCGTACACGTTTGCGTGCATGATTAGTGTACGATTGAATCGGGGGCGTCACATC
>NC_041393.1:347695864-347701927 GCF_002162155.2 Triticum dicoccoides | reverse complement strand
CTACTCCCTCCTGTTTGCTGCAAGATGGTGGTTTCCAGAAGATGCTAGTCTTCGATAGGACTAGACCTTCTCTCTATTCTGGCATTTCTGCAGCCCAGTCCACATATACAGCCTTCCTTTGATAATGTTGCATATGTAGTGTAGATCCTTGCTTGCGAGTACTTTGGATGAGTACTCACGGTTGCTTTGCTCCCCCTTTTCCCCCTTCTTTCTTCTTTCTGGTTGTTGCAACCAGATGGTGGAGTCCAGGAGCCAGATGCCACCTTTGACGACGGCTGCTACCCCGAGGGTGCCTACTACCACGTGACGGACGCCGACGATCAGGAGTAGTTAGGAGGCTCCCAGGCAGGAGGCCTTGCCTTTTCGATCGTAGATGCTTTTGTGCTAGCCTTCTTAAGGCACTTGTCTAACTCATGTCTGTACTCAGATTTTGTTGCTTCCGCTGACTCGTTTGTTTTCAAGCTGATGTATTCGAGCCCTCGAGGCCCCTGGCTTGTAATATAAAGCTTGTACTATTTTAATTTGTGTCTAGAGTTGTGTTGTGATATCTTCCCGTGAGTCCTTGATCTTGATCGTACACATTTGCGTGTATGATTAGTGTACGATTGAATCGAGGGCGTCACAAGTTGGTATCAGAGCCGACTGCCTGTAGGTAGCCCCCTGTCCAACTCCTTGGCCGAAGTTGAGTCTAGTCACTGAAAACTTTTACTAACATTGGCTGTGTGGCTTACGGGCCCACGTCGCTATTGGGTGGTATTAGCATCTTTTACTCCTCGTATATACTCTGGGACTCTGAACTCTCTTCTACTCGGGTAAATGATTTTACTAACATTAGGATCCTGTGACCACATTCACCCCGAAGTTGGATGAAGCCGTAGTTATTCCTTAGAATAGCTTTTTGAGTAGTGCACACCCTGTCGTGTTGACTACGGAGTGGAATCCATCGTACCTCCTTCATTATGCATGTTTTCATCATGAATGATCCTTATCTTTGCAAATGCTCAATGCTGAACTACCCCTGTTACATGTTAGCAGGATGGTTCGACCCGCTGGTCGTGGCTGTGGTGCCAACGACCCACCACCGCCTGAATTCTTTACTGGAATGAGGCAACAGTTTGAGTTAACTCGCCAGTTCATGGAAGGAATGATGGCTCAGTTTCCTCGTCCGAACATGAATCAACATCCAACCCGAGTAACTCTGCAGGACTTCATGCGCCTCAACCCATCTATCTACCGCAGCTCAACTCAACCCCTTGATGCTGATGACTGGCTCCGCGACATCACATATGAAATGGAGTCTGCTAGTGTTGCCCCTGCCAGCTATGTCACCTTCGCATCTTTCTTTCTGAAGGGTCCTGCTGCTCAATGGTGGGACAGCCACAGGCATACCCTACCTTCTGGAACGCTCATCACTTGGCCAGATTTCCAAGCCGCTTTTCGTGCCCGCTTCATTCCTGAGGGAATCATGGACAGGAAGAAGCGCGAGTTCCGTAACCTCACCCAAGGCAACAAGTCTGTAGATGCTTATCAGCGGGAATTCTTGGAATTGTCTCGTTATGCTGAAGAAGACATTGCAACTGATGCTCGTAAGCAAGAGAAGTTTCGTGATGGACTTCACCCTGATATCAAGCTAGCACTGCTCGTTCATGACTTTGCCGACTTCGCCACCTTGGTGAACAAGGCTATTCAGGTTGAGACTGGTCTTCAGGAACACCAGGGATCCCTCAGGCGTAGCCGCGACGCTGGCCCATCTTCGGGCCCGTCAGCGCAGAAGCGTCGGATATGGATTCCCCACAACATGTATCGTCCAACTGCACCTACGCCAAGACAGTCCTATGCTGCACCTCGTCTGCCTCCTCCACCAGAGAGGCAGCCTCTTCGAGTTATACCATCCCAAGCTCCTGCTCCCGATCCCAATGATGGTCTGTCCTTCAGATGTGGCCGCCCCGGCCACCTTGCTAAAGAGTGCACTCAGAAAAAGAGCCAGCTGGCTCTACCTTCAAATGGCCGTAACAATCAGCCCTATAACAACAATGCCAGACCTTATGGTCGTGGGCATGCTAATCATGTTGATCTGAATGAAGCTCAAGACCAGCCTGCCACTGTGATGGGTGCTCTTCTCGTTAATTCAGTACCAGCTACTGTTTTATTCGATACAGGAGCATCGCATTCTTTCGTATCAGAAGATTTTGCATTCATGCATGGCATTAAATACGAAGAGATGCACACTCCACTAGTGGTAAAAACCCCTGCGGGCCAATGCCAAACCTCCATGATTAGCCACAATGTTTCAGTTGAAATCGAAGGGTTGGAATTCTTTGCATCCCCCATTATTCTGAAGTCTTCCAATATTGACCTAATTCTGGGAATGGATTGGTTGAAAGCACATACGGCTTCTATCGTTTGTGCCTCTAAAACCGTCCATCTTCTACACCCTTCAGATGAGATAGTAAGCTACAATGCTCGTCTGGTTCGAAACGCTGAAGCACGACTTTATGTGCTGAATGCGTTGAATGCGGCACCTCTTGAGGGAATTGAAAAGATTCCAGTCGTCCGCGACTTTCAAGACGTATTTCCAGAAGAACTTCCAGGAATACCCCCTGCCCGGGCTGTCGAGTTCGTCATCGACTTGATACCAGGCACCGTTCCTATTGCAAAACTTCCCTACAAGATGCCACCTCATGAACTCCTTGAGCTTAAGGAGGAAATCGACAAATCTCTTCACAAGGGTTTCATTCGTCCAAGTTCCTCTGCTTGGGGAGCACCTTCTCTCTTCGTCAAGAAGAAGGACGGTACGAACCGTTTGGTCCAAGACTATCATCCTATCAACCAAGCTACAATTCAAAACAAATATCCCCTTCCTCGGATCAATGATCTGTATGATCAACTGGCTGGTTCATCAATATTCTCTAAACTCGACTTGAGGTTGGGTTACCACCAGATCCGTGTTCATGAAGAGGATATTCCAAAGACCGCATTTGTGACTCGTTATGGTTCTTACGAGTACACCGTCATGTCATTCGGTTTAACCAATGCTCCAGCTACATTCTCTCGTCTGATGAACTATATATTCATGGATTACCTCGACAAGTTCGTCGTCGTCTATCTGGATGATATACTGGTATATTCGAAGAATAAAGAAGAACATGCTGAACATCTTCGTCTTGTTCTGGAGAAGCTTCGAGAGCATCAACTTTATGCCAAGTATTCCAAATGTGAATTCTGGTTACCCGAAGTCACCTACCTTGGTCATGTTATCTCCAAGGATGGTATTGCCGTCAACCCAGAGCGCGTTCAGGCTATTCTTGACTGGACCCCTCCAAAGACTGTCAAGCAAGTCAGAAGCTTTCTCAGACTGGCCAGCTATTGTCGCGGCTTTGTCGAGAACTTCTCCAAGATCGCCAAGCCACTGACTAATCTGCTTCACAAAGGCGTTAAGTTTGATTGGACAGACAAATGTCAGGAAAGTTTCCAGCCACTCAAGGATAAACTGACTTCTGCCCCAGTGCTTGCTCCCCCTGATTCTCGCAAGGACTTTGTCATCTATTGTGACGCTTCACGTCAAGGATTAGGCTGTGTTCTAATGCAAGAGCGCAGGGTGATTGCCTATGCCTCCCGTCAAGTGCGTCCTCACGAAGAAAACTACCCGGTTCATGACCTTGAGCTTGCAGCGGTTATCTTTGCATTGAAGCTATGGCGACAATACCTTCTCGGTAATCATTGTGAGATCTTCACTGATCATCAGAGCCTGAAGTACCTGTTTACTCAGCCAGATCTGAACCTCCGTCAGCAGCGATGGATGGAAGCTATTGCTGACTACAACTGCGGTATATCTTATACACCTGGCAAGGCTAATGTAATGGCCGATGCCCTAAGCCGAAAGTCTTATTGCAATAATCACCAGGTCTACAAAGCTCAACCCCGCCTTTATGAAGAGCTATGCAAGCTGAACCTTCAACTAGTTTCACAGGGTTCTCTGAATAACCTTGTTTTGGAACCAACTCTTCTGAAAGCAATCAAGTCTGCTCAAGCCAAAGATGCTCATGTTGATCTGATGAAAAAGGATCTTGCCTTAGAGAAATCCAGAGATTTCTCACTTGGTGAAGATGGAACCTTATACTTCAGAGATCGCATTGTCGTACCCCGGTTCGAGCTTATGACAGAGAAGGTGATGAAAGAAGCGCATGCCACCCCTCTCTCTATTCATCCGGGAAGTACCAAGATGTATCTAGACATCCGTCAGAAGTACTGGTGGTCTAAAATGAAGCAAGACATTGCCCGATATATCGAAGAATGTGACGTTTGCCGTCGCGTCAAAGCAGAACATCAGAAACCGGCTGGACTTCTGCAACCGCTTCCGATTCCTGAATGGAAGTGGGATAAGATTCAAATGGACTTCGTCACTGGCCTTCCCAAGTCTCAGAAAGGTAACGATGCTATCTTTGTCGTCATTGACCAATTCTCGAAGGTTGCTCACTTTCTGCCAGTCAAGGAGACTATCACTGCTAGTCAATTGGCAACCTTGTATATCTCCCAAATTGTGTCACTCCACGGCATTCCGAAGGAGATCAGTTCAGACCGCGGCAGTATTTTCACTTCTAAGTTCTGGGATAGTTTCCAAGAGGCAATGGGAACTCATATTACCTGGAGCACTGCTTATCATCCCCAATCCCAAGGCCAAGTCGAGCGAGTCAATCAAATTCTTGAAGACATGCTTCGAGCTTGTGTTATTTCTTTCGGCAAGAAGTGGGAAGAATCTCTCCCTTATGCGGAGTTCTCTTATAACAACAGCTATCAAGCCAGCTTGAAGATGGCACCCTTTGAAGTGCTTTATGGACGTAAGTGCCGAACCCCTCTGAATTGGTCAGAAACTGGGGAACGAGCACTCATTGGTCCGGACATTATTCAACAAGCTGAAGAGCAGGTTCGCATAGTCCGGGATAATCTCAAGGCGGCCCAATCCCGCCAGAAGAGCAACTATGACCGGAAACACTGGGGTTCAACTTATCAACCTGGTGAACAAGCTTATCTACGTGTCACTCCTTTGAGAGGCACTCATCGGTTCGGAGTCAAGGGAAAGTTAGCTCCTTGCTACATTGGTCCCTTCCATATTCTCGCCCGTCATGGACTGGTGGCTTATCAACTGGAGTTGCCACCTCAGTTCTCTCACGTTCATGACGTCTTCCATGTGTCGCAACTTCGTCGATGCTTCAAGGATCCGGAACGTGAAGTGGGTCCGGAATTGATTGAAATTCAAGATGATCTCACATACAAGGAGCATCCGATCTGCATTCTTGAAGAAGCTGAACGTCGAACCCGCCAGAAGGTTGCTAAGTTCCTCAAGGTGCAATGGTCGAATCATACTAAAAAGGAAGCCACTTGGGAACGCGAAGATAACCTCCGGGCTGAATACCCCGACCTGTACCCTTCTACCTCTTAATTCTCGGGACGAGAATTTCTTTTAGAGGAGGAGAGTTGTAACACCCCGGTGTAATGATGCTACAGTAACCCCTGGGGTTAAGTTAATCTTTTTGCTAGACATGTGCCTGATCATTATTGTCTCATGTTCTTTCACATTCCAATTGAATTCAAATTCAAATTCTGTGTGAAACTCAAAATGCTCAGACATGAACACAAAAATGTTCATCATGTGCCAAATAATCCAGAACTAATTTGGTGGTGAACCAACATTTTTTTTGCAAAGGGTTTAAGTGGTCTAAACTACTTAAAACAGTGGCCTAAGAAATAAATTAAATGCCTTTTTAATTTATGAAAATGGCAAACTATTTCTAAAGCCTCACAATCTTTTTTTGGCAGTGCCTAATAATTCTTTGAGATTATTTTGTCCAATGGCATAATTTTTTGCAAAGTCTTTATTGGCTAAAAGAAAAAGAAAAGAAAATGCAAAAGCTGTTTACAAAAAAAAGGAAAGGAAACCCCCCCCCCCTCAACTGGGCCGACTGGCCAGCTGGCCACCGTGCCCCCCTATGGGCCTCGGCCCACCTCAACCCCGCCGGCCCAGTCGCCCCCCAGGTCGGCCCACCCGTCGCCCCTTATCCCCCC
>NC_041393.1:347687569-347694919 GCF_002162155.2 Triticum dicoccoides | reverse complement strand
CACAGTTGACTGCTGATGTCAGCATGATGTCATGCTGACGTCATCATTTACTATTCTGGATAATGTTGAAATAAATAATTAAATTCCAGAATTTATAACAACTTTAAAAATTCATAGAAAATAAACCGTATCTCGGATGAAAATGTTTTCTATATGAAAGTTGCTCAGAAAAATCCAACGAATCCGAATACGCGGTCCGTTCATCTGTCACATGCCCCTAGCATGCTGAACATGGAACTTTCCCCCTCCGGTCATCTGTCTGACACAGGTCCGGAACCGGGAACACCTTCCCGGTTGATTTCCCCCTTCCCCTATAACGTCTAGGACCGCGTTAGAACACGCTTAGTGCTACGTATCGTCATGTCATGCTTAGTGTTACCTCTGTTTGCTATGTATTTACTGTTTCTTCCCCCTCTTCTCTCCGGTAGACCCCGAGGCCGCTGATGCCCCGGTGATCGACTACGTCGTCGACAACGACCCCTTCTTGCCAGATCAACCAGGCAAGCCCCCCCCTTTGATCATCCCGATATCGCCCATTCCATTCTCTCATGCTTGCATTAGATTTTGCTATTGTTATTGATTGCTCCTATTCTGATGCATAGCCTCCTTTTGTAACCTGCTTATTGTTACCTTACCTGCTTATCCTAAACTGCTTAGTATAGGTTGGTTAGTGATCCATCAGTGACCCCCACCTTGTCCTTGTTGCCCCTGCTTCATCATTGAAGACCCGATCAACGGGATCGAAGACCAGGCCTCTGCACCGCACATCACTTTCCCCTTAGTTGCTCGACGCTACTGGGATACTATCGAGTGCCGAGGGTGAGACCTCTACAACACTTCTGATGTTAACCCTGTAGTGTAGCTATTCGGTCGTGGTCATCGAGGGTGATTTCCTCTTTAACCACTTCCGATACGACTCTGTTGTGCAACCCCTCAAGTGTGAACCTCGAGGGTGATTCCTCTACGTTCACCTTGATGATTACATTGAGTGGAACCCACCGAGGGTGATTCCTTGGGTTTTCCTCTTGATGTTTGGACACACGGATACTTGGACTTTACAACTGTTACTTGGAAAGTGATGTGGAGACGGGTTGACCTGGAAGGTGCCCGTGAGATAATTACGAGGCGTGGCCGGGCATTCTTAGCCCTTGCCGCAAGTCCTCGAGACGGGGCAACGGGGTCACCTCTTTCGTGAGTCTCTGCTTGTTACCGCGCGTTCCTAATCCACTACGATTTGGATATTTGATCCGAGGGGCCTCTGGCCTGACAGCACTAACCATCACGTGGGCATAGTATTGGCGTTCTGCGTCGTATGCATCAGCCGAAGCTTAATAGATGTCAGCGACGGAGCGGCGCGCGCCGGGTTGGACTGGTAAGCTCCTGCCTTTTTAGGGAGGTAGCTAGGTCTGCTCACCGGCCGCGTTCGCAACGTGCAGGAGTTCCCGGGGCGATGGCCCATGACCCCTGGGGGCATAGGTTTAGTCCGGCGTGCTGACCTCTCTGTTAAGTCTAGGTCGGGTTGCGGCGTATTGTTTGGCCGAGGCCGGGCATGACCCTGGAAACTGTGTCCGGCCGGAGTCAATCGAGCGTGGTGGGTAAGTTGGTGCACCCCTGCAGGGAAGAACTAATCTATGCATAGCCTGTCCTACGGTAACGGACACTTGGAGTTGTATCCCGATCGATACAACTAGAACTGGATACTTGTGATGAGAACTGGATGGTGATGAGGATTTGATTGTGATGATAACTGGATAGTATGGCTCTGGGATTGCTTTCTCGCAGGGAGTCGAGAAAGGATCTCTGGCCGAGGTTGATAACACTACTACCGCTTTACTTTATGCTACTCTACTCCCTCCTATTTGCTGCAAGATGGTGGTTTCTAGAAGATGCTAGTCTTCCATAGGACTAGACCTTCTCTCTATTCTGGCATTTCTGCAGCCCAGTCCACATATACAGCCTTCCTTTGATAATGTTGCATATGTAGTGTAGATCCTTGCTTGCGAGTACTTTGGATGAGTACTCACGGTTGCTTTGCTCCCCCTTTTCCCCCTTCTTTCTTCTTTCTGGTTGTTGCAACCAGATGGTGGAGTCCAGGAGCCAGATGCCACCTTTGACGACGGCTGCTACCCCGAGGGTGCCTACTACCACGTGACGGACGCCGACGATCAGGAGTAGTTAGGAGGCTCCCAGGCAGGAGGCCTTGCCTTTTCGATCGTAGATGCTTTTGTGCTAGCCTTCTTAAGGCACTTGTCTAACTCATGTCTGTACTCAGATTTTGTTGCTTCCGCTGACTCGTTTTGTTTTGAAGCTGATGTATTCGAGCCCTCGAGGCCCCTGGCTTGTAATATAAAGCTTGTATTATTTTAATTTGTGTCTAGAGTTGTGTTGTGATATCTTCCCGTGAGTCCTTGATCTTGATCGTACACATTTGCGTGTATGATTAGTGTACGATTGAATCGAGGGCGTCACAGTCGGTTACAATGGGAGGAGATCTTCATATCGTATCGCCAAGCTTGCCTTCCATGCCAAGGAAAGTCCCATCCGGACACGGGACGGAGTCTTCAATCTTGTATCTTCATAGTCCAGGAGTCCGGCCAAAGGTCATAGTCCGGCCATCCGGACACCCCCTAATCCAGGACTCCCTCACTCCCACTCACTTTCTTGTAAATACAGGCTTCTCCAAAAGTCTGTATAAAACCAAATGCTTTGATCACACTATCAAAGCGTTTATTCCAACTCCGAGAGGCTTGCACCAGTCCATAAATGGATCACTAGAGCTTGCACACTTTGTTAGTTCCCTTTGGATCGACAAAACCTTCCGGTTGCATCATATACAACTCTTCTTCCAGAAATCCATTCAGGAACGCAGTTTTGACATCCATTTGCCAAATTTCATAATCATAAAATGCAGCAATTGCTAACATGATTCGGACAGACTTAAGTATCGCTACGGGTGAGAAGGTCTCATCATAGTCAATCCCTTGAACTTGTCGAAAAACCTTTCGCAACAAGTCAAGCTTTGTAGACAGTAACCTTACCGTCAGCATCAATCTTCTTCTTGAAGATCCATTTATTCTCAATTGCTTGTCGATCATCGGGCAAGTCAACCAAAGTCCATACTTTGTTCCCATACATGGATCCCATCTCAGATTTCATGGCCTCAAGCCATTTTGTGGAATCTGGGCTCACCATCGCTTCTTCATAGTTTGTAGGTTCATCATGATCCAGTAGCATGACCTCCAGAACAGGATTACCGTACCACTCTGGTGCGGATCTTATTCTGTTTGACCTACGAGGTTCAGTAACAACTTGATCTGAAGTTCCATGATCATCATCATTAACTTCCTCACTAATTGGTGTAGATGTCACAAGAACCGGTTTCTATGACGAACTACTTTCCAATAAGGGAGCAGGTACAATTACCTCTTCAAGTTCTACTTTCCTCCCACTCACTTCTTTCGAGAGAAATTCCTTCTCTAGAAAGGATCCATTTTTTAGCAAGGAATGTCTTGCCTTCGGATCTGTGATAGAAGGTGTACCCAACAGTCTCCTTTGGGTATCCTATGAAGACACATTTCTCCGATTTGGGTTCGAGCATATCAGGTTGAAACTTTTTCACATAAGCATCGCAGCCCCAAACTTTAAGAAACGACAACTTTGGTTTCTTGCCAAACCATATTTCATATGGCGTTGTCTCAACGGATTTTGATGGTGCCCTATTTAATGTGAATGCGGCCGTCTCTAAAGCATAACCCCAAAACGATAGCGGTAAATCAGTAAGAGACATCATAGATCGTACCATATCTAGTAAAGTACGATTACGACGTTCGGACACACCATTACACTGTGGTGTTCTGGGTGGCGTGAGTTGCGAAACTATTCCGCATTGTTTCAAATGTAGACCAAACTCGTAACTCAAATATTCTCCTCCATGATCAGATCATAGAAACTTTATTTTCTTGTTATGATGATTTTCATCTTCACTCTAAAATTCTTTGAACTTTTCAAATGGTTCAGACTTATGTTTCATTAAGTAGATATACCCATATCTGCTTAAATCATCTGTGAAGGTGAGAAAATAATGATATCCGCCACGAGCCTCAACATTCATTGGACCACATACATCTGTATGTAAGATTTCCAACAAATCTGTTGCTCTCTCCATAGTTCCGGAGAACGGCGTTTTAGTCATCTTGCCCATGAGGCACGGTTCGCAAGTACCAAGTGATTCATAATCAAGTGGTTACAAAAGTCCATCAGTATGGAGTTTCTTCATGCGCTTTATACTGATATGACCTAAACAGCAGTGCCACAAATAAGTTGCACTATCATTATCAACTCTGCATCTTTTGGCTTCAACATTATGAATATGTGTATCATTACTATCGAGATTCATCAAAAATAGACCACTCTTCAAGGGTGCATGACCATAAAAGATATTACTCATATAAATAGAATAACCATTATTCTCTGATTTAAATGAATAACCGTCTCGCATTAAACAAGATCCAAATATAATGTTCATGCTTAACGCTGGCACCAAATAACAAATATTTAGGTCTAATACTAATCTCGAAGGTAGATGTAGAGGTAGCATGCCGACCGCGATCACATCGACTTTGGAACCATTTCCCACGCGCATCGTCATCTCGTCCTTTGCCAGTGTTCGCTTAATCCGTAGTCCCTGTTTCAAGTTGCAAATATTAGCAACAGAACCAGTATCAAATACCCAGGTGCTACTGCGAGCTCTAGTAAGGTACACATCAATAACATGTATATCACATATACCTTTGTTCACCTTGCCATCCTTCTTATCCGCCAAATACTTGGGGCAGTTCCGCTTCCAGTGACCAGTCTGCTTGCAATAGAAGCACTCAGTTTCAGGCTTAGATCAAGACTTGGGTTTATTCTCCTGAGCTGCAACTTGTTTGCTGTTCTTCTTGAAGTTCCCCTTCTTCTTCCCTTTGCCCTTTTTCTTGAAACTAGTGGTCTTGTTGACCATCAACACCTGATGCTCCTTCTTGATTTCTACCTCCGTAGCCTTTAGCATTGCGAAGAGCTCGGGAATCGTCTTATCCATCCCTTGCATGTTATTGTTCATCACGAAGCTCCTGTAGCTTGGTGGCAGTGATTGAAGAATTCTATCAATGACGCTATCATCCGTAAGATTAACTCCCAATTGAATCAAGTGATGATTATACCCAGACATTTTGAGTATATGCTCACTGACAGAACTATTCTCCTCCATCTTGCAGCTGTAGAACTTATTGGAGACTTCATATCTCTCAATCCTGGCATTTGCTTGAAATATTAACTTCAACTCCTGGAACATCTCATATGCTCCATGACGTTCAAAACGTCGTTGAAGTCCCGGTTCTAAGCCATAAAGCATGGCACACTGAACTATTGAGTAGTCATCAGCTTTGCTCTGCCAGACGTTCACAACATCTGGTGTTGCTCCTGCAGCAGGCTTGGCACCCAGTGGTGCTTCCAGGACGTAATTCTTCTGTGCAGCAATGAGGATAATCCTCAAGTTACTGACCCAGTCCGTGTAATTGCTACCATCATCTTTCAACTTTGCTTTCTCAAGGAACGCATTAAAATTCAACGGAACAACAGCACGGGCCATCTATCTACAATCAACATAGACAAGCAAGATACTATCAGGTACTAAGTTCTTGATAAATTTAAGTTCAATTTAATCATATTACTTAAGAACTCCCACTTAGATAGACATCCCTCTAATCCTCTAAGTGATCACGTGATCCAAATCAACTAAACCATAACCGATCATCACGTGAAATGGAGTAGCTTTCAATGGTGAACATCATTATGTTGATCATATCTACTATATGATTCACGCTCGACCTTTCGGTCTCAGTGTTCCGAGGCCATATCTGCATATGCTAGGCTCGTCAAGTTTAACCTGAGTATTCTGCATGTGCAAAACTGGCGTGCACCCGTTGTAGATGGACGTAGAGCTTATCACACCCGATCATCACGTGGTGTCTGGGCACGACGAATTTTGACAATGGTGCATACTCAGGGAGAACACTTTTATCTTGAAATTTAGTGAGAGATCATCTTATAATGCTACCGTCAATCAAAGCAAGATAAGATGCAAAAAGATAAACATCACATGCAATCAATATAAGTGATGTGATATGGCCATCATCATCTTGTGCTTGTGATCTCCATCTTCGAAGCATCGTCATGATCACCATCGTCACCAGCGTGACACCTTGATCTCCATCGTAGCATCGTTGTCGTCTCGCCAATCTTATGCTTCTACGACTATCGCTACCGCTTAGTGATAAAGTAAAGCATTAGAGGGCAATTGCATTGCATACAATAAAGCGACAACCATATGGCTCCTACCAGTTGTCGATAACTCGGTTACAAAACATGATCATCTCATACAATAAAATATAGCATCACGTCTTGACCATATCACATCACAGCATGCCCTGCAAAAACAAGTTAGACGTCCTCTACTTTGTTGTTGCAAATTTTATATGGCTGCTACGGGCTGAGCAAGAACCATTCTTACCTACGCATCAAAACCACAACGATAGTTTGTCATGTTAGTGCTGTTTTAAACTTCGCAAGGACCGGGCGTAGCCACACTCGGTTCAGCTAAAGTGAGAGAGATAGACACCCGCGGTCACCTTTAAGCAACTAGTGCTCGTGGCGGTGAAACTAGTCTCACGTAAGCGTACGCGTAATGTCGGTCCGGGCCGCTTCATCTCACAATACCGCTGAACCAAAGTATGACATGCTGGTAAGCAGTATGACTTATATCGCCCTCAACTCACTTGTGTTCTACTCGTGCATATGACATCTACACATAAAACCAGGCTTGCTGGTAAGCAGTAATTCAATACAGTATGGATATCTGATAGACCGATTTTCGTCCACATGCCATTTGCAAAATTTATGATCTCATCCAAAAATAATAATGCCATTTATATTTCAATTTAATGCGTAGAACCGCATTTACACGTAGATGCACTATGCCTCGGCCCATTCTCACAAACGCGCTATATCTCTCTCTCTATCTAACGCATAAGTGCACACACTTATATGCATCGACATTTCTCTTTCACACAGGCTCACAATCTCTCCCGGGGTGTCGGGGTGTCTCACACACATGCTCTCTCTATATATATCTCTCTCTCTTTTTCTGACTACTATGTACCACTCTTTTCAGTAATCTCAGTTGGAAAACACTATTTCTCTCACATGCATATATACACACGCACGGTCTCTACTAGCCCTCTATATGCACATATATGTGCCTATGTGTCTCCCGCACGCACATTATCTTTAGGCCTCTCTCGCACACATTGC
>NC_041393.1:347685537-347687276 GCF_002162155.2 Triticum dicoccoides | reverse complement strand
TTGGCAGATATGATTCCATCATATCATTCGGTAGGATATCCCTGACTGTTAGTCTGGATGGTAATACGAAGCAAAGTTTTACCCTAGTTCGGACCCTTGCAGTTGAGGAAAAAGCCTACTCTTGGTACTGTATATTAGTGATAGGGGTGTGTACAAAGTACACATGAATACCAGGCATTGTGCGTGTGCGTATACTATCGACGAACTAGCCCCCAAGCTTCTATAACATACTCGGGGCCTAGGGTTACAAATAATATATAGTCGGCTTATCACCAGTGGGGATAGAGTACTCCACGACTCTAGTAGCTTCGTGTTGTATGCAGAGTCCTCCACATGGGTCTTCGTATAATGCGTCTCGGTCCAACCTATGTGGCGCAGGATGGTACCAACCCATGAGTCCTCATGTTGACCCACCACACCTAGAAATGGCGTGCCCACCACACCACACATGCAATCGGCCACTAAGAAAATAAGCATATACAATAGTACAATTTTATACATGAAAGTTAATTGCATGGTGCATCCAAAAATATTTGTTTTGCATTGTGAATGTTTATATATTCTCCTAAAATATTAGTCACGGGAAGGAGAAACGAAGGGCATATCTCTCCTTGTCTCCACCAGACACCCCCTCTTTCTACACCACTTTCACGTACGCACACAAACTATCTCTCGGTCCTCTAAAAGTATGCATGCCCACGACACATTCATGTGTGACGATCACTGTATTTCAAGCTAAGGCACTATACAGTCACTAGACTTCAGGATATGCTCATTACGGTCACCGTATACATTCTCGTGGTGATCACACGGTATCTAGCTCACGATACATCTCCGTATTTTCTTGATGACACTGGTGGACTTTGCATTTGATGCGTGCTCTGTATTTTGTTGACGACACTTACGGTCATTGTATTTGAAGCGAAAGCACGATATGTTCACTGGACTTCAGAATAAGCTCATCATGGTCACCACATACATTTTGTCGTGCTAACCAACATGTGGTTAGATGGTTAGGAGGACAGTGGTTTCTCGAGCCCACCAGGGTTAAAGTCCCGGTGCTCGCATTTATCCTTGGTTAGTTTCAGTATTTTCCGGTGATGTGCATTCAATGGGTGGAGGCATTCCACTCAACTACGAGGCACCTATGGTGACTTTGTAAAATCTCAAGATCATATGCTGGCTCACTCTCTCAAAGGTGCTCATAGGGGTAGGGTCTGCGTGTGTGCGCTTATAGCGGTGAGTGCTTGCGCGTATATATGAGCCCTTGTGTCTGTACCGTGTTAAAAAAAGACATGTCATGATTATACGGTCAATGGCTCACCCGTACAACTCTGTATTTTGTTGATGACACAATCAATTGACCAGTCAAACGTTCCATGTGGCACAACTAGTGTTGCACCATTGGGGCGCGTAACCGTGGGGCCCACCTGTCAGCCCGTATATGAAAGAAAGAAATGGTAGTTTCAGTCTGTAATGTGTTAATAAAATACATTTTAGGGTGATCATACGGTCACTGGCTCACCATACAACTCCGTAATTTGTTGATGACACGATCAATTGACCAGTCAAACGGTCCACATTCAGCAGCGCACATTACCATATGCCCACGCGTCAGCGCATATGAAGGACAGAAATGGTAATAAATTAGTGGTAGGTGGGTATTCGAAGTCATGAGACCTCTGGTTGGCAGTCGCCGGTGCGGTGGTGGGGGGGCGGTGATTGGGCGATGGCGTGGG
>NC_041393.1:347670064-347685148 GCF_002162155.2 Triticum dicoccoides | reverse complement strand
TAGAGGGATGGCCGGTGCGACGGTGGACCAGTAGTGGGGAGTGGTTTCGGGGTGGGCGGGGCGGCGTGGCGGTGCGGGTCGGCTGTGGGCGGCGGGGGCCGGTGGTGGCTGGTGGCTCAGGGGGTGGAGTTTGAAGATAAACTGCAGGCCCTTGATTTCGTATCCAACGACTGGAAAATCTAATCACCAGAGATGAAAAAGTCAGTCGACTGACGTGTAGCCTCACACCACATGAGAGATTCCTGGATTAGGGGGTGTCCAGATGGCCAGACTATGACCTTTGGCCGGACTCCCGGACTATGAAGATACAAGATTGAAGACTTCGTCCCGTGTCCGGATGGGACTATCCTTGGCGTGGAAGGCAAGCTTGGCGATACGGATATGTAGATCTCCTCCCATTGTAACCGACTCTGTGTAACCCTAGCCCTCTCCGGTGTCTATATAAACCGGAGAGTTTTAGTCCGTAGGACGAACAACAATCATACCATAGGCTAGCTTCTAGGGGTTAGCCTCTCTGATGTCGTGGTAGATCTACTCTTGTACTACCCATATCATCAATATTAATCAAGCAGGAGTAGGGTTTTACCTCCATCGAGAGGGCCCGAACCTGGGTAAAAACATCGTGTCCCTTGTCTCCTGTTACCATCCGCCTAGACGCACTGTTCGGGACCCCCTACCCGAGATCCACCGGTTTTGACACCGACGTTGGTGCTTTCATTGAGAGTTCCCTTGTGTCGTCACCTTTAGGCCCGATGGCTTCTTCGATCATCAACAACGACGTGGTCCAGGGTGAGACTTTTCTCCCCGGACAGATCTTCGTATTCGGCGGCTTTGCACTGCGGGACAATTCACTTGGCCATCTGGAGCAGATCGAAAGCTACACCCCTGGCCATCAGGTCAGATTTGGAAGTTTGAACTACACGGCTGACGTCCGCGGAGACTTGATCTTCGACGAATTCGAGCCACAGCCGAGCGCGCCGCACTGTCACGATGGGCATGATCTAGCTCTGCCGCCGGACAGTGCCCAGAGGGTGGCTCAGGTGTCCGCTCCGACCCTTAGCTCGGAGCCGACTGCGCCGATCGAGGACGGGTGGCTGAATGCCGCCTTGGGGGTTGCAATCTCTATGGAGATCGAGCCGAACACCAGTCTTGTCCTTCGCGAAGCTCGTGACTCCAAGGTGCCGGACTCCGAATCTTCCGCGCCCCTTCCGATCGAACCCAATTGGGCTCCGATCATGGAGTTCACCGCCGCGGACATCCTTCAGCACTTGCCCTTTGGCGACATCCTGAATTCACTAAAGTCTCTCTCTTTATCAGGAGAGCCCTGGCCGGACTATGTTCAGCAAGGTTGGGATGCGGACGACGAAGAAATTTGAAACCCACCCACCACCCACTTCGTAGCCACTGTCGATGATTTAACCGACATGCTCGACTTCGACTCCGAAGACATCGACGGTATGGACGCCGATGAAGGAGCCGACCAAGAACCAGCGCCTATAGGGCACTGGAAAGCCACCTCGTCATATGAAATATACATGGTGGACACCCCAAAAGAAGGGGACGGCGATGGAACAATGGAGGATGACTGAGGGAGTTCCGGACTAGGGGGTGTCCGGATAGCCGAACTATCATCATCGGCCGGACTCCAAAACTATGAAGATACAAGATTGAAGACTTCGTCCCGTGTCCGGATGGGACTTTCCTTGGCGTGGAAGGGAAGCTTGGCGATACGGATGTGTAGATCTCCTACCATTGTAACCCACTCTGTGTAACCCTAGCCCTCTCCGGTGTCTATATAAACTGGATGGCTTTAGTCCTTAGGACGAACAACAATCATACCATAGGCTACCTTCTAGGGTTTACCCTCATTGATCTCGTGGTAGATCCACTCTTGTAACACACATCATCAATATTAATCAAGCAGGACGTAGGGTTTTACCTCCATCAAGAGGGCCCGAACCTGGGTAAAACATCGTGTCCCTTGTCTCCCGTTACCATCCGCCTAGATGCACAGTTCGGGACCCCCTACCCGAGATCCGCCGGTTTTGACACCGACATTGGTGCTTTCATTGAGAGTTCCTCTGTGTCGTCACCGATAGGCTCGATGGCTTCTTCGACCATCATCAACGACGCAGTCCAGGGTGAGCATTTTCTTCCCGGACAGATCTTCGTATTCGGTGGCTTCGCACTGCGGGCCAATTCGCTTGGCCATCTGGAGAAGATCGAAAGCTACGCCCTGGCCATTAGGTCAGATTTGGAAGTTTGAACTTCACGGCTGACATCCGCGGGGACTTGATCCTCGATGGAGTCGAGCCACAGCCGAGCATGCCGCACTGTCGCGGCGAGCATGATTTAGCTCTGCAGCCAGACAGTACCCTGGAGGCTGCACTCGAACCCGCTCCGATCTTCAATTCGGAGCCGGCTGCGCAGATCGGGGACGGATGGCTAGACACCGCCTCGGGGCTGCAACCTCTACGGCGATAGAGCCGAACACTGATCTTGTCCCTCATAAAGCTCGCGACTCCGAGGTGCCGGACTCCTTGTCGGACTTCGAACCTCCCGTGCCCCCTCTGATCGAATCCGATTGGGCGCCGGTCATGGAGTTCACCGCAGCGGACATCTTTCAACTCTCACCTTTTGGCGACATCTTGAGTTCGCTAAAGTATCTCTCGTTATCAGGAGAGCCCTGGTCGGACTGCGGTCAGGACGGTTGGGATGCGGACGACGAAGAAATTCAAAGCCCACCCACCACCCACTTGGTAGCCGCTGTCGACGATCTAACCGACATGCTAAACTATGACTCCTAAGACATCGACGGTATGGACGACGATGCCGGAGACGACCAAGAACCAGCGCCTACCGGGCACGGGAAAGCCACCCCAACTCATGACATATACATGGTGGATACACCAAAAGGAAGCGATAATGAGGAAAAATGAGACATGGCGAAGGACAACTCCCCCAACAAACAACCAAAGCGGCGACGCAAGCGCCGCTCGAAGACCGGCATCGACAAAAACGGCACCCATACGGACCCGGCCCTAGAGCAGGGCGAAGCAGTGGACGATGCACATGTCAACAAGCAGCCAGCCGGACATGAACTGGACAAGCAACCCATCCCCGGCGAAGATGATCTCACATCACCAGAGCATATGAATCTTCATAAAAGGCAAATCGCCACTGCAAGAAGTTTGAAGAAGCAAAAGCGGAAGGTCAAAATAGCGGAGGACGCACTCAGAATGAGATGGAGCAAAGTACTCAACATCACAGATAAACATGGCGCTAGTCACTAGACAAAGAGCTACCCGAAGCGCAAGCTGTTGCCCGAATTTGACGAGGAGGCCTTAGAGCCCCCACAGTCAAAAAAGAAAGAAGCCGCCTGGCCGGGTAGACGACCAAATGACAGGCCAAGAGCAACAAGGGGCGCCTCACACAAGCCGGCACACGAGCAGCATAAAGATCCTAGGAAAAGGGACGACCCAATCAGATCTATTTATGGGCCAAAAAAGAAGACTCCAGGAAGCAACATAACCCGCCGAGCATCCAAAGACAATGGCACACCCAAATACAGGGGCGCCGCACACCCACTATGTTTCACCGATGAGGTACTGGATCATGGATTTCTAGCGGGATTCAAACCCGTAATCATAGAAGCATATGACGGAACAACAGACCCTGGAGTCTGGATTGAGGATTACATCCTACACATACATATGGCCAGAGGAGACGGTCTCCATGCCATAAAATACCTACCCCTCAAGCTCAAAGGGCCAGCTCGGCATTGGCTTAAAAGCCTCCCAGAAAATACCATTGGAAGTTGGGAAGAGCTTGAGGATGCGTTTCGAGCAAATTTTCAGGGGACTTATGTCCGGCCTCCGGATGCAGACGATTTAAGTCACATAACTCAACAGCCCGGAGAGTCAGCATGCAAATTCTGGAACAGGTTCCTCACAAGAACCAAATAGTCGACTGTCCGGATGCTGAAGCCTTAGCGGCCTTTAAACACAACGTCCGAGATGAATGGCTCGCTAGACACCTTGGCCAGGAAAAACCAAGAACAATGGCCGCACTAACAAGCCGCATGACCCGCTTTTGCGCGGGGGAAGATAGCTGGCTGGCTAGATGCAGCACCAGCGACCTGAGTACATCCGAAGTTAGGGATGGAAATGGGAAATCACGACGCAGAAAAGATCAGCGCCGAAATAAGGAAAATGGCCCAAATAGTACGGCGGTCAACACCGGATTCAAAAGCTCCCGGCCGAACAACAAAACACTGCCCCTAAAGGATAACAGTGACGAGCTATCCAAGCTAAACAAGATCCTGGATAGACTGTGTCAAATACATGGTACCTCCAGGAAGCCTGCAAACCATACCCACAGAGATTGTTGGGTCTTCAAGCAGTCCGGCCGACTTAACGCCGAACACAAGGGGCTCGACACACCAAGTGAAAGTGACGAAACCCAAAAGCAGCACTCCAGAAAACAAAAGACTTTCCCACTAGAAGTCAAAACAGTGAACTCACTTCATGTGATAACACACAGCGTGACACCTGCCATACCAGGACACCGTCCGCAGACTGGGGATAGAACCTACCAAAATTCGCTATAGCAGCACTTCCTTCAAAGGAGTGATGCCAGGCCTTTTTAGCCAATTATACAGGCTCTGTACCACTAGATGTTGTGTTCGGGTCATCCGACAACCCCCGTCGTGAAAAGCTCACTCTCCATCGCCCCATTTAGCAGTAGCCCTTAAGCACTACTGGGGCGCACAGCTTTCGCCCGCTTTAATGCAATACCACATTACGCGTCTCTTATGCTTAAAAATGCCCGGTCCACGTGGCATAATCTCAAAACTCCAAGTGGCTCTCGACCACGGAGAGTGTGCGGCTGCCTCGACAGCCACACACTAATCCGACCTTGCAGGTCAAAGCCCTTAAAAACAGGTCATTTAGACCTCGGACATGGTTAGACGAGTCCGGTGTAACTTAACAAGGGGCTTCCCAGCCGCATACCCCCTTTTTTATAAGGGCCGCGCGCATAAATAATGAAAGCCAATAAAGCTCAACTTTCTTCATCTTCCAAATTATACTTTATTTTAATACAATTTTTGCACGATATTTCTTAGAAACCAAGTCCTTCTCTTTCACAGATGAAGCACGTGCTACACCCGTCCATGATACAGCACAATGGAGACACAGGCGCAAACGTGCAGTAGGGACCCGTTGCAAGGATTCTTTTCAGATTAAGACCCTGCGCAAACCTTTCTTACTGTCTCTTGTTGATACACATCCCCCGGTTTCCTACCATAGCCGAGGAGGAGGCTGGCGTTTTGGCATCGGCCGCGTCAGAAGTTCCCGCCTGTACCTGGACACTAGGGGCTTAGGGCCTTGTTCTGCCCGATATCATGAAGACCGAACACCTTAGGGAGTGTTCGGCGTCTCGAGTTAGGCCTTATATGAATCAGCTCCGAATCATGTCTTTGGTCAAATGTTGGGTTTTCCCGGCTCCTGTGTTTTGCTGCCTTACGTTTCGTATCATCGGCTAACGTGGCACCAGGAGAACTACTGCGATTGTGCCCCGGTTCGGCCGGGCGAGCACCTCAGTAGAGAAAGCCGAAAACTGACTGTCATGATATAGCGAGAGACTGGTCAACCACTCGATCAACCATTGGAATGTTTAGAATTCCTCCGCTTTGACGAAGGACCGCTTCCCGGTCAGGCACATACGCGCCCCGAGTGTTGGAAGAGCGGTGCCACCAGGGGCTATATAGTAGCCCCACATTCGAGCTCCTATGGCTAAGTGAAAGTGATAAAGCATTATAGTCTGGTTGCCTAGTTTGCTACGCTATCACCTCCTTAAAAGGACCAAGACGTTGGATTAAGTGTGAAAAAGCACTTTTCTTTTTGCAAACACCCCCGCACCATGTGCGTGGGGGCTGAAGCCAAGGACTGCCATGTTTCAGTTTATACATACTTATACGGCCGCACAGGAGATAGTTCAATACTTGAACACACAAGTATAAAAAGTCATTGCATTATAAATATAATCTCAAAAATCATACATGTCATTCAAACATAACATCTTTCGAGCACTGCGACTCTATTATACGAGCGCCCTGCAGGACTTCCTCAAAATAGTGCTCGGTGAGGAATCGGCTGATGCAACAGCGGTTGCATTCATCTCCGCCCAGTTTGTCTTGCCACGGGCGAGAGCCATCCGTGCACCTTCTATGCATGCCGACCGCTTCATCGCCCCAATATGCGGCACCGCCCCAAGGAATTGCTGCAACAAGCCAAAATAACTCTTCGGCTTGGGCCTCTTCGGCCACAGATGAGCGACCACATCCGTCATGGCTAGTCCGGACAATCTATTCAGCTCAGCCCACTCAACCAGCCGATCACTCAACGGAAGTGGACGCTCCGGACTATGGAATTGAGACCAAAAAAGCTCTTCCATTTCATGATCCTCCTGGCTTCGAAAGTGCACGACTGCGTCCGCCGCACTCGCCGCCAAGTCCAAATAAGGATCCTCCGCACCGTACAATCGGCCCAGCTGAGCATACTTCGGATCCGTGAACTTCCTACGCAGCATAAAGGGCTTTCCAGCCACAATGTCTTTGACCTGACACAGTTCCTCCTTCATAGCCCGCATCGCACTACGGGCATCCTTGGCTTCGGCGTCGGCCTTCTTCAGGTCCTCTTGCTCCGCTCGGCGTTCTCCTTCAAGAACCGCCAGGCGGTCGGTAGCAACTTTTAATTTTGTGGCCATTCCGACCATCTCCTCCCTGCTTCGGCAGTGAGCAGCCTTCTCGGCTTTTAGCTCTTCAGCTGCCTTCGAGGCAGCCGCCTCGCTTTTTCTGGCTTGCTCCTTGGCCCGAGCAAGTTCTGCTCGAAGGCCTTCCACAGCAGCGGCACCATCTGCATCAGGCATACAAATCGGAAGGAACGAGCATCAGCTCCCTTACTAGGCGACCGCAGAGCAACCACACACCTTGTGACTCATCGAGTCGTTTATTGACCAGTGAGATGTCCGCATCCGCAACGTCGAGTTGCTTCTTCAGCTCGGCAAATCCTTCAGTCCGGCTGGACACCGAACGTTCCGCCACCTGCTGTAACACCCCTAGTGTCATGCTACAGTAACCCTCTGTGATTAAGCCTAATCTTTTGGCTAAAGAATGCTTAATCACATCTGTTCAATATCTCTTTTCAACTCCCATCTGAATTCAAATTCAAATCATAAGTGAAACTTGAAGTTG
This sequence comes from Triticum dicoccoides, assembly GCF_002162155.2. NCBI lineage: Eukaryota > Viridiplantae > Streptophyta > Magnoliopsida > Poales > Poaceae > Triticum > Triticum dicoccoides. The sequence goes on along the minus strand of NC_041393.1, from coordinate 347,677,893 downwards.
CACAAAAGTTGCTGGAAAAATGTTCATCATTTAGCAAATATTCCAATGCAATTTGATGTAATTAAAAACAACATCACTCCTATGCTAAAATGGACACTAACATTTATAACAGTCCATTACAGCAATTTAAAATGCAAATTCATTTATGAAAATTCCAAATGGATCTAAACCTCTCCCAAAAATAATTGTGGCAGTGCCTAAAAATGCACTGGACTTTTATGATCCAGTTTCACATTTTTTCCTGAACCATTAAGGTCCCCAGATAAACTTTTTCCTCCTCTGGTAATTAAAGAAAAGAAAAAGAGAAGTAGAGGGGAGAGAGAGAAAGCCCTGCACCACTTGGGCTTCGGCCCACCCGAGCCAACTGGCCCAGCAGGCCGACCGCCCCCCCCCCACCGGTCGCTCCCTCCCCTTCCTGTTCCTCTGCTCCGTGTCGCTACAGGGGCAAGGTCGACCCCGACCACCTCGCCGGCCTCACCGGGAGAGGATAAGGGCGACGCCTCAGGCTCCCCTCATCTCCCCTCACCCACTCACTCTCCCTGGACGCCCCCTCTCCCCTCTCTCCCTCTGGCCTCGCCCCCTTCTCCAGATCCACCTCGCCCCGACGCACTGTCGCCGCCGCGTTGCTGCGCCACCGCGTCCACCGGGCCCTCCTCGCCGCCCTGATGTGTCCACGAGCCCCGCAGCCGTCTGCTGCTTCGTCTGCACCAACAACCTCAAGGCGGGAGCCACCCCAGCGCCGGATCCGTCTTCCTCCTAGACCGCCGTCGCCGCCGCTTTCGACTCCGGCCACGGCCACTGCGCTCCTGTTACTCGCCGGGCCTTCGTGCGCCCACCCAGTGAGCTCCTCCCCCTCTCCCTTCCCTCACGTAGGCCGCCTCCCTCTCTAGCTTGCTCGCCGCAACCGCCGTAGCTCACCGTCACCCTGCTCCATCACCGTCGTGGCCACCGCTGCCGTGGCCCCCGTCCGAGCCCCCCATCGTGCTCCTGGTGTTCCCAGGAGCCCGGCCAGCCCTTCCTCTCGCCCTCTCGTGCCCCCTAGCCCATTCCCGACGTGACTCCGAACGCCTCCGCCGCCCGTGCTCGCCGCCGATGGTTATTCCGGCCGTCCCCGGGCGAGCCACCACCACCACCCGACACGGCGTCGTGTGCGCGTTCGAACGGTGCCAACCGCACGCGAAACGGCCGCCCCTAGCGCGTTTCCGACGAGGCCCGAGCGGCTCCGCCGCATTCTAACATCGCCGGCGGCGAGACGCCGGCCGCCGCCGACGTGGCTGGGCGGGCCCGACCCCTGGCTCACTGCCAATGGGCCTTAGGGGCCATGTTGACTGGGTTGACCCAGTCAACACGCTGACATGGCGGTACAGTGCCACTGACGAACCGGCCCCACCGCTTAAATAATAACTAAAATGTTTTTTATAATTAAAAGTAATTAGTTTGATTAATTAGCCTCTAATATGTGGGGCCCATCCGCTAATTAACCTCAGTTTAGTTTAAAATAAGCTCTGTTAAGTAACAGAGGCTAACAGGTGGGTCCCCCGTGTCAGTTTTGACCAGTCAACCGGACTGTTGAATGCTGACGTCACTCCTATGTCACGCTGACATCATATTCCTTTTCTGTTTTTTTAATAGTTTCTGAAAATGCTTTAATCTTTGAAAATGCATAGAAAATAAACCGTAACTCGGATGAAAATGTTTTCTATATGAAAGTTGCTCAGAAAAATCCAACGAATCCAAATATGCGGTCCGTTCATCTGTCACATGCCCCTAGCATGCTGAACATGGAACTTTCCCCCTCCGGTCATCTGTCTGACACAGGTCCGGAACCGGGAACACCTTCCCGGTTGATTTCCCCCTTCACCTATAACGTCTAGGACCGCGTTAGAGCACGCTTAGCGCTACGTATCGTCATGTCATGCTTAGTGTTACCTCTGTTTGCTATGTATTTACTGTTTCTTCCCCCTCTTCTCTCCGGTAGACCCGGAGGCCGCTGATGCCCCGGTGATCGACTACGTCGTCGACAACGACCCCTCCTTGCCAGATCAACCAGGCAAGCCCCCCCTTTGATCATCCCGATATCGCCCATTCCATTCTCTCATGCTTGCATTAGATTTTGCTATTGTTATTGTTTGCTCCTATTCTGATGCATAGCCTCCTTTTGTAACCTGCTTATTGTTACCTTACCGGCTTATCCTAAACTGCTTAGTATAGGTTGGTTAGTGATCCATCAGTGACCCCCACCTTGTCCTTGTTGCCCCTGCTTCATCATTGAAGACCCGATCAACGGGATCGAAGACCAGACCCCGGCACCGCACATCACTTTCCCCTTAGTTGCTCGACACTACTGGGATACTATCGAGTGCCGAGGGTGAGACCTCTACAACACTTCTGATGTTAACCCTGTAGTGTAGCTATTTGGTCGTGGTCATCGAGGGTGATTTCCTCTTTAACCACTTCCGATACGACTCTGTCGTGCAACCCCTCAAGTGTGAACCTCGAGGGTGATTCCTCTACGTTCACCTTGATGATTACATTGAGTGGAACCCACCGAGGGTGATTCCTTGGGTTTTCCTCTTGATGTTTGGACACACGGATACTTGGACTTTACAACTGTTACTTGGAAAGTGATGTGGACACGGGTTGACCTGGAAGGTGCCCGTGAGATAATTACGAGGCGTGGCCGGGCATTCTTAGCCCTTGCCGTAAGTCCTCGAGACGGGGCAACGGGGTCACCTCTTTCATGAGTCTCTGCTTGTTACCGCGCGTTCCTAATCCACTACGATTTGGATATTTGATCCGAGGGGCCTCTGGCCTGATAGCACTAACCATCACGTGGGCATAGTATGGGCGTTCTGCGTCGTATACATCAGCCAAAGCTTAATAGACGTCAGCGACTGAGTGGCGCGCGCCGGGTTGGACTGCGCAAGCGCCTGCCTTGTTGAAGGAGGTAGCTAGGTCTGCTCACCGGCCGCGTACGCAACGTGCAGGAGTTTCCGGGGAGATGGCCCATGACCCCAGGGGGCATAGGTTTAGTCCGGCGTGCTGACCTCTCTGTTAAGTCTAGGTCGGGTTCAGGCGTATTGTTTGGCCGAGGCCGGGCATGACCCTGGAAAGTGTGTCCGGCCGGAGTCAATCGAGCGTGGTGGGTAAGTTGGTGCACCCCTGCAGGGAAGAAAACATCTATCGATAGCCTGTCCTACGGTAACGGACACTTGGAGTTGTATCCCGACCGATACAACTAGAACTGGATACTTATGATGAGAGCTGGATGGTGATGAGGATTTGATTGTGATGATAACTGGATAGTATGGCTCTGGGATTGCTTTCTCGCAGGGAGTCGAGAAAGGATCTCTCGCCGAGGTTGATAACACTACTACCGCTTTACTTTATGCTACTCTACTCCCTCTTGTTTGCTGCAAGATGGTGGTTTCCAGAAGATGCTAGTCTTCGATAGGACTAGACCTTCTCTCTATTCTGGCATTTCTGCAGCCCAGTCCACATATACAGCCTTCCTTTGATAATGTTGCATATGTAGTGTAGATCCTTGCTTGCGAGTACTTTGGATGAGTACTCACGGTTGCTTTGCTCCCCCTTTTCCCCCTTCTTTCTTCTTTCTGGTTGTTGCAACCAGATGGTGGAGTCCAGGAGCCAGATGCCACCTTTGACGACTGCTGCTACCCCGAGGGTGCCTACTACCACGTGACGGACGCCGACGACCAAGAGTAGTTAGGAGGCTCCCAGGCAGGAGGCCTTGCCTTTTCGATCGTAGATGCTTTTGTGCTAGCCTTCTTAAGGCAAACTTGTTTAACTCATGTCTGTACTCAGATATTGTTGCTTCCCCTGACTCGTTTGTATTCAAGCTGATGTATTCGAGCCCTCGAGGCCCCTGGCTTGTAATATAAAGCTTGTATTATTTTAATTTGTGTCTAGAGTTGTGTTGTGATATCTTCCCGTGAGTCCTTGATCTTGATCGTACACATTTGCGTGTAAGATTAGTGTACGATTGAATCAAGGGCGTCACAAGTTGGTATCAGAGCCGACTGCCTGTAGGTAGCCCCCTTCCAACTCCTTGGCCGAAATCGAGTCTAGTCACTACAAAACTTTTACTAACATGGTTGTGTGTCTTACGCGCCCACGTCGCCATTTGGGTGGTATTAGGATCTTTTATTCCTCGTCTATACTCTGGGACTCTAATCTCTCGTCTATTCGGGTTAAACATTTTACTGACTCTGACAGTAGGTTCTCGTACCCACTTCCTCCCGGAGAGCCCCGACATTACCGATGATCGCTTGCTTCGCCAGAAGATTCTGCAGATATTCCTCGAGGTTTCTCGAGACCCTGTGCCCACTGCCTTGCAGTTCCTGACCACAGATAATCCCCGTAAATAACATCCTTGCCGCTTGTACCTTCATACCTAGTTGCCCCTATTATTACAAGATGTACTCTCCGTTGTTTCGAGAATCCTTTATGCCTTCTGCTTTGCGGCTTCTTTTTGCACTACGGATGATTCACTGAACCTGTTTATCCCCAGTTGTTCATGTGTTTCACAAATTCTTTGGAATACTATTTGATCTACCGATAATCCTTAGTAGCCTATTGCTCCTGTTCTTCCTTATCGTCTTACATTATGGTTAATTCCATATGTCTAGCAATATTCTTTAAAATTCTTTGTGATTGTCATTCTGTTCCTATGGATTCAACGTGTGAGCGAATACTCGCAATCATCAATTAATCCTTGGAAATTTCCTTTCCGGCTCCGACATCGCTCCGGATATGAGCTGGTTCTTTCCCAATCAAGGTTTGGTCGGGTGCACCTCTAAGTCTATTCAACTTACTCATCTTTTGATCAGAGCCTCTGCTTCTGATCCTTCGTCTTGAAATCATAATTCCTTTGTACCCAAGCATCGAATCATTCAGACGTTTCTATAAGCCAATGCCTTTGCATCCCCTTCTTCATCTGATTGATTACCGATAATCACATCAACTCTGTCGAAAATCGCCAGATCCATTGTTGGGTTGTTATCCGACTGTGTCCTTCACATCCAAATTCTTGTGAGTTTTTCCATGATACATAATATCTTCGGTATATTGTATCATCTGCTTTGACTTCGATACTCTGCTTTCGAACTTGTATCTTTTGCTTGGTTGATGGTTGTATAGATTCAAAAAATAATGCCCCGATGGGTTGAACTTATGCCTTCCGTAATCCGAGGAACCCGAGAGTTCTCACGAGTCTTACTCTTCTGGTACTTCGCCAGATAAATCCTCTGCACTACATTTTCTTTGAAAAACGAGGAGTGAATGAAAGGTTATGCATTGAAGAAGTGGGAGTTGACCTTGAACTCTTGTGTTCATGCCCATGGACCCGATGTAGAACTTATCGTGGAAGCTACTCGTAAAAATGATTACCCCTTGTTATAAGTTCATCTTGTATCGGTGGTTTGATCATTCTTAACCGTGGTTCCGACCATAGTTTCTTCTTAATTCCATTTCCCGGACAAGTTAAAATACTTGTCTCCTGCAAGTCATTTCACCTGTCCAACCTCTAATTTGATCTACCTTCAAGTATTGCCTCATGTTATGTCGAGAATAACAAAGAACTATGTTCCTTCCTATGAGTCTTCTTCTAGTATTGCTACTCATCGATTTCAAATTTCCCTCTGGTTCTGAGTTGTTAGTCACTTGAGAACACCGATAAGTGAATCGCTTCTGCACTCCGATTCAATAACTCGAAGTAATTTTCATTGCTTACGAGTTTAATAATCCTTCAAGTCATTCCTAGCCTGACCGGCAATATCATTAGCATGCTAAATTTTAACTGTGCTACCTGGTCCTTCTTCCTGGAGCACAATTTTCGACGATGAGCTAAGCCTACGTCGATTTTCCTCATCATATCGTTTCGCCTCAAGGATGATTCGAGTTGATTTCGAATCCTTGGTTCTAGTAGCCTTTCACTTCATTCCTCCTTTTCTGCTCGATGACATCTTCATAGAGTCTCTCGACAAAATTTGTCGTGATCACCGTCAACACTTTGTTTTCTTCAGAGATGACAATTGAATTCATGGTGAGAAATACCATCCGTGACCTTCGATGATTTGAGTTATCATTGACAACCCCCCTTGTCTTCTTTCCAACACATGTTTGATCATGCCTTGGTTAAACCTTGGACTCCTTGCTATTCCTGCAATTGTTCCTTGTGTATTTCTTGTGATCTTCAACTCCAACCCTTACTTGTAACACCATGTTAATACTACCTCGAAGCATGACCAAGGTATTCCGAATATCAACAGGAACATTGGAAGCACATTGTCAAATGTTTCTTGATCTATTATCCAAACACCGTTGTATGGGTAATATCATGATTCTTCCTTCGCCCCCTTTATCTAAATGCTTTTGAACTTGCTGTCTTATCATGGATATCATGCTCTGCTTGTCCTTGGGAAGGATATACCCCGGAAATATGCGTTTAAACACATTTTCCTTTCCTTTGTCTTGTTTAACCTTCTTGTGATCTATATGATATAAGCAGAAATAATTCTCTGCTTATAGAACACCCCGATGTACAACCTTGTCAGTGAGACCCTGTTACTAATGTTGCTGACATTCCGGTAACCACCGATGGACGAGAACTTTGCCTATTGGTCCGCCTCGTCTTAACGAGCAGGAAAATGGTTCTCTTCGTCCCTCGCCCTTGGTACCAACGTGGTTGCCAACATAACTGACAGGCTATCCCCTGACATGCCTTGCTACCATGACCGTGCAATATGTCAACGCCCTTCCTACTTTAGAACCACAAGGTGGGCCCATAACCCACAGTTCCACAGGATCGAAACCTGACTCTCCTGTACAACCTTCATTCCGAAATATTCTTGGCACCCGGCTTCGTATGTAATACACGAGCTAACCTCCTCACCATGTTTCATTTCGGTATCAGAGGCAGCATTATTCTTCTTTGCTCTGAACCTCTTCATCACCTATTTTAGGCATCAACTGGATGCCTACCTGGTTAAAACTTGTTGAATCTCCGTGTAGCACTCTCGATACGTCCTGGTGCTTCTAAAATCTCCTTCCTTGAGATAACTACCGGATGTTGATCCTTTCAGACATTCGTCCTTATAGCTTCCCCCTTACTCCACCTCTTAAAATCTCGGGACGAGATTTCTTGTAGTGGAGGAGATTTGTAACACCCCTAGTGTCATGCTACAGTAACCCTCTATGATTAAGCCTAATCTTTGGGCTAAAGAATGCTTAATCACATCTGTTCAATATCTCTTTTCAACTCCCATCTGAATTCAAATTCAAATCATAAGTGAAACTTGAAGTTGCACAAAAGTTGCTGGAAAAATGTTCATCATTTAGCAAATATTCCAATGCAATTTGATGTAATTAAAAACAACATCACTCCTATGCTAAAATGGACACTAACATTTATAACAGTCCATTCCAGCAATTTAAAATGCAAATTCATTTATGAAAATTCCAAATGGATCTAAACCTCTCCCAAAAATAATTGTGGCAGTGCCTAAAAATGCACTGGACTTTTATGATCCAGTTTCACATTTTTTCCTGAACCATTAAGGTCCCCAGATAAACTTTTTCCTCCTCTGGTAATTAAAGAAAAGAAAAAGAGAAGTAGAGGGGAGAGAGAGAAAGCCCTGCACCACTTGGGCTTCGGCCCACCCGAGCCAACTGGCCCAGCAGGCCGACCGCCCCCCCCCCCCACCGGTCGCTCCCTCCCCTTCCTGTTCCTCTGCTCCGTGTCGCTACAGGGGCAAGGTCGACCCCGACCACCTCGCCGGCCTCACCGGGAGAGGATAAGGGCGACGCCT
>NC_041393.1:347639363-347669128 GCF_002162155.2 Triticum dicoccoides | reverse complement strand
TCCCCTCACCCACTCACTCTCCCTGGACGCCCCCTCTCCCCTCTCTCCCTCTGGCCTCGCCCCCTTCTCCAGATCCACCTCGCCCCGACGCACTGTCGCCGCCGCGTTGCTGCGCCACCGCGTCCACCGGGCCCTCCTCGCCGCCCCGATGTGTCCACGAGCCCCGCAGCCGTCTGCTGCTTCGTCTGCACCAACAACCTCAAGGCGGGAGCCACCCCAGCGCCGGATCCGTCTTCCTCCTGGACCGCCGTCGCCGCCGCTTTCGACTCCGGCCACGGCCACTGCGCTCCTGTTACTCGCCGGGCCTTCGTGCGCCCACCCAGTGAGCTCCTCCCCCTCTCCCTTCCCTCACGTAGGCCGCCTCCCTCTCTAGCTCGCTCGCCGCAACCGCCGTAGCTCACCGTCGCCCTGCTCCATCACCGTCGTGGCCACCGCTGCCGTGGCCCCCGTCCGAGCCCCCCATCGTGCTCCTGGTGTTCCCAGGAGCCCAGCTAGCCCTTCCTCTCGCCCTCTCGTGCCCCCTAGACCATTCCCGACGTGACTCCGAACGCCTCCGCTGCCCGTGCTCGCCGCCGATGGTTATTTCGGCCGTCCCCGGGCGAGCCACCACCACCACCCGACACGGTGTCGTGTGCGCGTTCGAACGGTGCCAACCGCACGCGAAACGGCCGCCCCTAGCGCGTTTCCGACGAGGCCCGAGCGGCTCCGCTGCGTTCTAACATCGCCGGCGGCGAGACGCCGGCCGCCGCCGACGTGGCTGGGCGGGCCCGACCCCTGGCTCACTGCCAGTGGGCCTTAGGGGCCACGTTGACTGGGTTGACCCAGTCAACACGCTGACATGGCGGTACAGTGCCACTGACGAACCGGCCCCACCGCTTAAATAATAACTAAAATGTTTTTTATAATTGAAAGTAATTAGTTTAATTAATTAGCCTCTAATATGTGGGGCCCATCTGCTAATTAACCTCAGTTTAGTTTAAAATAAGCTCTGTTAAGTAACAGAGGCTAACAGGTGGGTCCCCCGTGCCAGTTTTGACCAGTCAACCGGACTGTTGAATGCTGACGTCACTCCTACGTCACGCTGACATCATATTCCTTTTCTATTTTTTTAATAGTTTCTGAAAATGCTTTAATCTTTGAAAATGCATAGAAAATAAACCGTAACTCGGATGAAAATGTTTTCTATATGAAAGTTGCTCAGAAAAATCCAACGAATCTGAATATGTGGTCCGTTCATCTGTCACATGCCCCTAGCATGCTGAACATGGAACTTTCCCCCTCCGGTCATCTGTCTGACACAGGTCCGGAACCGGGAACACCTTCCCGGTTGATTTCCCCCTTCACCTATAACGTCTAGGACCGTGTTAGAGCACGCTTAGCGCTACGTATCGTCATGTCATGCTTAGTGTTACCTCTGTTTGCTATGTATTTACTGTTTATTCCCCCTCTTCTCTCCGATAGACCCCAAGGCCGCTGATGCCCCGGTGATCGACTACGTCGTCGACAACGACCCCTCCTTGCCAGATCAACCAGGCAAGCCCCCCCCTTTGATCATCCCGATATCGCCCATTCCATTCTCTCATGCTTGCATTAGATTTTTCTATTGTTATTGTTTGCTCCTATTCTGATGCATAGCCTCCTTTTGTAACCTGCTTATTGTTACCTTAACGGCTTATCCTAAACTGCTTAGTATAGGTTGGTTAGTGATCCATCAGTGACCCCCACCTTGTCCTTGTTGCCCCTGCTTCATCATTGAAGACCCGACCAACAGGATCGAAGACCAGGCCCCGGCACCGCACATCACTTTCCCCTTAGTTGCTCGACACTACTGGGATACTATCGAGTGCCGAGGGTGAGACCTCTACAACACTTCTGATGTTAACCCTGTAGTGTAGCTATTCGGTCGTGGTCATCGAGGGTGATTTCCTCTTTAACCACTTCCAATACGACTCTGTCGTGCAACCCCTCAAGTGTGAACCTCGAGGGTGATTCCTCTACGTTCACCTTGATGATTACATTGAGTGGAACCCACCGAGGGTGATTCCTTGGGTTTTCCTCTTGATGTTTGGACACACGGATACTTGGACTTTACAACTGTTACTTGGAAAGTGATGTGGAGACGGGTTGACCTGGAAGGTGCCCGTGAGATAATTACGAGGCGTGGCCGGGCATTCTTAGCCCTTGCCGCAAGTCCTCGAGATGGGGCAACGGGGTCACCTCTTTCGTGAGTCTCTGCTTGTTACCGCGCGTTCCTAATCCACTATGATTTGGATATTTGATCCGAGGGGCCTCTGGCCTGATAGCACTAACCATCACGTGGGCATAGTATGGGCGTTCTGCGTCGTATACATCAGCCAAAGCTTAATAGACGTCAGCGACTGAGTGGCGCGCGCCGGGTTGGACTGCGCAAGCGCCTGCCTTGTTGAAGGAGGTAGCTAGGTCTGCTCACCGGCCGCGTACGCAACGTGCAGGAGTTTCCGGGGAGATGGCCCATGACCCCTGGGGGCATAGGTTTAGTCCGGCATGCTGACCTCTCTGTTAAGTCTAGGTCGGGTTGCGGCGTATTGTTTGGCCGAGGCCGGGCATGACCCTGGAAAGTGTGTCCAGCCGGAGTCAATCGAGCGTGGTGGGTAAGTTGGTGCACCCCTGCAGGGAAGAAAACATCTATCGATAGCCTGTCCTACGGTAACGGACACTTGGAGTTGTATCCCGATCGATACAACTAGAACTGGATACTTGTGATGAGAACTGGATGGTGATGAGGATTTGATTGTGATGATAACTGGATAGTATGGCTCTGGGATTGCTTTCTCGCAGGGAGTCGAGAAAGGATCTCTCGCCGAGGTTGATAACACTACTACCGCTTTACTTTATGCTACTCTACTCCCTCTTGTTTGCTGCAAGATGGTGGTTTCCAGAAGATGCTAGTCTTCGATAGGACTAGACCTTCTCTCTATTCTGGCATTTCTGCAGCCCAGTCCACATATACAGCCTTCCTTTGATAATGTTGCATATGTAGTGTAGATCCTTGCTTGCGAGTACTTTGGATGAGTACTCACGGTTGCTTTTCTCCCCCTTTTCCCCCTTCTTTCTTCTTTCTGGTTGTTGCAACCAGATGGTGGAGTCCAGGAGCCAGATGCCACCTTTGACGACTGCTGCTACCCCGAGGGTGCGTACTACCACGTGACGAACGCCGACGACCAAGAGTAGTTAGGAGGCTCCCAGGCAGGAGGCCTTGCCTTTTCGATCGTAGATGCTTTTGTGCTAGCCTTCTTAAGGCAAACTTGTTTAACTCATGTCTGTACTCAGATATTGTTGCTTCCGCTGACTCGTTTGTATTCAAGCTGATGTATTCGAGCCCTCGAGGCCCCTGGCTTGTAATATAAAGCTTGTATTATTTTAATTTGTGTCTAGAGTTGTGTTGTGATATCTTCCCGTGAGTCCTTGATCTTGATCGTACACATTTGCGTGTATGATTAGTGTACGATTGAATCGAGGGCGTCACACCGGCATAGGAAAGGCGACAATCTATAACTGAGATATGATCCTCGGCACGCTGCCGCTTTCGACAGCATACCAAGTCTCAGGGGCTACTATCTATACAGGGCGCACTTCATGTGCAAAACTGTCAAAAGGTATGTCATTTTTTGCGTACCTCAAATCCCATCAGCAAACTTCCGACGGCCTCACACAACCCGCTTTCAACGGACGAGATCCTTTCAATCACCATACCCATTAATGTGCGGTGATCTTCTGAGATGGACGCCCTCTTAAGCAAATCCTGCAACTCCACCGGCCGTACTCCAATGGGTGCTGAACTCTCTGGCCCTGCCGGACATGGGGAGACCCTCCACGACGACACCTCAGGGTCGTCCGCCCCGCGCGATGGGGCGGCAGATGGAGGCGTTTCGCTCTCCATCATCTCCGGACGAAGGTCTCCCGAAGATGAGCTGTGCTGAGATGGGCTGAGGTCTGAACTACAAGGTGAAAACTTTGGTTACCCTTAGAAATTAAACAGGGATGTGCACTATTACAAAAATCCCCCCTTTTTACTTACGGCTCGCTAGAGGGCTGACTCCTCCGAGGAGACAGTTCGACCGGGGCTCTTCCCGGCCCAGGACCTTCCAGTGCAGATTTCTTCCCCCGCTTTGAGGCCTTGGCCTCTGGGTCTTCGGAAGCGGTCCTCTTCTCCCCCTGGAAGGAGGGACTCTCGATTCCTCCCTTACTAAAAGCCTCCGTGGCAGAGGTGGTATGTCCCTTGTGCCCTTCTTCGGCCTCCTCCGAAGGTGCAACCTCTAACATTTTGATTAACACGGGATCCTACGTGGTCTCAGGGAGGGGGGCCGGACACCGTATCAGTTTTGCTTGCGCTATCCACTCCTGTCCAGGGATAGCTGGTTAAAAGGCAAACTCACGATAAATAAATGGACGGTGTGTCTGGACACAGGGCTACTTACTTGAGTATCCGGGCGATTGCAGCTTAGGCCAGCATCCTCGGTCAATTCCGGATGCGTCTCTTGCGATCCGAAGAACAGTTTGTACATCTCCGCGGGTGTCAAACCCATGAAGTGTTGAAGAGCTCGTGGCCCCTCCGGATTAAATTCCCACAGGCGGAGGGGGCGACGTTTGCAGGGCAGTAGGCGCTGGATCAACATAACCTGTACCACTGCGACCAGATCGATCTCCCTTTCTTGGAGGCCTCGAATCCGGTCCTACAACAGGGGTACGTCTTTGGACGGCCCCCAGTCATGCCCCTTGTTGACCCATGACGTCAGCTGATGTGGAGGGCCCGAGCGAAAGACGGGCGGCGGCCTCTGCCTGCTGCCCCTGGGAGCGGTGATATAGAACCACTCCTGTTGCCACAAGCCGAACTCCTCCTGAAAAGAGCCCTTGGGCCATGGAGCTTCGGCCCTCTTGCTTATAACCGCCCCGCCGCACTCTGCCTGACGTCCCTCAATCATCTTCGGCTCCACGTTGAAGGTTTTGAGCCACAAGCCGAAGTGAGGGGTAGAGCGGAGGAAGGCTTCGCATACGACAATGAATGATGAGATATGGAGGATGGACTCCGGAACCAAGTCGTGGAATTCCAGCCCATAGTAAAACATGAGCCCCCTCACGAAAGGATCCGTCGGGAAGCCTAAACCCCGACGGAGGTGAGGCACGAACACGACGCTCTCGCCAGGCTCGGGAGTAGGGATAACCTGCCCTCGGGAAGGCAGCCTATGCGAAATCTCGTAGGTTAAGTACCTGGCGTCTCTCAGCTTTAGCACGTCCTCTTCCGTGACGGAGGAGGGCATCCACCGGCCTCGTAGGTCAGGACCGGACATTGTCGAAGATCGAAGGTACCCGAATCTGGAGCCCTGGGTGTTGGAACTCGGGGAGAGGGGCGGATTCAATAGAAGATTGAATAAAAAGAACGGGCATTGGTCTCATTATAAAGGGGAAGAATACCAAGAGCCGTCCCCGTGACTGTTTGGAACCCGCCTTCGATGGAGGGGGCGTGGCAACGGGCGCGGTTGGGTTACCCACGTCCGTATTGATGAGAATCGCGGAATAAGGGGAACACGATCTCTGCTTCGACAAGACGTGCCAAGGAAACCGCCTCGCTAAAAGCGCGGAGGTGGAACAATAAAAACAATTCATGTAAAGGCTTGGTGATGGTGTGATGCCACGCCACAGAATACGTCAGCAGATCGAACTTGTGTGATATTATTCTCTCTACGGTGGTATGTGGAATTTATTTTGCAGAGCCGGACACTATCCTGGTGTTCACAATCTTCTATAAATTATACGGAGGAAGAACCCGCCTTGCAATGCCGAAGACAACATGCGTGCCGGACTCGTCGTCATTGAAGCCTGGTTCAGGGGCTACTGAGGGAGTTCCGGACTAGGGGGTGTCCGGATAGCCGAACTATCATCATCGACCGGACTCCAAGACTATGAAGATACAAGATTGAAGACTTTGTCCCGTGTCCGGATGGGACTTTCCTTGGCGTGGAAGGCAAGCTTGGCGATACAGATGTGTAGATCTCCTACCATTGTAACCGACTCTTTGTAACCCTAGCCCTCTCCGGTGTCTATATAAACCGGATGGCTTTAGTCCTTAGGACGAACAACAATCATACCATAGGCTAGCTTCTAGGGTTTAGCCTCATTGATCTCGTGGTAGATCCACTCTTGTAACACACATCATCAATATTAATCAAGCAGGACGTAGGGTTTTACCTCCATCAAGAGGGCCCGAACCTGGGTAAAACATCGTGTCCCTTGTCTCCTGTTACCATCCGCCTAGATGCACAGTTCGGGACCCCCTACCCGAGATCCGCCGGTTTTGACACCGACAATGACCCCTCCAAGAAACAGCCTAAGCGTCGGCGTCAGCTGCGCCGCTCCAAATCCCGCCAAAGCAAAAACAGAGATCCCGGCACCGGAGACAATAACACCCGGACAGTGCCGAAGACAACCCCCTCCAGCAGGATTCAACGCAGGAGGATGGAGAAGCCAGCCCTCATGAGAGAGCGGCAGACAGAGAGGTCGAGGACGATAATTACATGCCTCCCTCCGAAGACGAAGCAAGCCTCGACGACGACGAATTTGTCGTGCCTGAGGACCCCGTCGAACAAGAGCGTTTCAAACACAGGCTTATAGCCAAGGCAAGCAGCCTCAAGAGAAAACAGCAGCAGCTTAGAGCTGACCAAGACTTGCTAGCCGACAGATGGACTGAAGTCCTCACTGCCAAAGAGTACAAACTCGAACGCCCCTCCAAGAGCTACCCAAAGTGCAGGCTGCTACCCCAATTAGAGGAGGAAGATACTAAACCGACATCACCAGTGTATGATGTGGCCGACCGGCCACCCCGTGGCCGCGACAGAGAGGCCTTTCGGCCATCGGCTCAAGCCGCACCCCGGCGCCGCTCAAAAAGTACCAAGGCACAGGGAAACGCGCCAGACCTGCAAGACATATTGGAGGACAAGGCAAGGCAAACAAGATCGATCTACGGATCGCGTGGGCGCCCCACGACACATGACGGTAACCGTCACACCGGATATGGCAAATACGGCCAGGCCAAACACAACAGACAAAGCTCATCCGAGCTACGTCGTGATATAGCCCAGTACAGAGGCGCCGCACACCCACTATGCTTCGCAGATGAAGTAATGGATCATCAAATCCCCGAGTGTTTTAAACCCATAAACATCGAATCATACGATGGTACAACAGATCCTGCGGTATGGATTGAGGATTATCTCCTTCATATCCACATGGCCCGCGGTGATGATCTACACGCTATCAAATACCTCCCACTCAAGCTTAAAGGACCAGCTCGGCATTGGCTTAACAGCTTGCCAGCAGAGTCAATTGGTTGCTGGGAGGACCTGGAATCCGCATTCCTTAACAATTTCCAGGGCACCTATGTGCGACCACCAGACGCCGATGACCTAAGCCACATAATTCAGCAGCCAGAGGAATCGGCTAGACAATTCTGTACACGGTTCCTAACCAAGAAAAATCAAATAGTCGACTTTCCGAACGTAGAGGCCCTCGCAGCCTTCAAGCATAACATCCGAGATGAATGGCTTGCCCGGCACCTAGGACAGGAAAAGCCGAAATCCATGGCAGCCCTCATGACACTCATGACCCGCTTTTGCACGGGAGAAGACAGCTGGCTAGCTCGTAGCAATAACATGACCAAGAGCCCTGGTAATTCGGATACCAAGGACAACAATGGCAGGTCGCGTCACAACAAGCACAAGCGCCGCATTAACGGCGACAATACTGAGGATACGGCAGTTAATGCCGGATTCAGAGGCTCTAAGCCCGGTCAGCGGAAAAAGCCATTCAAAAGAAATACTCCGGGCCCGTCCAGTTTAGACCGGATACTCGATCGCTCGTGGCAGATACACAGCACCCCCGAACAACCAGCCAATCACACCAACAGGGATTGTTGGGTGTTCAAGCAGGCAGGCAAGTTAAGTGCCGAAAACAAAGACAAGGGGCTGCATAGCGACGACGACGAGGAGCCCCGGCTGCCGAACAACAGAGGACAAAAGGGTTTTCCCCCACAAGTGCGGACGGTGAACATGATATACGCAACCCACATCCCCAAAAGGGAACGAAAGTGTGCGCTCAGGGACGTGTATGCGTTGGAGCCAGTCGCCCCAAAGTTCAACCCATGGTCCTACTGCCCAATCACTTTTGATCGAAGGGACCACCCCACTAGCATTCGTCACGGCGGATTCGCCACATTGGTTCTAGACCCAATTATTGACGGATTTCACCTCACTAGAGTCCTCATGGACGGCGGCAGCAGCCTGAACCTGCTTTATCAGGATACAGTGCGAAAGATGGGCATAGACCCCTCAAGGATTAAACCCACAAAGGCGACCTTTAAAGGCGTCATACCAGGTGTAGAGGCCAGCTGTATAGGCTCAGTTACACTCGAAGTGGTCTTCGGATCCCCGGATAATTTCCGAAGCGAGGAGTTAATCTTTGACATAGTCCCATTCCGCAGTGGCTATCACGCCCTGCTCGGGCGAACCGCATTTGCAAAGTTCAATGCGGTGCCGCACTACGCATATCTCAAGCTCAAGATGCCAGGCCCTTGAGGAGTCATTACGGTCAATGGAAACACAGAACGCTCTCTCCGAACAGAGGAGCACACGGCGGCCCTGGCGGCGGAAGTACAAAGCAGCCTCTCAAGGCAATTCTCCAGTCCGGCTGTTAAACGTCCGGACAACGTCAAGCGCGCCCGAAGTAACCTACAACAAGACCGTCTGGCATGTTCTGAGCAAGCATAGCAGTGCATCCCCAACCCCAGCCCTCGCGAGATTGCGAAACTAGTACCACACGTACATAATTATGCTCTGGAAATACCATGGGCATAATAAGGGGAGGGGCACAACCACGGCACGCCCAGAATGCGGCTCAACCGCACTAGGGGCTCCCGATTTTGTCATTTCTTTTTTTTTTACTTTCAGGACTCCACTATTCGGAAGGCCTGTCCGGCAGTACAATCGCCGAACACACGATGCAACAGCCAGGGAGACAATAAGCCACGTCAAATGTCCAGGTGGTCTCTATAACGAGCTAAATACATGTTTTACTTAAAGTCTTGCAGCTTGCCCCTAGAGGGGGACATGTCAAAAAATCCCATCTCTTGCTTATCGCACTATTTGTATCATTCTGCTTTCATAGCAGCCCTTTAATAAACAATACATAGCTCTTGTCTATTATTGCATTTATTTTTTACATATGTTCAGTTATGACATTATGCAACCGTACACTTTGGTATGGCCAATACACCAGGGGCTTAAGTACCCCAGAATACGGTGTGAGAAGACCGAACACTCTCACGAGTGCGACACCCCGAACTTATAGCATTATATGCATCGGCTCCGAATCATGTCTTGGGTCAATAGTTGGGTTTGCCCGGCTCCCATGTTTTGGTACCTTATGTTCCGCTATATCGGCTAAGGTAGCGCTGGGAGAACTACTGCGATTGTGCCCCAGTTGAGCTGGGTTAACACCTCATTAGAGAAAGCTAAAACTGACCGTCATGATAGGGCGAGAGCCGGTCGCTGTTCGAGAGGTTTTTCGAGTCCTTAAAGACTTATGCCGCTTAGAGCGAAGAGCTAGCTTTGTTTGGCCTAGGCGTGGATAGCGCCCCGAACTCGGCCTTCCGAATACTAGGGGCTTTGCCGAAATTTAAAATTATAGAATTATATGGCTAAGTGAGAGTGATAAAGCATTATAAGTCCGATTGCCTTGTTCGTTGTGCTGAGCGCCTCCCTCGAAGGACCCAAGAATGGGAACAAGAGCGCTCAGGTTTATCCCGAACACCCCAGCACTCGTGGCATGGGGGTAGAAGCTGACGACTTGCATCTCTCAGGTTTAATAAACGGCCACACATAAGGTAATATTTTAAATTCAAAAAGCGTTGCTTAGCGCATATGAACAAGTTTTCAGCGCACAGGATAAAAACACGAGCAAGTTTACTCAAAAATTAAATCCTTGGACCATTCGTTCGCCACAAGGCGAGCACCCTTCAGGACACCCTCATAGTACATCTTGGGCCTGCGATGCTCTTTCCCCTCAGGTGGTCCTTCCGTCACCATCTTCTCAGCATCCAGCTTGCCCCAGTGCACTTTAGCACGGGCAAGGGCCCTACGGGCGCCTTCGATGCATACGGAGCGCTTGATGACTTCAAGCCATGGACAGGCATCCACCAGCCGCCTCACCAGCCCAAAGTAGCTCTCAGGCAGGACCTCCCCAGGCCACAGCCGGCCTATAAGGCCCTTCATGGCCTGTTCGGCCACCTTATGGAGCTCGACCAGCTTCTTCAGCTGATCGCTCAAGGCCACTGGGTGTCCGGCCTCAGCATATTGGGACCAGAACACCTTCTCCGTCAAGCTCCCTTCTTCGGCTCGCTAGAATGCGGCGGCGTCGGACACACTGCGGGGCAGATCTGCGAATGCTCCTGGAGAGCTCCGGATTCGGGTAAGTAACATGTAATTCACTTTCACATGCTTGCTTTGCATAAAGAATGCCTTACCCGCCGCTATCTTTTTCATCGCCTCAATCTCCTGGAGGGCTTTTTGGGCTTCAGCCTTGGCAGGTTTGGCGCTTTCAAGTGCCGAGGCAAGCTCGGACTCTCGCGTCTTTAAGTCAAGCTCTAAACTCTCGTGTCTTTTCACGAGAGCGTCGAGCTCTTGCCGCACCTCCGCCACCCGCGCCTCTTGTTTCTCTCGCTCGGTGCGCTCCATGGCCGCATTATCTTCGGCCTTGGATAATGCTTCCTTCAGGGTCGCCACCTCGGTTGTGGCCCCTGTCACATTCACATTGATCCTGTCAATATTTGCAACTAGGTATTTTTATATACACTTACATAAGGTACTACCTACCTTCCTTGTCCTCGAGCTACTTCTTGGCAAGACCGAGCTCGTTCTCGGACCGCTCGAGGCCCTGTTTCACTGCATCGACCTCCGCAGTCAGTGCGGCAGAGGTCAGCAGCGCGGCCTGCATTCCCATATTGACATTTTTATGTTAGACTCCTGCGTATGTCTTTTTAGATCCTCAGTCCGGCTTTTCTTTCCGAACACCAAATTGAGCATCAGGGGCTACTGTCTATGCGGTAACATTTTTACATGTTTTAAATACATACCTCGAAGCCTGTTAGAAGGCTGGCACAGGCTTCTGTCAGCCCGCTCTTGGCGGACTGAACCTTCCGGATCACCGCACTCATAACAGTGCAGTGCTCCTCGTCGATGGAGGCACCGTTAAGCACCTTCAGCAAATTGTCCGGCGCCTCCGGTTGGATGGAGGCTGCCGGCCTCATAGGCTTGCCCTTCTTGCGAGGGGGCCGCCTGCCGGACTCCGGAACCACTGAAGGTTCCGGTACGGTGTCCGGGCCAGGGCCGGACTTAGATCCCTCCGGGGTTTTATCCCCTTTGGGCCTGGAGTCCGCGAGGTCGCCTTGCTGTGCCTCCAGGACCACCTCCTCCTGGCTTAGCCCCTTTTGGGACTCCACCTCGGCTTCGTCCGTAGGGCGGGGGGAGGTAGCCGTCGGGAGTGAAAGACTATTCATATCCGACGAATCCAGGGAGCCGCTTGACGAATCGTCGAGCTGAGCCTTGGGCGGACTGCATGATTATATTCGGCGTCAAAAGGTACTGTGCAAATAAAGGAACGCCATGAATTTTTCTGGTATCTGGATACTTACGATTTGGCCAGGGGCTTGGCCCTGGACGGCCATTCCTCTCCGTCGTCGTCGGTGTTGGAGGCGTAGTCCGGGAGAAGGGTCTTCCTCTTATTGGACCCTCCGACCTCCCCAGTTGGGGCGGCCTTCCTTTTCTTTCCTCCCCCCGCTGGAGGGGGAGAGGCTTCTTCTTCCTCCTCCTCGTCTTCGAAGGAGGAGTGCGCTTTGGGGTCATCGGGCGATGAGTCCGACACCACCAGACGCCGGGAGCTCCTTCGAGTTCCCGTGGCCTTCTTCTTGGCCTTCTTCTTCGGCACCACGTGATGTGTCGGGACCAGCAGCTTCATCAAGCGTGCGTCTGCCGGGCCTTCAGGCAAAGGAGCCAGATAGTTGATCTGTCCGGCCTTCTTCTGTTAGTCCTGTTAAAGGAATGGGAGTTTAGATCCTGCATAGAGTCAAACTATGAAAAACAAGTACCCTGTAATGGGTAAACTAAGCTTACTGCGCTGGCTTGGCGCTTCGCGCAGAATCCGCAATCCTCGGTAATGGGAGGATGAACCTCGGAGCCCTTGAAAAGCACCTTCCAGGCATCTTCCCGCGTTGTGTCGAAGAGCCTGGACAAAGTTTGGTGCTGGGCCGGGTCGAATTCCCACAAATTAAAATCCCGTCGTTGACACGGGAGGATCCGGCGGAAGAGCATGACCTAGACTATGGTGACAAGTTTAACCTTCCTGTAGATCAGGTCTTTGACGCAGGTTTGGAGTCTGGTCACCTCTGCCGAATTACCCCACGATAGGCCCGTCTATTTCCATGAGGTGAGCCATGTGGGGATGCCAGATCGGAATTCGAGGGCCGCTGCCCATTCAGGGTCATGCGGCTCGGTGATGTAGAACCATACCGATTGCCACCCTTTGATGGTTTCCACAAAGGCGCCCTCGAGCCATGTGACGTTGGCCATCTTGCCCACCATGGAGGCTCCGCACTCTGCTTGCCGACCGCCCACGACCTTCGGCTTGACGTTGAAGGTCTTTAGCCATAAGCCAAAGTGGGGTTTGATGCGGAGGAAGACCTCACACACGACGATAAACGCCGAGATGTTGAGGATGAAGTTCGGGGCCAGATCGTGGAAATCCAGGCCGTAGTAGAACATGAGCCCCCAGGCAAATGGGTGAAGAGGGAAGCCCAGTCCACGGAGGAAATGGGGGAGGAACACCACCCTCTCATGGGGCCTGGGGGTGGGGATGAGCTGCCCCTCATCTGGGAGCCGGTGCGCGATGTCGTAAGACAGGTATCCGGCCTTCCTCAACTTTTTGATGTGCCTGTCCGTGACGGAGGAGGCCACCCACCTGCCTCCCGCTTCGGACATTGTTGGAGAAGGTCGAGGTGGGAAGTGCGGACTTGGGCGCTGGAGCTCGAGTGCGCAGGAATGGATAAGCGAAGGAGGAGGAAGGCGTAGATGGAAAGGGTGGATCCTTATCCCCTTATATGGGCGCCCGAAACTATGTGCCCCCACCAGCCTAGTAAAACTCGCTTGTCTCCCAAGTGCCGTGATTAATGGCACAGTTGGGTTACCCACACCCGTATTGATGAGAATCCCGGCATAAGGGGACATGATCTCTGCTTTGACAAGACGTGCCAAGGAAACCGCCTCGCTAAAACACGCTGAGGTGGGACAGTAAAACGATTCGAATAAAGGCTTGGCCGTGGCATGATGTCACACTACGGAATACGTCAGCAGATTAGATTTGTGTAAATATTATTCTCTCTACGGTGGTATGTGGAACTTATTTTGCAGAGTCGGTCACTATCCGTGTGCTCAACATCTTCTATGAAGTATTCGGAGGAGGAACCCGCCTTGCAATGCTGAAGACAATTTGCGTGCCGGACTCGTCGTCATTGAAGCCTGGTTCAGGGGCTACTGAGGGAGTCCTGGATTAGGGGGTGTCCAGATGGCCGGACTATGACCTTTGGCCGGACTCCCGGACTATGAAGATACAAGATTGAAGACTTCGTCCCGTGTCCGGATGGGACTTTCCTTGGCGTGGAAGGCAAGCTTGGTGATATGGATATGTAGATCTCCTCCCATTGTAACCGACTCTGTGTAACTCTAGCCCTCTCCGGTGTCTAAATAAACCAGAGATTTTTAGTCCGTAGGACGAACAACAATCATACCATAGGCTAGCTTCTAGGGTTTAGCCTCTCTGATCTCGTGGTAGATCTACTCTTGTACTACCCATATCATCAATATTAATCAAGCAGGAGTAGGGTTTTACCTCCATCGAGAGGGCCCGAACCTGGGTAAAAACATCGTGTCCCTTGTCTCCTGTTACCATCCGCCTAGACGCACAGTTCGGGACCCCCTACCCGATCCGCCGGTTTGGACACTGACACCACACGTACACATGCACGCATGCAGGCGTGCAACACTGGCACGTACACATAATGAACACACGCATGCATGCATGCGTGCAACACTGACATGCACACATGCACTCATGAACACACGCATGTATGCACACATGCATGCAACACTAAAACGTACCCTTGCACGCATGCAACACTCGCACACCTGCATGCACACAACACACGATGCAAGACACACACTCAACCTATACGTGCATGCACCCTTTTTGTAAGGACATGGATTGTTACGGGTATTAATCAATCTTATCTGTGATAAGCAGAACATCGATGTTTGCAGCGGTCTTTATGAATCACAACGTATCAAACGGGCTATCAACATAGTAGGCTTATCTACATGAAATAGATGATGTCACACTCAATGAACAATCATCAGTTTATGAAATGCCCGCTTCTGACCACCCTGGCCCACCAAAAGTTCCTCTGCTGTGCGCTGCCTGCATTGGGTCACTGACATGCAGGGCATGTACCCAAAGAGCCCACACATCAGTGGAAGAATGGCACGGTGTCGTACGTCAGAGTTGAGGGCGCCACTCGCTGCAATCCCGGCTGAACACGCCTCCTTGCCGCATTCAAACACCTCCATGAAACCCGCCCATGTGGAAGCCGAGAAACCCACTCTGGACACACGCTCGTTCATGACCGGGCCGACATTAAATGCAACGCCCGCCGAGCTCCTTCTGTCTGCCGTCTATTTAATCTCCTATTTAAATGAGGCCAAACGCCGGCCAAGAATCGCACACCTCTCCCGCTCCCCTATCTCCTCCTTCACCATTGTGTCCACTCTTACAATGGCTTACGAAGAGTAGTTATCCCGCATCCAAGCCGGCTGGGTGGCCCGCCGAGCCCGCGAGATACGAGCTATGCAGCTCGCTGATCCACCTCCCTGCCCTCGCCCGACGGAGCTAGTTGCCGCCCAAGCCAGCGCGGTTCAGTAACTCGCCGCTCCAGGACAGCTCGATGAGGAGCGGCGCACGGGCGTCGTTGCTGCCGTCCACGCTGCCGCCTCGTACCGCGCCTCCTGTGTCTACGACTGCGTCTCTGGTTTCTGTGGCCGAGACTCGCATGCCGGCGGCCGCGCCATGCAAGCAACGACAGAAGCCGGGTGTGTAGAGAGCGAAGAGTCGGTGGCCAGCGCCTCCGCGTCTGCCGCCACCATCGAGGAGAAGTAGAACACGGGAGGGCGCCGCCGCTTGGGTCCCATGAAGGCCACCGCGGAGGCGACACTGGCGTACATAGCAGGTGTCTTGCCGGATCCTTTTGTTGCGACGACCTTTGTCAACCCTGCATGGGCTCCACGGAAGCGGCGAAGACCCCTTCCACCATCATCTTCGGCATCACCCATCATATCAGTTGGGCAGTGGGGAAACGAGCCATCCTTTGTGCTGAAGCATATACCTCCGGGGCTCCCGACAGTCCGGTGATCGTGCTGCCGGACATGAGGAACACAAAAGGATCGGCAAGTGACTATTTAGGCCAAGTATTATATACCTATGTTGTCCAGAACTAGCACCGCGTAGTTCATTTGAATGTAATGAAATCCGTCATGTTTGTATGAAAATCCGGTATTTTATATGATTTACGTCATTGTTTATATGAAATATCACCGTGTTTGCATGAATTTCGTCCGTTTGGTTGAGTTGTTGTCATAATGTGTGCGGCTACGGTTGGATGGCGTAATTTGCGGGTCGCCGGTCGGTCTGCGGGCGGCTCGGGCGGCGTGGTGGGACAAAAAAACACGGCTCGTGCGAGCTCATCTCCGACGTGCGCACTGGAGGAT
The DNA here is from genome assembly GCF_002162155.2 of Triticum dicoccoides. Lineage (NCBI taxonomy): Eukaryota > Viridiplantae > Streptophyta > Magnoliopsida > Poales > Poaceae > Triticum > Triticum dicoccoides. The sequence continues at coordinate 347,653,232 of NC_041393.1, read as the reverse complement.
ACATGAGCACCCGAGCCATTCCTCGTTCATCGGTGGCAAAGGCACCGGTGGACAAAAGGGTCGCCAATATTTTGGCTACCCCGGGCATGATCCAAACAGCCCCTCCCAGCAGATTCAAATCCCTGATTCGCCGTGGAATTTTGCCATGTGTTGTTTTCATGGACTAGCAAGATGCCCGTGCATTGCACGGAACATCAAGATGCATTTTTTTACAAAACACCTATTGTGATTGACCCATGCAGGAGTAATCCCATTTGTAAAAACTAATGATATCTCGAGAATTTTATCGGAAAAATGGTATCTCGAGAATTTTATCGGACTCCATTTTTGTGTACAAGGCCACAAACCCATATTACAGGTACCAAGGCAAAAATTAATGTCTTCTAAGTCAATGTTGCAAGACACCTTGTTTCCTTGTTTGCCGTGTAAATTAATGTGTATTCTTCTCTTTCATGCACATCAAGCCAATGCTCACACTCCCGCATGCATGCAAGGGATAATTAATGTCCTTCTTTGTTAGTACTACGAGGCAAACACCATTGATATTGTATCGATTAGTGTCAGTGGCCTTGTATATCTGCAAGTTGTAATTTTGATAGTGTCCTTGTATATAAAAATGGAGGGAGAAAGATGAGAGATAAGGTGAGGAGGAGTGGGGCGTGGTGATGACTGGTTTGCATCTCTCTCACACACACCCAGATAGGTGGGGGACGTGCATGAAGAAAAGAGGTGCACGCACGGCGCACGTACTCCCGTCTCTTTCCCAACCACACCCGTGTGGGTACACGGTGGAGCTCATTTCTGTAAGAATGGGCAGCCCATGTGGTAATTTGACACGTGTACTGGTTGTCCACTTGATGGAGGAAGGATCATCTACCATGGGTGAACAACCAAATTGCGACTTGACGCATTATGTTAATAAATTGGCAAACCATGTGGGGCCTACCTTAGAGGCAAGGCTCTATACACTGGAGTACTTTTGATGTGTCTCGTCAACTCGTAGAATGAGGAGAAGCTTGCTTAGTACGCAGGGCCGGGCCGGCAAATTCTGGGGCCCTGTGCGAAATTAAAAAATGGGGCCCTATCTCACTAGATATTTTTTCGTTCAAAAAACATCTCACTAGAAAAAAATGAACTGCTAGCGAGAAATTATAGTGTATATGACATAGTGTCTTACTCAGTTAGAGATTATGCCTCAATATTTGGCAATTAGACGAACCATCTAACTCACCTACTCCGGTGTTCTGTCTGGTTAAACTACTATAATGTGATATTTAACCGAGGAGGCAAGAACTGATCTCTAACTATTCTTGCCAAAAATTAATTAGAAACTAGGAGTAGGAGTAGAAGTCGAAGTTAATCAGGAAGGAGGAGTTTACAAACCGTAACTGTGAATTTTTGCCTTAACCTTCCTACTGAAGTCATAATCTTCTTTGAAACCTATACAAAGTCTTGGATCATTAGAACTGAGCAAACTCATCTGGGTAGCTACAGTACAGCCGTACATACCTTCCATTGTATGGCCGTCGATTTATTGATTATTCACACGTAATGGTCTAACTAACATGCATGATAACTCAAATGGTTGATGTTGTGGACAAAAAGTCAGACGAATCATCAGGTTATAGCACTAACCTGTGGTCAACGTCACGCTACCTGTTTTGTTTGAGAGGAACTGTCCCGTGTCGCCCATCGCCGGCGCTCTGGTGTCTGGATGCCGATTTTGTTTTGACGAGAGGAGAGGAACTGTTGCCGACTCGCCGTGCCGCCCGTCGCGGATCGATCCGCCAATCCAATTTCTAATCCGACGATCCCGTTTCATGTTGGCTGTAGCACTGCGAAGGGGCCTGAGCATGTATGCATGTTGGATTCAGACCTTTGGAGATCGAACTCATTTCCTTTTTTTTCTTGAGATAAACGATCCTGTTTCCGATCGAGCCTTGATTCACCTAGACGCGGCAGCGGCCCAACACCATTCTATTTTTAGCGACATAGCCAAGGAGTCATAGGCCTATATAAAAATTTGGGGCCCCTAAATTTTATGGGCCTTGTGCAGGCCGCACAGTGTGCACAACTATGGGCCCGGCCCTGTTAGTACGCCATCTCCCCCGCCCAAAGGCGCGGTGGCTCGTAGGATGAGGTGAAACTTTCTTACTAGTACTGTACGCCTTATGCCCGCTCCCTCGCCCACGCGCACGGTGGCTCGCAGGACGAGGAGAAAATTTTACTACTCCCTCCGTTTACTCCTCGTCCCTACCTTGGTTAGAGAGATTATCATATTGTTTGGAATATATATGTCCTTTAGTACTCCTTCCATTTACTTATACAAGGCCACTATAAAAAAATACATTTTGCATCTATACAAGGCCACAAATAGTAATCAAGAAAAAAGTTACTACTCCCTCCTTTAGAGTTTATGGCCCAATTTCAAAATCTCTCCAACCAAGGTAGACGATGAGTGGTGGAATTAATTTCGTAGTTTGCACAAGTAATTAGCACGCTCGTTTTTCTCAAGAAGTTATGTTTACCGAGGCATTAATTAGAACGAATGCATGCATGACCACTAAATTTCCATGAACTTTTACATGCATAGGTGAGTTTTCTCTTGACACTGCTTGCATCGGGTGATTTAATGCACCTCGAAATCCAACATGTGATGGTACTTCTACTAGTAGTAGTAGTAGAATTGAGACTTATAAAATAGAAAAATGAATTTTTAGATGGGCCCTATAAACCCCTAGTGGGTACGTACTCCGTAAAATCAGATTTGCCCAAAACTAAGTCGCTCAACCTTTATTTGCTTGTTTCCCTTCCTGTCTCCTTGTCTCGAACAGACTATGCCAAACTCCCCTGCCTGCCGCGCAGGTAAAGCCCCGCCCTCTTCATTTTTTAGTCCGGCTTTGTATCGATGGATCGCGCGAAGCAGCAAAAACCAAGCCGTGTCTTGTAATCCTCCGTCGACGCTCACTTTCATGAATTATGTACTTCCTCTCGCCGACAAGTGGGACATATAGCAACCGAGTCGACGTGTCAAGCACCAAATAATAGTGCAGAACAGTAGGGGGTGCACCCCAGTCGTACCACCCTAGTAGTAATAATGAGCAATGAGACGTCAAATCACAATGCCGCACCTTCCCACACGGACGAAGCAACCATTATTTAACACATCGGTTCACCATTATCTCAAACCACGTAGTATTGCTTTTGCCTCAAGAGGGACATGCGCATCGCTTTGGTACATCATGACACGTGGGACCGCATGACAGGCCATGCTCCCCCGCTGATCGCTCGGTAAAATCACCTCATTTTTACTACTTCCTCCGTATCGGTTTACATGGCATGCACGTCGTTCTAGGTTGAGAATTTAACTAGCTATATATGTGATGAACAATATATGTTTAGAAACTACATCGGCTTAAGAATCCAATGATATACTTTTTGTGACATAGTAACTCATATTTAGTTAGTCAAATGGATGACCTAGAACTACGTGCACGCCCTATAAACCGAGATAACTAAAAAAACAAGACGGAGAGGGTAGTACAGTACGTATTTTTTTAGATCAATATAGTCAGGATTCACCAAGGAGCAAAACCAAGTGGTAGGCTGCTCCTATCGTGTTGGCGTAGCAACTCAAGCAGGGTCAGCCCGCGCACGAAATCGCGACACACTTAACAGGACCCCTTTGGCCGACATGTGGCTCATCCACCATCTTGTTCCATGTGCGATGCACCAAATTACAGTTAGGAGCAGCGGTTGGAATTCGAGGCACCCCGGTCGTAGCGCCGCAGTAGTAGAAAAAGAGTGATGAGGGATCAAATCACAAAGCCCCACCTTTCCCGCATTAAGCTGGATGGACGAAGCAACCATCATTTCACTCTAGGGCGCAAGAGCATAAATAAAAGAGAAAACCAATGATGTGTGCGGCAGCTACCTAGGGCACCCTAGGGTAGGGGTCTCCACTACAAATCCTTTTTTGGAAGCGCCTCCACTACAAATCGGCTTCTCCCTCGTCCTCTTGAAGAAAACCAATGATGCGTGCGTCGGTAGGGTTTGTAGGAGTACTACGGTGTGTGGGTCCATGTTGTAGTAAACGGGAGAGGGATTGAGTTCGAGTCGACGCCTTAAATATGCGTGGGCCGCTTGGATTTACGGGAACGAGGCAACATTTTGGGTTCGGGGACCAGTGGAGATATACTCCCTCTGGCCTTTAAAGAGTGCACTTCCAACTTTGTCGGAGGGTCAAACTATCTCAATGTTTGACCGAGTTTGTGCAAAAATATATCAATGTTTATGAAACCAAATAGGTATATGATGAAATATATTTTATCGTGAATCTAATGCTACTAATTTGATGGCATAAATGTTGGTGCATTATTGTATAAATACAGTCAAATATAAAAAAGGTTTGACTTTCCAACAAAGTTGGAAGTACACTCTTCAAAGGACGGAGGGAGTACGTACAAAAAATTGTGGACGTAGGTTCGACCGAAAGGCAATGATGCATGGGCCGTGCATTTTGATATACCCGGGGCAGCGTGGAATTTGCTACTCTACTCAAAACTAGTAAGGTACACATACATTGAACGCATGAGATTTGGAAACCAAATTATGAATAAATACACACTATAGCATGTAAAGCTTTGAGTCAGATATGCATGATGTAGATGTTCATTTAGTTCTTATAGTTCATCTCATTCAAAATCAATTAGTTTTATAAAAATGTTAAGATTCATGGGGTTGTGCATTGTAAAGCATAAAGTAAAAAACAAATAATGGAAATTCATTTAGAGTTTTTTTGGGCAATTATGATACGAAAGATTCTAGAACAAAGGGAAATGCTTGTGTTTTGATGTTTGTGCATTATGCTTAATTTCAACCATGGAGTCTTCTAAATTGTACATGTGGCAGATCTAGTGGAATGTTGATGATATGCAATGGCCAATAGTGCTCGGATTTGCCATCTCTGCACTGTCGGATTAGCTTCATCCAGCGACCATCTTTCAAAGTTATTAGCACACTATAAAGTTCTTGTGCCATAGTTGCATGTCTTAGAAAAAAGCTACTAGTGGGTTGTACTAGCTATTTAGGAATAGAAGATGTATACATGGAAGTTGTAGGGAAAGAGATAACATGGAGTATCTCAATTCCTATGAGTAGGGATTGGAAAAGAGATGTCATTTGATTCACATCACTGTAACTTTTCTATCGAATCTAGAGATGACATGTATCTCACTTCCTATGAGGAGGGATTAGAAAAGAGATGTAATTTGGTTCATATCATAGGAACTTTTCTATTGAATATACGCTAATGTTTATTTTCCTTTGAAATTATGGGAGTATAAGAATCCATTCATATGAACCAAGTGGCTTTAAAGCTATAAAAATGATATTATGTTTATTTCCTTTGAAATGTGGAGTATATGAATCTATTCGTATTAACTAATTGGCTCTAAAGGAAAAAAAATCCTATAACAATCATATTATATAGAGTTCCTATGATATTCCTCCACACCAAAGGATGGTTGAAATTGCTGCAGGTGATATGATGGTCTTTCTTTGTAGACTCCTCCCCCATATTTATAGTTACCTCTCTAAGATGAATGAAATGATATATAATGGGTATTCTATATGTGCAATTTGGTACACGAAAACTTGGTAAAATTTTGCGAGGTTCGAATTTTCAATGAAGTTATATGCACTGCATTTTGGAACGGAGGGAGCATAGACAGTTGCTAACACTCACGTGGAAGATTTGTGTGTAGGAGAAGTGGTTGTTCTGCTAAATGACATGGCAAAACTGACATTGTCGGATGCCGATCTAACGGTTCTTATGACGTTCGTCAGGAAAAGGCTTGTGGAGAACGTTCGTCGGATAATGATTTATGGACACAAGCATTGCATTGATACATGCCCCCTCTCTCTCACGCACACACGCACCCTTACGAGTCACGACTCTCCTAAGTCCTCTCGCACCCACCGTCTATCTGCAGGTAGACGTCACACACATATGTGCTCTTCACACCCTACCCTCAGAACTTCTAAAAAACAAAAGACGTCACACACATTTTATTTTAGCTCACACGTCACACACTTATACTATTACTCTTGTGGTGAACGTTCTTTGGGCATAGTATATTGTACTCTCACGAAGAGAAGCGGTGCACACACGCACTAGTTTTCTCACACCCACTCGCGGGTACATGAAGGAGCGCATTTTTTGAAGCTGGTACAACAAAATCACTCCACTATATATATAAGCAGGAGCCTTAGCGCTTACTTTACTAGGGTTCCTCTCTTTCACTCTCTCATGCTCTCCAGATCTAAGCAAGACATAGGTGGCCACACTCTCTCTCTGCTCATGGCTAGTCACAAATCCGGTCGGACAATCTCGACCGGGGCAGGGGTGTAGGTGCATCGTTCACACTATGGTCAGCGGTGAGGGAGGAGACCAACGGCTGCCCGCGCGTCCCGATCGGCGGCTGTGCCGTTCTCTCCGAGAGAGCGCCGGCTCGGGAGGGCCTCCGACCGCTTCTTCCTCCCTGCGCTATTTTGGCCAAGATGCGGCCTCCCGACGCCGTCTTTGCCACATGCCAACGACCCTCATGTATATATTCCTTCAAAACCTGCCTTGCTCTACTACCCTAGCTCCCCACTTTGCTTCATGTGGATCTTTTTCTACTTCTGCCCGTTGTTCCAAAGCCACCTAGGCTTTTACTATTATTAGAGGTAAAGCTAGTTCATACAGCCGACTCTAAGAGTTGGTTCAAACAGGGAAGAAAGTGGGAAGTTGTAGCATGAATCTAGGACTTGGTTCTAAGAGGAAACGGGGAAAGTAGTACTCCCTCCGTAAACTAATATAAGAGCGTTTAGAATAGTAAAGTAGTGATCTAAACACTCTTATATTAGTTTACAGAGGGTGTAGATACTGGCTACCCAACCAGTGTCTGGTTGAAAAGGCGAAGAAAGCATGGTAGATGGCGAAGGGTGGGGGAAGTGGACCTGGTTGAAAAAGGAAAGAAAGCGACGGCTGTTGGGGGACAACGCAAATGAGAATGAGCAGGTCTAGATTTCCTGTGCTCACATAGGAAAATGTCGCCGGGAAGATAAAAAATGGGACAAATGCAGACATGCTGCGTGAGTGTTTGCCGCTCTCGGCAACCACATCTGCCTCACCACTTTATGCCCCTGCTGTCCATACGCCCATATCGCTACCGTTAATGCAAAATCACATGAAGCATTAAGCAATGCCACCTAATGTCACTATAAGTAATGGTCTAGTGCCGTCGATAAATTGAAGCAATGCCACCACCATTTTATGAAGTGCTTCCGTCTTGCTTTATTTCCCATGAATTGTGTTTTTGCAGTTACACTTAAATCTCACACCGCTAACATTGCTTCATCCTAGTGGAACTGCACAAATTTGATTGCACATTTACTGACCATGTGCTACTCTCATGACAGTAATACTAATACTATTGTTCTGCATGTTAATCTAGTGGCAGTGTTGATGCGATGTGATGCTACTTACTTAAGGGCACTTTCATACTGTCAATCTAGTGCCAATTATAACACAATATATGCTACTGTTAATCATACGCCACTGCAAATATCAGTCACTGTTTAAATAACTGTATTTCGTATTTGCGCAAACAGGGATGTCTGTCTCCATATCGTTTCTTGTCTACGCAATCAAAAGTACACACCTCAGTTTTAGTACAACCGTACAAAATGAGATGGCTATTCCTAGCTGTCGTCCTTGTGACGCCCCCGACTTAATCGTACACTAATCATGCACGCAAATGTGTACGATCAAGATCAGGGACTCACGGGAAGATATCACAACACAACTCTAAAACATAAATAAGTCATACAAGCATCATAATACAAGCCAGGGGCCTCGAGGGCTCGAATACAAGTGCTCGATCATAGACGAGTCAGCGGAAGCAACAATATCTGAGTACAGACATAAGTTAAACAAGTTTGCCATAAGAAGGCTAGAACAAACTGGGATACAGATCGAAAGAGGCGCAGGCCTCCTGCCTGGGATCCTCCTAAACTACTCCTGGTCGTCGTCAGCAGACTGCACGTAGTAGTAGGCACCCCCGGTGTAGTAGGGGTCGTCGTCGACGGTGGCGTCTGGCTCCAGGGCTCCAGCATCTGGTTGCGACAACCAGGTAGAAGGGAAAGGGGGAAAAGAGGGGGAAAAGCAACCGTGAGTACTCATCCAAAGTACTCGCAAGCAAGGAGCTACACTACATATGCATGGGGATATGTGTAAAGGGCCATATCGGTGGACTGAACTGCAGAATGCCAGAATAAAAGGGGGATAGCTAATCCTGTCGAAGACTACGCTTCTGGCAGCCTCCGTCTTGCAGCATGTAGATTCAGATCCGATTGGTGTCAGGATACCTCAGACTTAGGATTCCTGAGAAGAAAAGGTGCAACGCAAGTTGACGACACGACATTGTAAGATTCTCGGGGAAATGAACTATGAAGGGATTTCCGTTAACAAGAGTTCGTCATTAACCCAAGGAGAGAACAAGGAGGTGTCTGGTGAACTCAACGGCAATTCATCGAGATTTCAAAAAGATGGATTTCCACAATTATGTGAACAAGGAGATAACATTTGTCGGATCAAATGAGAAAATGGTGTATGCTCGAGGAGAACATACACAGTTAAACATTGGATGAGAGGTGCACCGGGAATATGGGCTGTGTTGCACGACCAATGCCGGAATGATGACTCAATGATCAATAGTCTAAGAATGAACGACCGACCATTAACTTTAAAGCAATAGGGTTGCTAGAAGGAAAGAATACAAACAACACCGTCCACTTGTTGGAATTAACACGGGGACCAAGAAAGAATGCTGATGGTGAGAAGTCTTTCTATGTCAAGAATCCTCAAGAGGTGGAAAATCTCAGAACATTCTTGACATAAAGGATGGTAATACTCCAAGGTAAAGAAGAACAATTGCTGGATAGCAAGGAACTCAAGGTATAACACCAAACATGAACAAGCTTGTGTTGGTGGGAAGGCAATAAAGTGGTCGACGATAATACAATTCATCGAGGGCAAGGATGGTATTTCTCATCATGAATTCAATTGATATCCTAGATGAGCTCAGAATGTTGATGATCACGACACCTTTGTCGCGAGAGTTCATGAAGAAATAATCGATCGGTGACGACATCAAGTCAAGTAATGATGAAGTGAAAGGTTATTGGAACCAAGGGTACGACACAAACTCGAAACCAAGCTTGTTGTTCAAGGCGAAATGATATGACGATGAGGATCGACGTAAGGTTAGTTCATCATCGAAAATTGGTGCTCCGAGAATAAGGACCAGGTAGCACAGTTAGAATCGTCACGACAATGATATAGCCAAACAGGCTAGGAATGGCGTGATCGGGTACAAACTCGTACTTATAGAAGCTTACTGAAGAGTTCTTGAACCATAGAGCGGACTCGGTTCAGTTATCGATGTCTTTGAGTGTTCAGTAACTCAGAGCCCGTGAAAATTGGAATCAGTGGGAAGTTAGCACTTGATGAAGAACTCATAAAAAAAGTTATGCAGTTCCATGATAATCTCGAGATACCAGGGGGGTAATACTCGACACAAGATCAAAGTAAAGGTTGGACTGGTGTATTGATCCAGAGAAGACAATTGTTTTAACTTGTCCGAGAAATGAGATCAAAGAAGAACAATCATGGTCGGAACCATGATTGCAAAAGGCCAGATCCTAGATATAAGATGAACTTATACCAAAGGAATAATTCATTTAAGAGAAGCTTTAATGATAAGATCTACATCATGTCCATGGGCATGAACACAAGTTCAAGGTCGACTCCTACTTCTCCAATGCATAACCTTTCATTCACTTCTCACGTTCGATGAAGTTGCAGTGTTGCAATTTTATCTGGTGAAGCACCAGAAGAGTATGACTCGTGAAAACTTTCGGGTTCACACGGTTTAGAGAAGGCATATGTTCAACCCATAGGGGCTGCTTAGAAACATATACCACAAGTTTCAAGAGTAAATAACACAAGCCCGAAAGCAGAGCATGGTTGGCCAAGCAGAGGATACAACTTAACAAAGGCATTATGTATCAGGGGAGGAACTCACAAAGTGATCAAATGTGAAGGACACGGTCGGATAACAATCCAACAAAGGACTTGATGGTCCACAAAGGATCTGATACGAGTATCGGTACTCAACTAGAGGAAGAAGAATGCAAGGAGATCAGATTATAGAAACAACTGACTAACTCAATTGTCAAATGCAAAGGAATTATGATTTCCAAATCAAGGGATCAGAAGAAATGCTCTGTTTAGGGATGGATAAGTTGAATAGCCTTAGGGTACAATCAACGACAATTGGATTGGTCGAGAACCGATTCCAGTTAAAAGAATGGAAGCTGAGCCGGAAAGGTAATTTATAAGGATCAATAATGATTGCGTGTATTCGCAAACATATTGAGTCAACAGACTCAAAATGATAATGACAAGGAATGTCAATAAGACTACGAGACTTATGGGATTAACCATAATGCAAGCAGGCAAGAATTTCAAGAGCCAAAGGCTCTAGAGGATTTTCGGAAGATCGAATAGTATTTTGAAGACTTTTGTGAAACACATGAACAACTGGGGATGAGCGGATACTCGACAAGTGCGAGGATTTATTTGAAGGGGTATTCATGTGGCAAAGAACTGCTAGGCAGTAGGCACAAAGTACTCTCGGAACAATAAAGAAAACTTCGGGGTATCTTGTAATAACAAGATCAATGGGGGATGATCGTATGAATGGCAAGTGTAAGTAGTTATCCATACGGATTTATCGGTGGTCAGGAATAGCAAAAGTGATGGGCACAAAGTCTCGAGAGAACATCAGAGAGTATCTTCGGAATCTTCTGTTTAGCAGACGATCATCTGAAGTGAGGGGCTCTCCGGGAGAAAGTACTTGCGAGAACCTAAAGTTAGTTTTGTTTTAAGCAAAATCGTTTAACCCGAATAAAAGAGAGTTTAGAATCCCAGAGTAAAGATCGAGGAGTAAAAGATCCTACTACCACCCAAATGGCGACGTGTGCCCGTAAGACACATAGCCATGTTAGTAAAAGTTTTGCAATGTCTAGACTCGACTTCGGCCAAGGAGTTGGAAAGGGGGATTCCTACAGGCAGTCGGCTCTGATACCACCTTGTGACGCCCCCGACTTAATCGTACACTAATCATGCACGCAAATGTGTACGATCAAGATCAGGGACTCACGGGAAGATATCACAACACAACTCTAAAACATAAATAAGTCATACAAGCATCATAATACAAGCCAGGGGCCTCGAGCGCTCGAATACAAGTGCTCGATCATAGACGAGTCAGCGGAAGCAACAATATCTGAGTACAGACATAAGTTAAACAAGTTTGCCTTAAGAAGGCTAGCACAAACTGGGATACAGATCGAAAGAGGCGCAGGCCTCCTGCCTGGGATCCTCCTAAACTACTCCTGGTCGTCGTCAGCGGGCTGCACGTAGTAGTAGGCACCCCCGGTGTAGTAGGGGTCGTCGTCGACGGTGGCGTCTGGCTCCAGGGCTCCAGCATCTGGTTGCGACAACCAGGTAGAAGGGAAAGGGGGAAAAGAGGGAGAAAAGCAACCGTGAGTACTCATCCAAAGTACTCGCAAGCAAGGAGCTACACTACATATGCATGGGGATATGTGTAAAGGGCCATATCGGTGGACTGAACTGCAGAATGCCAGAATAAAAGGGGATAGCTAATCCTGTCAAAGACTACGCTTCTGGCAGCCTCCGTCTTGCAGCATGTAGAAGAGAGCAGATTGAAGTCCTCCAAGTAGCATCTCCAAGTAGCAACTCCAAGAAGCATCGCATAGCATAATCCTACCCGGCGATCCTCTCCTCGTCGCCCTGTAGAAAAGCGATCACCGGGTTGTCTGTGGAACTTGGAAGGGTGTGTTTTATTAAGTACCCGGTTCTAGTTGTCATAAGGTCAAGGTACAACTCCAAGTCGTCCTGTTACCGAAGATCACGGCTATTCGAATAGATTAACTTCCCTGCAGGGGTGCACCACATAACCCAACACGCTTGATCCCATTTGGCCGGACACACTTTCCTGGGTCATGCCCGGCCGCGGAAGATCAACACGTTGCAGCCCCACCTAGGCAAAACAGAGAGGCCAGCACGCCGGTCTAAACCTAAGCGCACAGGGGTCTGGGCCCATCGCCCATAGCACACCTGCACGTTGCGTGGGCGGCCGGAAGCAGAACTAGCCCCCTTAATACAAGAGCAGGCTTACGTTCCAATCCGGCGCGCGCCGCTCCGTCGCTGACGTCTGAAGTGCTTCGGCTGATACCACGACGCCGGGATACCCATAACTACTCCCACGTAGATGGTTAGTGCGTATAGGCTCGTAGCCAACTCAGATCAAATACCAAGATCTCGTTAAGCGTGTTAAATATCCGCGAACGCCAAACAGGGCTAGGCCCACCTGTCTCCTAGGTGGTCTCAACCTGCCCTGTCGCTCCGCCACCAAGTAACAGTCGGGGGCCGTCGAGAACCCAGGCCCACCTCTACCGGGATGGAGCCACCTGCCCCTTCAGCCCCCATCTCCAAACAGTATCACCAGTAATGTAACAATGTAAAGTATATAGCATATGCCCGTGATCACCTCCCGAGGTGATCACGGCCCAGTAGTATAGCATGGCAGACGGACAAGAGTGTAGGGCCACTGATGGAACACTAGCATCCTATACTAAGCAGTAGGATAGCAGGTAATGGTAACAACAGTAGTAGCAAGGACAGGCTATGCATCAGGATAGGATTAACGGAAAGCAGTAACAAGCTACACTACTCTAATGCAAGCAGTGTAGAGAAGAGTAGGCGATATCTGGTGATCAAGGGGGGGGGGCTTGCCTGGTTGCTCTGGCAAGGAGGGGTCGTCAACTCCGTAGTCGAACTGGGCAGCAGCAGCGTCGGTCTCGTAGTCTATCGGAGAGAAGAGGGGGAAGAAACAATGAATACAATGCAAACAAATGCATATCGATGCATGACATGACAAGTAACGATGCTAGGTGTGCCCAATCGCGGTAGTAGGTGATACCGACGAAGGGGGGAAACATCCGGGAAAGTATTCCCGGTGTTTCGCGTTTTCGGGCAGAGGAGCCGGAGGGGGAAAGTTGCGAGTTCGATAGGTTAGGGGTGTGTGGCGGACGAACGGACTGCGTATCTGGAATCGTCCCGTCATTCTGAGCAACTTTCATGTAGAAAGCATTTTCATCCGAGTTACGGATTAAAAGATATGATTTTCTAAAGATTTAAATCATTTTCTGATTTTAATTAGTTATTTAATTCCAACATTATCCAAAACAGTGTTTGCTGACGTCATCATGACGTCAGCATGACGTCAGCAGTCAACAGAGGTGTCGACTGGTCAACTGACGTGTGGGTCCCGCATGTCATTGACTGTTAATTAGCCTAACAGATTAATTAACTAAACTAGGTGATTAGGTTAATCTAATCAGGATTAATTAAGTTAATTAATTCTTTAATTAATTAACTAATTAATATTTTAATTATTTTATTATTATTATTATTATTATTTTAAATCCTTTTTTTCGTTCTGGGGCTGGAGGCCCCACTTGTCATAGGCCCATAGGGGGCACTGGCCCATTGGTCATTGGCCCATAGGCCAAAGTGGATCGGGCGCTACGGGCGCAACGGGCGCCGTGCGTCGGGTGTCCGCCCGAACGGAACTGGCGAGGGGGGCGCGGCGAGGCTCCGGCCAAGGGGGAGTGGGGGTGGCCGTAGTGGCGCGGCAGAGGACGCGCGCTTCTAGGGGGGTTCGCGGGCGCTGT
>NC_041393.1:347608973-347638629 GCF_002162155.2 Triticum dicoccoides | reverse complement strand
GGATGGGCCAATGGGCCGGTCGGCTGGGCCGTTTGGCCCAGTTGGCCAGGGGGTTTCCCCCCTCCCTTTATTTATTCGGTTTGTTTTTTTATTCTTTTCTTATTTTTCCTTTTCTGTTTTAATTCATTTTAAAATATTCAGACACTTTATAAAAATTTGTGCACTCCACCATAATTACCGATGTAATATTTGACAACCACCGAACTTTTTAGTTTTAATTTTTGAAAACTTTTATTGTCATCATAAATTTGAATTTGAATTTCGAAATGGTTTTGATTTAACCCGTGATTAACTACAGTGACAGAGGTGACGTGGCACCATCAACGTGAGATTACTGTAGCATGATTATCCAGGCGTTACAGTCCTCTAACCACCAATGTTCCAGGTATTCCTACATTGGTAGTAACTATGTAGAATGGCCAATGCAATCTAAAAGAAGCCGATACATACATTTTACTTCCTGATTGCAGTGGAGGGACGAGCGAAAACAACTGCATCCTAGTCCGGAATACACTTTCTACCAGTTTATCCATGGACCAAGGACTAGCTTCGTGCCCTCCCACTTTGTCCTCCCCTTGACGGTGCTCGTTGTGTCCACAGTGAACTTGAACTTTCAAATCATTTCATGCAAGTGATGATGAAGCCATTGAAGCCAGGGCAGGCTCCTCGAACCAAATTCCTCGTCAAGGAATTACTATATGTGCCCCGAACTGTCTATCACATTCTGTCGAAGACAATGAGTCCTATCAGAGGCCACTACTCAAATGATGAAGAGGTCGTTGGCATCATGAAGAACATGCTTTTCAATATCATTCATGGCGTTCCCGTCAACTTCCGTGATTTCTTCATGAGGACTCTGGCGAATATTGCTATGTCACCATTTGAGCTGAAGCCTTATGCACCATGGATTATGAGATTCATCAGGTCAAGGGCTTCACTAAACTACAAAGCTGACACTTTGAACCATGGCATCTACTTGCCTCCGATTGAAGTCCTCAAACGCAAATATTCCTCAGCTGATGACAAAGGCAAGGCAACTGCTATGATAGATGAAGGCATTCGTCCATTGGATGGTCAATTTCACAAGGCTGCATCCTACTCCACCAATGATGACTCAGCCACACATGACTCTGCCGCCAAGCAAAATCCTCAAGCCACAGCTCCCAGGGTGATGACTGATCGTGAGTTACTCCTCAGTCTTCATCAAAACGTTGATCGCAATCATAAATGGGTCAAATGTCAGTTTGGTTCAATTCTTCACAACATGACCTCAACACACAATGCAGTGAAGAAAAACCAATACTACCTCCATGAAACCTTCAACCGTACCTGGGCTGTTCTCTCTCATGTCTACAGCGCTGCAGATATGAAGAATATGGGACTCAAGGAAGAATTTGACTGGTCTGCACCTCCACCGAAGAAATTCAAGAAGGTCAAAGTTCCTTCCTTGGTGGCCAGCTCCTATTCTTCATCACGAGAGACTGATGAAAATGAAGACTTGGACAACACTGCGGCAGGCCCTACTACAACAACCGACCCCAATAACGCTGGCGCACCTCCATCAACTTGATAATTCTTGAGGGGCGTTAGTCCTTAGTTTCGATCCTTTTGGTCATTCGATGACAAAGGGGGAGAAATTTTAGTTAGTCTTCAAGCGGGTCTATTATATGGGCATTTTTTTGCTAAGTCACAACTCTCGTTCTTCTGAAACTTTATTGGATCGAGTTGTAATCTTAAACCCGATGGTGCCCTGATACTTTTGATGCACTGTGCTTTGATACTCTCGATATGTTATTCTGCATGCTTGTTCCTCATTAATATTATTGCACGCATGCTAAATTTCATCAGGCACCATATTTCATCATGCATTTCAAATTCTTTATATTATATGTCAAATGCGTGTATGAATTACAAGATATAGGGGGAGATCTCCATGATTCAACTCTTCAAGTGTGCATTGCTTCAAAAGCAAATTCCTCACTATGCACACCTTCATGGGGAGTTCTTATATATCTTGCAATCAAATTCCTCAATATCAGTACTTACACTTCACATGTTTATCCGCGTTGAAAACTTAACCTATATTGTCATCAATCACCAAAAAGGGGGAGATTGTAAGTGCATCTAGTGCCCCTTAGTGATTTTGGTGTATTGAAGACTTATAGGTTAAGGGACTAATGCGTTTGTGAGTGTACACAGGTCTATAAGTCTATGAGGAGTTTGACATTTATAGGGAAAGTCGGCCCCTAAAAATGTATATCTTCGACTGAAGATTTTGGTATTTCTGAAGACTTTCGTGAAGACTTTGAAAGTGAAGAAATTGGTGTATCCGTGAAGACTTGATATTCATGCGAGGAATATGAAGCTTGAAGACTTTCGTTTTCATCGTTTTGTTTTTCTCTTTCTTGAGTCATAGGAAACACCGTACTGTTAAACAGGGTCGAGGACATACTAAGGAAAAATTTCCATGTGATGCTCAACTCAAAATCCTACACCTAACAAACCCTTCGAGTGAAGCCTTTGGAAATCTCATACAGTTCAGTCATTTCTTCAGTGACAGCGACGAAGTTCTTCTGGTCGCTGAGGAATTTTTTCTGACTGAGGAGTTAGGAATTCGCCAGTGCGGATTGCCTACACAGTGAGGATCATGATAGCCCTGGGGAATTTGAGAGTCAAATTTCCGACCGTTGCCGTGCTGCGCGCCAGCTGTTCCAAAATATCTTATCCACCTAACGGTCATATCAGACAAGGGCATTTATGTCTTATCATGTTGGGCTGCTCCCTAAGCTATAAATAGCCGTCCCCTACAACCACTAGTTGGTTGGCTGCTCTGAGAGAAACTGACACTTGTCATTTGAGAGCAACCCATCCTCCGAGGACTTTGAGCGAAAATCATCAAGTGAGGAAAATCCCAAACCCAAACACCTACAAACCCCAAAGTGATTGAGCATCACTGAAGAGATTGATCCTGCGTGGATCCGACGCTTGTTACCTTTGAAGATTGTGCTTCTTCCAAACGGTTAGGCGTCATGGTCTAGAGCATCCAAGAGGAATTGTGGATCGCCGAGTGACCGAGTCTGTGAAGGTTTGGAAGTCGCCTGAAGACTTACCACGAGTGATTGGATGAGATCTGTGTGATCTTAGTTCAAGGAGAATACGGTGAGGACTTGGTGTCCTGAGCTACGTGCTCAGCGACTGGGTGTCCGGGACTACGTGTCCTCGAGTTTAAATACTCAGCCGCTCCAACCAGACGTACAACTGAGACAGCAGTTGGAACTGGTCGAACAAATCATTGTCTTCCCCAAGCTTACTGGTTCTATTTCCTCAACTCTTTCATTTCCTCATTATTGTGTTGAGTGATTGTTCATATCTGTGTTTGAAGACTTTGACTGAAGACTTTCTCAATTTCCTCGGTTCAATTTCTTCAGTCTGTTTGTCTTCATCTTGTGATATCCTGTGTTTACGCTTTCTGTACTCTGTGCTTGTCTTCATTTCATCATGATGACTATGTCTGTATCCTGTTATGCTTACTTTTGAGTACTTATTCCGCTGCTAGTAGTTCTTCGCTAAGGAATTTCCTCACCGGTAAATTCCTTAGTGAAGAATTCATAAAAATCGCCTATTCACCCCCCTCTAGTCTATATAACACACTTTCAATTGGTATCAGAGCAAGGTACTCCCTTGTTCTGTGTTATTTTGGTTTAACCACCTGGAGTTCTAGTTATGTCGACCGCAGGTATGATCAAGGTCTCCACTGGGTGTCCTACCTTCGATGGCACGGACTACCCCTACTGGAAGAATAAGATGCGAATGCATCTTGAAGCAATTGATAACTATCTCTGGTATGTTGTGGAAAATGGTGTTCCCTCAGTCACACCTTCTCTGAATGCTACTGATGTTAAGAGATTCAAGCAACTCGATTCTCAAGCGAAGAATATCATATGTGGCCATCTGAGTAAAGGACAGTATGGTAGAGTGAGTGCTTTGGAAACTGCTAAGCTTATCTGGGATAGGCTCTCCAAAGTAAACAAAGGAGTCTCAACTCAACGTGATTCTCGTGTTGACGTTCTTCGAAATATCTTCAACCGCTTCAAAAGACTCGACAATGAAAATGTTCAGCAAACCTTCGATCACCTCACTGACATCTCAAATGAGCTTCAAGCGCTTGGCGCCACTGACATCACCGACCATGAGGTGGTGAAGAAATTGCTGAGATCGCTAGATTCCTCATTTGACACTCTGGCACTGATGATTCAAGAGTAAGCTGATTACAAGTCACTAGATCCCGCTGATATCCTCGAGAGGCTAAATACTCATGAGTTCCAGCTTGCTGAAAAGAGAGACCTCTATGGTTCAAGCTATGGCAAAACACGTGCCCTGAAGGCCAAGGCTGTGTCTGAATCTGAATGTGAAGACTCTGGTAGTAGCCTCGGTGATCCTGAAGAATTGAGCCAGGAGCTAGCACTGCTCGTGAAGAAGTTCCAGAAGTTCTCAAGACGTGGTCGCTTTGGAAAATCCTCAAGAAGCAGTGATTCCTCATCAAGTGACTATAAGAGAAGACTTTGCCACAAATGCAAGAAACCTGGTCACTATATTCAGGATTGTCCTCAATGGGAAAAGGAATTAAAGAAGAAGAAATACAAGGATTACAGTTCTGATGACGCTGAGAAGAAGAAGAAATCTTCAAAATCTTCATCATCAAAATCCTCGAAGTCTTCGTCTCACAAGAAGAGTAGCTCCAAGAAGGCTCAGGCATTCATTGGCAAGGAAATGGACTCTGAAGCTGAATCTGAGGAACATGAAGAAGAGGAGGCATCTGAGGAGTCAGAGTCTGGTGTGGCGAGTCTGGCTCTCCCTACTGCTTTCGTCAGCAAGTCTATCTTCAACTCTTAAGAAATTGACCACACCAACAAGGCCAATGAAGACAATGATGACTACGCACCCACCTATTGCTTCATGGCAAAAGGTGCCAAGGTAACAAAATACCCCTCCTCTGAATCTAGTGAGGATGAATCTGATGAAAATCTTAAGCCCAGCTACTCTAAACTTGCTAAGATTGCTGTGAAACAACAAAAGGCTATTGAAAAACTTCAAAACATGCTAGACAAAAGTGATGATATGTTGGGTGAAGAAATGGACCGCACTAAAGACTTAACTGAAAATCTTCAGAGACTTCAGTCTAAGTTTGACAATCTTCAAAGTCATCATAACACTCTCTTATCTGATCACGAGAAGCTTTCTTATGAATTTCTTCAAAGAAAGCAAGATCTTGAGAAGCTAAGAGTGAGTTATGAAGATCTTCAGAAGGATCGCGATTCATTACTTGCTCAACAAATCAGCGCTACTCAAGAAGAATTTGTTCCTCCATGCTTAAAGTGCATTGAACGTGAATCTGCTAATTCTTCACCTGAATGTTCAAATGCTTCAACTGTTCCAAATTCTTCACCTGCCTCTGCTATCACTAATTCCTCATCTGAGGACATTGCTAGTACTACTAATGATGCAGGGCTGAAGGAATTGTACACAACAGGCATGTACAAAAGCCTCAAAGGGCATCAGATTCTCTGTGATGTGCTCAAAAAGCAGATCCTCAACAAAAACCCTAGGAAAGAGGGTATTGCCTTTGAGAGGAAACTCAATGCTGATGGAACATATTGGAAGCCTGAGCAGTACCCCAAAACCTCATGGGTTGCTGCAAAGGGACCTCCAGTTGATCCATCTAACTTATCTGGCTTTACATGTGAATCTTCTCATTCTTCTGATGAGTCATTTGACTCCAATTATAAAGTGTTCAAAAATCAGAATGGTGAAGTATTTGCTAGATATGTTGGAACTAACTGCAAGAGCAGTTCCCCTATGAAGAAAATCTGGGTTCCCAAAAGTTATGTTGAAAGTCTTCAGGTGAATGTTCTCATGAAACCACCTGTGAAGAACAAGAACCCGAGATCAAATTCTTCATATGGACCTAATTCTTCACATGGATCAAATTCCTCAAATGGATCAAAGTCCTCATATGATCATCATCGTGCTAACAACTCTGTTTCGCAGGGTAGAGCTATGGGCTATGAATATGCACATTATTCTTCAAATCATTATGTTCATAAGTCCTCGAAGAACTTCTCTGCTTATTCATATGCTTACCCTAATCCCTCTTATGTGAAATGCAATGGATTGGCCTCTATGCCACCTTTCTCATATGGTGCTCGCAGAGTGATGAACTCTTTGCCACCCCTTCAGATGTGGGTGGTGAAGAAAAAGAACTAATCTTTTATGCATGGTCAGGTCTCCAGACGTGCCATAACGTCTGAAGAATTTGCTGGAGGCCTGACAAATTGCCTGAAAGGACGCAGGCGAATCATGATGAAATGATCTTTCATTTCACACGTCCTCATACTGAAATATCTGTTTTACTGTTTGATGAAATTCATCTGATGAACTTGATATCATATTCTTCACTGATGAAGTATATGAGATCGTAAGTTGCACTAATTAATCTGCAGGATGATCAGCCCAAAGCCAACGAGTGGGTTCTAGATAGTGGATGTACAAATCACATAACTGTTGACAAGAACCTATTGATGGATGCTCCCTTAACACCGTCGCATCTGAAGCACATCATCTTCGCTGACAAAGGCAAAAGTCAGGTATTGGGTCTAGGTAAGGTTGCGATCTCAAAGGATCGACACATGGACAAAGTCATGCTTGTCGAGTCCTTAGGATACAACCTCATGTCTGTCTCAAAGCTTTGTGAACTTGATATGGTTGTTGTCTTTGGAAGATATCAATGTGTTGTGATCATGGAAGCTGACTATTCCAAAGTCTTCGAAGGCTTTAGGAGAGGAGATCTGTATATTGTTGATTTCTCTACAGGACCACAACCAGCAATGTGCTTACTTGCAAAAGCTTCAGAAGGCTGGCTATGCCATCGACGACTTGGTCATGCTGGCATGAGGAATCTGAACACGCTTGCAAAAAAGAAGCATGTCATTGGCATTGAGAATGTCAAATTCCTCAAGGATCACTTATGTGGAGCCTGTGAAGCTCGAATGATGACCAAGGCCAAGCATCCAGCAAAGACTATCATGACCACTACTCGCCCATTCGAATTACTTCACATGGATCTCTTTGGTCCTAATCATTATTCTACTGTTTCGAATGATGGATCACTATATGGTTTTCTTATTGTTGATGACTATTCTCGTTACACATGGGTACACATTGTCACTTACAAACATGAAGTGCAGGAAATCTTCAAACGATTTTCTTCGAGGGCTTCAACCAACTTTGGTGTGAAGATCAAGCACATCAGAACTGACAATGGGACCGAGTTCAAGAATTCCGGTCTTGATGGCTATCTTGATGAACTTTGTATTACTCATGAGTTATCTGCTCCTTATACCCCTCAGCAGAATGGCGTCGTGGAGCGCAAGAACAGAACCCTCGCTGAAATGGCTCGCACTATGCTTGATGAATACAAAACGCCTCATCATTTTTGGATTGATACAATTGATACTGCATGCCACATCATCAATCGGTATATCTTCACAAATTGTTCAAGAAGACTGCCTATGAACTCCTCACTGACAAGAAACCCAATGTGAGTTACTTCAAAGTCTTCGGTGCTAAATGTTGGATTAGAGATCCTCATCACAATGCTAAATTTGCACCGAAAGAACATGAAGGTTTTATGCTTGGTTACGGAAAGGACTCACACACCTACAGAGTCTTCAACAATGTTCTTCACAAGGTTGTTGAAACTGTAGATGTGCGGTTCGATGAAACTAATGGCTCGCAAAGAGAGCACCTACCTTCTGTGATAGGTGAACCAGAACCTGAGGATTCTATCAAGTTCAAGGCTACTGAGGATGTTATTCCTACCGAAGAATCTGTTGACGAATTCATTCTAGAACGTGAAGAAAATCAAGCTGGTGCACCTGATGAAAATACTGAAGAAAATGGTGCTGAAGAAAATGCTGATCAAATTCCTCAATGACAACCAGCTCATCCTTGCATTGCAAAAGAAGTGTAAGTGGAAAAGATCATCGATGACATTCAAGCGCCAGGTCCTCTCACACGCTCAAAAGCTTCACATTTATCTAACTTTTGTGGGCACTATGCTTTTGTCTCTATCACAGAGCCCACTAAGGTAGATGAAGCATTTCTGGAGCCTGAGTGGATTCAGGCCATGCAAGAAGAATTACATCAGTTCGAGCTCAACAAAGTCTGGGAACTGGTCAAACTTCTAGATACTCGCAAGCATAATATCATCGGCACAAAGTGGATCTACCGCAACAAGCAAGATGAAAATGGCCTTGTGGTGAGGAATAAGGCATGACTTGTAGCTCAAGGCTACACACAGGTTGAATGAATTGATTTCAATGAAACTTTTGCACCTGTTGCTAGACTTGAGGCTATTCGCATATTACTTGCTTATGCTAACCATCATAATATTATCTTACAACAAATGGATGTGAAAAGTGCATTCCTCAATGGTAACCTTGAGGAAGAAGTATATGTTGCTCAACCCCCAGGTTTTGAAGATCCAAAGAATCCTAACAAAGTCTTCAGACTTAACAAGGCCCTGTATGGCCTCAAGCAGGCCCCTCGGGCGTGGTATGACACTTTGAAGGAATTCTTCATGAAGAATGGCTTCACACCCGGTTCACTCGACCCTACTCTCTTTACTAAATCTTATGATGGTGAACTGTTTGTGTGCCAAATATACGTTGATGATATTATCTTTGGCTGTACTGACCAATGTTATAGTGATGTATTTGCTCACATGATGAGTGAAGAATATCAAATGTCTATGATGGGAGAGTTGAAATTATTTTTAGGTCTTCAAATTCATCACTAGCACAATGGTATATTCATATCTCAGGAGAAATACCTCAAGGAAGTTCTGAGGAAATTCGGCATGCAAGACTGCAAAGGCGTCAAAATTCCTATGCCCACAAATGGCCATCTATGCACTGATGAAAATGGTATTGACTTTGATCACAAGGTATACCGCTCCATGATTGGCTCTTTATTGTACTTATGTGCATCTAGGCCAGATATAATGCTTAGTGTTTGCATGTGTGCCCGATTTCAAGTTGCACCTAAGGAATCACACCATAAGGCTATGAACCATATTCTTCGATATCTAGCTCACACACCAACACTAGGATTATGGTACCCCAAGGGCTCTACTTTTGATCTCATTGGATATTCCGACTCTGACTATGCCGGTGATCGTGTGGACCGCAAGTCAACATCTGGTACTTGTCATTTCCTCGGACGATCCTTGGTCTGTTGGTCCTCGAAGAAACAGAACTGCGTATCACTGTCTACTGCAGAGGCTGAGTACATTGCTGCTAGTTCTTGCTGTGCTCAACTGCTATGGATGAAGCAAACCCTCAAGGACTATGGCATCAACATGAAGAATGTGCCTCTCCTCTGTGACAATGAGAGTGCCATCAAGATTGCTCACAACCCAGTTCAGCACTCAAAGACAAAGCACATATAGACTCGTCATCATTTTCTTCATGATCATGTGTTGAAGGGCGACATCTCCATCGAGCACGTGAAGACTGAAGAACAGCTAGCAAATATCTTCACAAAGCCCTTGGATGAGAAGAGATTTAGCAAGTTGCGGTGTGAGCTAAATTTCTTAGAATCTTCGAATGTCCTTTGAAAAAGGACACATCCTGACACTTATGCAAAATTGATGACTTAGATGTGCAACACATAAAGAAACATTTTTCTTCAATCAATGAAGAATAACACTCTAAGTGTGACGAAATTAATGAAGAATTTGATTCTCAGAACCCTACGACAATTGTACGCGGTGTCTGAAATCATCATTCTTATATGGTGGGTCACGCCACCACCAAAGTTGAAAATCTTCATTTTTAAAATTCCTCAGTTTTGAAATTCTTCAGTTTTTCAAATTCTTCAACATTGCAAAATCTTCAATGTTTCCGTCGTTATTCTTCATTGACTATATATATATATATATGAGTTTATGTCCTCTACAACATTTACTTATGGCTAATTCTTCAAGTTGCATTTTTCTGCTAAGTGAATGTGATCGGACCCTTCCCCCTCTATGCTATACTCAATCCAATCTATTCACAAATTCTTATGTGCATTCTATTTGAAACTCGTTCAAAATCTTCACTGTGTCTTTGACAGCTGAAGAATTTGCGAACGGAACTTTAAACTTAATCTTATCCAAAATTTTCGGTTTTACCGCTCAAACCGTTCCGGATCCCACGAAAGACTTATCTATTCACCCACGATCTAACACGATCTCCACTCCTCAGTACGTGGGTGACACATGTCAAGCGAAGGAGAAGGGTCAGGGGCATGTTCATCCTAAATCTTCGGGCAAACAATTTTTCACTACCACTATAAATACCCCCTCATCCCTTCCTCACTTCCTTTACTCTGCTCGACCGCTCTCTCTCTCGCTCGAGCTCCTCAAAACCTAGCGCCACCGCTACTCCATCGTCGCCGGTGAGGAAGAGCTTCACTGCCTCGACCTCTTCACCGTCGTACTCGCGCCGACCGCGGAAATCTTCACTCCGCCGCCGCCGTAGCTGTCTTCCTCCGCCAAGTTAGGGCGTGGAAGATCTACACCGACGAACTTCACTGTTCTGCTTCTCAGCTCGTCGTGTTCTTCACACAGGGTAATTAAAAATTACATTTACTACCCCTTTTGATTTGAAATTTCACAACAAAATCTTTAAAGGTGTTTTATTCTTCAAATCCTCACACACAAAAACACCTCACTAGTCATCTGTTCTTGATTCATTTCTCTAAGCATCGTTTTTTCTTCAAGATTCCTCAATTGTGTGGATCTTCGATCTATACAACTCTGGAACCTAAGACAAAGAACGCTTAGTGAAATTCTTCAAGGCTCATCTGGTTAAATTCCTCAAACTTGTTCTTCTTTGAAAAACCTTCTGAGAACGCATATGACCTCTCCAAATTCCTCGCAACTATACGCTGTTCATAGGTACTCATGTCCGATGCTGAATCACTAGGCTCTCATCAACTTAACTCATTTGCAACATTCCTCGAAGAAAAGTTACATACTTCTTCAGAAAATTCAATTGTTCAAATTCCTCATCTGAAGAATATGGCTGATGGTAAGAAGCCGCAGAAAGGAGGAAAGAAGCCAGAGGTCATGACTGCTTTTGAAATCCCTGAGGACCTCTATGCTGATTATTGCACACCTGATGAGGCTAAGTATGGAAAAGAAACCAAAACTCAGCGCAAGGTGCGCATACAGAAGATTGAACGGAGATGGGCAAGAGAATGGAGGGAGTACAGATATGTGACTCCAAAGTATATGAAGAAATTCGCACTTAATCCTCCATGCCCAAGAGCTCCATTGGCACCTGGCCAAAAGGCTGACCCCACCAGCATCAAGCGTGGTGAGGATTTTCCTGAAGAATGGGCCAAGCGCCAAGCTAAGTTGGCAAGACAGGCCAAAGAAGCCGTGAGGAAATTCAATGAAGACTCTGCTGCTGCTACTGCCACTGAGGTCTCTGTCAAGCCAAAGAAATCAATGGCAAAGAAGCCTGCTCACAAGCCAAGTGCTTCGCCAACTATGCCCTCACAGCCAAGTTCCTCAGCAATGCCCTCACGGCCAGAATCTTCAAAGCCCTCACGGCCAGAATCTTCAAAGCCCTCATGACCATATTCTTCAAAGCCCTCACGGTCAGTACCAACTACTGCTCCTCCTCCAAAGTCCTCAGTTGCTCCGGGAAAGTCCTCAACACCTGTACATCTGGCTACATGCCAAAGGACAACATGCATCTCTATTGCCTCTGGTGCCTCAGCAAGTTCCTCAGCTGCACCAAAATCTTCATCAGGCCCCACTCTGTTGAAGACTAAGGCAACAGCTGGTCGAGGTACTCGGCCAAGTCCGAAGAAGAAACATGTTGCTTTCCACATGCCATCTGACGATGAAGCTGATGATGATGAACTTGCAGAAATCATCAGAGACCGACAAGAAAGGGCCGCTAGAGCCAAAGGCACAAATGTGCCACTACTTTTGGATCCTAGGGCGATCCTTGATTACATTGATCTTTGGCACAAGGATCCAAATACTCCTATGACTGATTTCAAGTTGACTCCTAGTCGAAGTCACATGCTGACCCATTTCATCACTGAAGAGAAATGGAAATTTGAGAAGGCCAGGAAGATCAAGAAGACTTAGTTCAGAAAAGAGAAGTTCCTGAAGAATAACATTGTCAATATGACACCTGATGAACTCCTCAAAATCCAAGCTGAAATCAAAACCCTCAGCAATGACTTCAATGCTTACTATGCTGATTGGCAAGGAGCCAAAGTCAGGTTTGTGAAGCTGACTGAGAAATTCACAAATGTTGCAGCCCCATCACAACAAGAAATTCCTCATGCTGAAGCATCTGCTCAGCCAACTGAAGAACATGCCAGCACCGCTGATGACATTCAGGCTGTTGAAGAAAATGCTAGTTCCAGGGCTGATGGCTCTATTCCAGCCGCTGAAGAAATTGTCAGGGCATCCACTAGTGGTGCGCCTGAAGAAACTGAAAATGTCAGGGCAACTGCATCAGTTGCGCCTGAGGAAATTCAACCAGATTTCTCAGTTCCATCTGCGCCTACCCCAACTCCAATTCTTCCATGTGCATTCGATGTGAAGAAGACCAAGGCTGCAGAGCGAGCTGCAGTGAAGAAAAGGAAAGCATCCAGTGCTTCAGAATCTTCAGCTCCAAAGAAGATGAAGCCTCTGACAAGTTCTATTGAGAGTTCAATTGATGTTGTTCCAATTTCCACCATGTCATCAAAGGACCTTGCTCCTTTTGGTGACGAATATGTGATCCCAAGCGGATCTAATGAAGAACCTCAATTTGCTGCTTTGTCAGAGCAGGTTGATGAAGAAATTGAAGTGGATGCGATCCCTTCAACACCTGTTGCTTCCTCGCCAATGCCTAAGTTCACTGCTGAAGAGGCTGGCATTGAAGAAATTGAAGATGAAGACGTGGACATTGGCTGCACAACGCCAGTGATGAATGATGACTTTTGGGAAATTCAGCACCCCAATACTCCCCTC
Organism: Triticum dicoccoides; assembly: GCF_002162155.2. Lineage (NCBI taxonomy): Eukaryota > Viridiplantae > Streptophyta > Magnoliopsida > Poales > Poaceae > Triticum > Triticum dicoccoides. Next base: position 347,625,542 of record NC_041393.1, on the reverse strand, counting down.
TTCACCCCACTTCAACAAATACCTTAGTCCCCCGCACCAACTGTTCAAATGGGCTCTGAAGAAACTCATCCCACTTCGTCTGTGCATGAAGACATTCCAGCCGCTAGTGCTGAAGAAGCTGATGTTGTTGAACCCTTGAACACGCAGCCTGCTACTGAAGAGGAACCAGAAATTCCTTAGCCTGAAGAACCTGAGATTGCGATTCCAGAGGTTGTGATGCAACTCACTGACACTCCAATGCCCAAGCCAACGGATCCATTCTCAAGGAAGCAAAAGTTCAAGGCTGAAGATTTCTTCAGCGAGCATGTGTTCTTCATTGACTATAACCCCTATGACTCTGCTCGCATAAGGAAGAGGCGTTTCTGGACAGCAAGTCAAGCAAATTTCTATTCCTCAGTACTGTTCAACAAAGACAAAGTCTTCGATCATGAACACATTCCTCATGTATACATGGAGTCTCTGCCGTGCTTCGAGCCAGTCCTCAGTATTCTTCACGATGCTGGACTGTTAAATTTCTGCATTGACATCTGTGACTGGAATGAAGAACTCATTTTTCAATTCTATGCAACATTGCACATCACAAGAAACTCTGAAGATGTGAATTCATGGGTGTTGGACTGGATGTCAGAAAATACTCACTACAAGGCACCAGCAACTGAGTTGCTTCGTGCCCTCCCACTCAGTCCTCCCCTTGACGGTGTTCGTTGTGTCTACAGTGAACCTGAACTTTCAAATCATTTCATGCAAGTGCTGATGAAGCCATTGAAGCCAGGGCAGGCTACTCGAACCAAATTCCTCGTCAAGGAATTACTATATGTGCCCCGGACTATCTATCGCATTCTGTAGAAGACAATGAGTCCTATCAAAGGCCACGACTCAAATGATGAAGAGGTCATTGGCATCATGAAGAACATGCTTTTCAATATCATTCATGGCGTTCCCGTCAACTTCCATGATTACTTCATGAGGACTCTGGCGAATATTGCTATGTCACCATTTGAGCTGAAGCCTTATGCACCATGGATTATGAGATTTATCAGGTCAAGGGCTTCACTAAACTACAAAGCTGGCACTTTGAACCATGCCAGCTACTTGCCTCCGATTGAAGTCCTCAAACGGAAATATTCCTCAGCTGATGACAAAGGCAAGGCAACTGCTATGATAGATGAAGGCATTCGTCCATTGGATGGTCAATTTCGCAAGGCTGCATCCTACTCCACCAATGATGACTCAGCCACACATGACTCTGCTGCCAAGCAAAATCCTCAAGCCACAGCTCCCAGGGTGATGACTGATCATGAGTTACTCCTCGGTCTTCATCATAAGGTTGATCGCAATCATAAATGGGTCAAATGTCAGTTTGGTTCAATTCTTCATATCATGACCTCAACACACAATGCAGTGAAGAAAAACCAATACTACCTCCATGAAACCTTCAACCGTACCTGGGCTGTTCTCTCTCATGTCTACAGCGCTGCAGATCTGAAGAATATGGGACTCAAGGAAGAATTTGACTGGTCTGCACCTCCACCGAAGAAATTCAAGGTCAAAGTTCCTTCCTTGGTGACCAGCTCCTATTCTTCATCACGAGAGACGGATGAAAATGAAGACTTGGATGATACTACGGCAGGCCCTACTACAACAATCAACCCCAACAACGCTGGCGCTCCTCCATCAACTTGATAATTCTTCAGGGGCGTTAGTCCTCAGTTTCGATCCTTTTGGCCATTCGATGACAAAGGGGGAGAAATTTGAGTTAGTCTTCAAGCGGGTCTATTATATGGGCAGTTTTTTGCTAAGTTACAACTCTCGTTCTTCTGAAACTTTATTGGATCGAGTTGTAATCTTAAACCCGATGGTGCCCTGATACTTTTGATGCACTGTGCTTTGATACTCTCGATATGTTATTCTGCATGCTTGTTCCTCATTAATATTATTGCACACATGCTGAATTTCATCAGGCACCATATTTCATCATGCATTTCAAATTCTTCATATTATATGTCAAATGCGTGTATGAATTACAAGATATAGGGGGAATATCTCCATGATTCAACTCTTCAAGTGTGCATTGCTTCAAAAGCAAATTCCTCACTATGCACACCTTTAGGGGGAGTTCTTCTATATCTTGCAATCAAATTCCTCAATATCAGTACTTACACTTCACATGTTTATCCCATTGAAAACTTAACCTATATTGTCATCAATCACCAAAAAGGGGGAGATTGTAAGTGCGTCTAGTGCCTCTTAGTGATTTTGGTGTATTGAAGACTTATAGGTTAAGGGACTAATGCGTTTGTGAGTGTACACAGGTCTATAAGTCTATGAGGAGTTTGACATTTACAGGGAAAGTCGACCCCTAAAAATGTATATCTTCGACTGAAGATTTTGGTATTTCTGAAGACTTTCATGAAGACTTTGAAAGTGAAGAAATTGGTGTATCCGTGAAGACTTGATATTCATGCGAGGAATATGAAGCTTGAAGACTTCCATTTTCATAGTTTTGTTTTTCTCTTTCTTGAGTCATAGGAAACACCGTATTGTTAAAGGGGGTCGAGGACATACTAAGGAAAAATTTCCATGTGATGCTCAACTCAAAATCCTACACCTACCAAACCCTTCGAGTGAAGCCTTTGGAAATCTCATACAGTTCAGTCATTTCTTCAGTGACAGAGACGAAGTTCTTCTGGTCGCTGAGGAATTTGTTCTGACTGAGGAGTTAGGAATTCGCCAGTACGGATTGCCTACACAGTGAGGATCATGATAGCCCTGAGGAATTTGAGAGTCAAATTTCCGACCGTTGCTGTGCTGCGCGCCAGCTGTCCCAAAATATCTTATCCACCTAACGGTCATATCAGACAAGGGCATTTATGTCTTATCATGTAGGGCTGCTCCCTAGGCTATAAATAGCCACCCCCTACAACCACTAGTTGGTTGGCTGCTCCGAGAGAAACTAACACTTGTCATTTGAGAGCAACCCATCCTCCGAGGACTTTGAGCGAAAATCATAATTGAGGAAAATCCCAAACCCAAACACCTACAAACCCCAAAGTGAGCATCACTGAAGAGATTGATCCTACGTGGATCCGATGCTTGTTACCTTTGAAGACTGTGCTTCTTCCAGACGGTTAGGCGTCATGGTCTAGAGCATCCAAGAGGAATTGTGGATAATCGAGTGACCGAGTCTGTGAAGGTTTGGAAGTCTCCTGAAGATTTACCACGAGTGATTGGACGAGATCTGTGTGATCTTAGTTCAAGGAGAATACGGTGAGGACTTGGTGTCCTGAGTTGCGTGCTGAATGAATGGGTGTCCGGGACTGCGTGTCCTCGAGTTTAAATACTCAGCCGCTCCAACCAGACGTACAACTGAGACAGCAGTTGGAATTGGTCGAACAAATCATTGTCTTCACCAAGCTTACTGGTTCTATTTCCTGAACTCATTCATTTCCTCATTACTGTGTTGAATGATTGTTCATATCTGTGTTTGAAGACTTTGACTGAAGACTTTCTCAATTTCCTCAGTTCAATTTCTTCAGTCTGTTTGTCTTCATCTTGTGATATTCTGTGTTTACGCTTTCTGTACTCTGTGCTTGTCTTCATTTCATCATGATGACTATGTCTGTATCCTGTTATGCTTACTTCTGAGTACTTATTCCGCTTCTAGTAGTTCTTCACTAAGGAATTTCCTCACCGGCAAATTCCTTAGTGAAGAATTCATAAAAATCGCCTATTCACCCCCTCTCTAGTCGATATAATGCACTTTCACACATGAACGCCGGACTAGCATGTGAACGTTTGGAATTTACATTGTGGCCTCAGTTAACTGCATGAACCACTGTAACAAGATACATAGTTGCTTATATGTCTGTCGGATATTTGGTTCCGGCAAAACCCTTAAGGTTCGAACTCTGGGTGCGCACGAAGATCTTCTCCCTACCGATTCATGCCCCAAAACCTCGCCGCCAATCTAAGCTAACACGATGAAGAACACAAGAGACACAAGATTTATACAGGTTCGGGCCATCGTTGTGGTGTAATACCCTACTCCTATGTGTGATGTGGTGGATTGCCTCTTGGGCTAATGATGAACAGTACAGAGGAAGAACAGCATCGCGAGGGGTGTTCTTGTGGTGGTGCGGTGCTCTATTAGGAAGGGTTCGACCAGCTCTCGATCCGATGCCTTCTACTGTGGTGGCTAGCTCTATTTATAGAGGCCCTGGTCCTCTTCCCAAATATTGAGTGGGAAGGAAGCCAACAATGGCCATTTTGAAAGGGGATAGCTAGTACAAGCTATCCTGACTAAAGATGGTCTTCGACTGCCAAAGGCTTTGTTGATGACACCGTCTTGGGCTCCACGGTGACCTCCGTCCTACCGCTCCGCTGGCCTTGGTCTCATTGCACCAATATGGAAACCTCGGTACTCTGCGCCTGCGCTTGCCCCCTTTGCACCAAAGAGGAAACGAGGAAACTACACAGGCTGGCGCCCGCTTGGTCTTGATCGTCATGGCTTGTGTCATGAGCACCTCTCGAGGCACCCCTTGCCTTGATTTCTTCGCCTCCTTGCGAGCCTGCCTGGTAAGGCCGCCCTTGACGAGGCCTTGTGTCGTCCTCCCCGCGAGGCTTGGCCCGTCGCGAGGGTCTTGAACTTGGGTTAATGAAGTCGGGCCATACTGGGCCACTGCTCGAGCCACGCTGCAGGCTGCAGGTAGGTAAGTCTAGGGACCCCCATTCCCAGAACGCCGATAGTAGCCCCCGGGACCAAGGCCCGCTCGGACTTGGCTTTGTAGCGAAGCCAAAGGGCAAGTGCAGAGCGCTGCGGGCCCCAACAGCCTGCGGCCTTGGTCGCCGCGTGGCTACTGATGGGACATGGGTGTCTCCGCTTCCCCATGTTGCCTCTGCAACTGCCCGGTTTGACGAGTCTCTACTGCATGCAAAAAGAGTCATCATTACCTGCGATCATGGAGGCCTACGGTTGGCCTCCTTTGGACTATAAGAATGGAGAGGCGTGAGCCCCCGTTGTCCATATCTTCTTGCTCCGCCTGCTTATTCTCCCTCGCTCCACCTCCATTCTTGACGCCAATGGCACCAATCCACCAGTTCTCAGCCGCAGAGAAAGGAAAGGCTCCCCGGGAGGGGCCTGACCCGCTCCCACCGAAGAAACGGCCGGTCCCGCGTCGCCGCGACAAGGTTGCAAGGCCGGAGATGACGAGGCATTGGTGCAAGCGGCCACCTCCAGGGTTCCCGCTACCCCTGTACGCCCGGGCCGAGGGCCCTGGAGAAGGAGACGGCGAGCAATGCTGTCCATGCCGCCGGCGAGGCCGACGAGCTCTGGCCGTGTGCGACGTTGCTCCTGGAGTACACGCCGCGGACTCCTCTCTCGAGCTCGTGCTCCACGCCGCAATGCCTCCGAGCACTTGGATCTACTTCCCTCCATTCTTCGCCTTCGAGATGCCGCCAAGGGGGCCTCTCGATCTTTGGCTGCAGCACACCGACTGCGGTGCTCCGGCGACCGGAGCGAAGGTTGAAGTCGTCGCTCCGGGCAAGGTCTTCATGACCCGGGGCTAGGGCGATATCGCCTGGGTCTGCCGAACAGGGGGTGCCCTCGTGATTCATTTCGAATACGATGGTGCCTCCTTGATGCTCTTCAAGGTCTTCGACGCAGAAGGCCGCCGGCTGGAGTGCTGCCCCAAAGGAGGCAGCCAGGACATCGACATGGCAAGGGCCAGGCCTGCCACCCGCTTCTCCAATGGTTCCTCTGGCAACATCGGTGATGCTTGGGAGTCCAGTGATTCTCCCGAGCACTTCGTGACTCCGGAGACAAGCGATGACAGCTACGTGCCCCCGAGCTCGCATCGTGCCCGGATGATGGCGTCAGGCCGCAGGTGCAGCTGATCTGGATGGGGTTGGCTCCGGCCTGCCCTGGCCCACTATTGATGATGGCGTCGGACATGGAGGCACATGTAGTTAGGGCTCCTTAAGATTTGCGTCTTTTGTTCCCTGCGAGGAATTGGGAAACACCCCGTGGGGGCATGTAAAGGGTCCGCAATGTCTTTTGTTGATACTATCCTTATTATGAAGCGTTGCAGATGCTTGTCCTGTCCCGGCTTGGTTCCCCCTTTCTAATCTCGCGACGACTTGGTGCTCTACGCTGGGCTTCAGCTGTCGCTGGTATGCCAGGTCGCGATGCCGTGGTCAAGGCCAAGAGGTGAGCGGCTCGAGATCCAGTAAGAGCCCCTGAGGCACGATGCTCAGGAGGTCCCCCTTAGCGAACAAGCCCCCGCCAAAAGGTGAGAAAGGAAAGCAACATCGCCGTCACAGAGCCGCATTAAGTGGAGATTCAGGGCCGTATCGATTAGTTGTTCCAGGCGCGAAACTTATCTCGAAAGCATGGAGTCGTTCCTTCATGAGGCACCGGACTTGCGCGTCGGCATCTAGGATGTAGATGGGTTAGGCCCTCGCGAGCTTCCCCTCTCTTCCGCACACTCTCCTTAGTGCTCTATGTCCTCAGGTCCCGACCCTTGAGCGAGCTCAGCCGCCGCTAGTATGCCAGGTCGCGATGCCATGGACAAGGCAAGGGGGTGAGGGATGGAGAGCCAGTAAGAGATGCTGAGTCACGATGCTCAGTAGCCCCCCTTTTAACGTGCAAGCGGATCGTGCAACAAAGAAAGAGAGAGCTCATGGTGCCACCCACTGTAGACCTCAGGAGGTTCCTTCAATCCAACCCGAGAAGAGCAGTGTCGGATTTCGGGTTCCGGCAGACCCTTGAGGTTCGAACTCTGGGGTGCACGCGAAGATCTCTCCCTACCAACTCACGTCTCGAAGCCTCGCAAGGAATCTAGGCTAGAAAGAAGAACACACAAGGGACACGAGGTTTATACTTGTTCATGCCACCATTGTGGTGTAATACCCTACTCCAGTGTGTGGTGTGGTGGATTGCCTCAGGGGCTGATGAACAATACAAAGGAAGAACAGCCTCGCGAGAGGTGCTCTTGAGCTGGTGTGATGAACTGCTTGGGTGAGTTCAGTCGCTTCTCTCTCTCTAATCTACCCAAAATCTCGATCTGATCCCCTCTACTATGGTGGCTAGCTCTATTTTTAGAGGCCCTGGGCCTCTTCCCAAATAATGAGCGGGAAGGGCGCCAACAATTGGCCATTTTGAAGGGGAACACCTAGTACACGTATCCTGACTAAAGTTGGTCTTCGACTGCCAAAGACTCTGACGGTGACACCGTCTTGGGCTCCACGGTGACCTCCATCCTGCCGTTCCGCTGGTCTTGGTCTTGTTGCACCGAAACGGTAACCTTTGCCTGATGCCTTTGCCTGTGCTTGCCCCCTTTGCACCGAAGGGGAAACAAGGACACTGCACAGGACGCCGCCCACCTGGCGCCCACCTGGTCTCGGTCGTCATGTCTTGCGTCACGGGCACCTCGCGCGGTACCCCCGCCTTGATCTCTCCGCCTCCTCGCGAGCCCGCCTGATGAGTCTGCCCCTGAGGAAGCTTCCTGTCGTCCGCCCCGCGAGGCTTGGCCCCTCGTGAGGGTCTTGAGCTTGAGCTGATGAAGCTGGGCTGCACTGGGCCTCCGCTTGAGCCACGCCGCAGGCCGTAGGTAGGCAAGTCTAGGGACCATCGTTCCCAGAACGCCGACAGTAGCCCCCAAGCCCAAGGCGCGCCCGGACTTGGCTTAGCAGAGAAGCGAAGGGGCAAGTGGGAAGCGTCGCGGGCCCCAATAGCCTGGGGCCTTGGGCGCCGCGTGGCGATTGATTGGAAATGGGCGTCTCCGCTTCCCCACGATGCCTCATTACGCGCCCGGCAGCGAACCCGTGGTTGCACACAGCCATTCCCCTTTCGTCGTTCGCGCTCTTGATGCCCTTCCTTCTTCCTCGAGCTCCAACCTCCGCCTCCAATCCAGTTTGAACACTCCCCCCTTCCCATCGCCATGGCGCCAATGAAGAAGGAAAGGGGGAAGAAGCTTGCGCCTTCGCCCCGCTTGTCTCTGGCGGCAGCCCCCGCCGTTGATCGGTTAATCATACTCAACCCCGAAGCCTTGGACAAGGTCCGTTCTGCTCTTGCCTCCATATTCAACGAGTGCGGCAGGACCACGGTCTGGCCTGCGTCCCATGCCTCCTTTGATAGGGTCGTCACAGAGGTCCGGTTCTTCGTCAATGCCCTGTGGGCGGGTCTGGTTCCCCCCTTTTCTGCTTTCTTTAATGCGGTGCTCTCCCATTATCAGATCCACATGATGCACTTGGGGCCTGAGTCCATTACCCTCCTTGCTGTTTTCGCCTTTGTTTGCGAGGCAATGGTGGGAATTTCTCCTTCCGTTGCCCTCCTACGCCACCTCTTCTCTTTGCGCCTGAGTGACCCCACTCAATGCTCGGGGTGTGTGAGCTTCCTCGCCGTGCCAGAGACGGCTGCTTCGGGGATCAATTTTGGCCTTCCTCCTCCTGAGGCCAGGTTCAAGGAGCGGTGGCTGTATGTGGATGTCGGAGTGCCCAGCCCCCTGCTCTCGCACCCGACCTCGCCCGCTGTTCCCAACTCAGGCTGGGATCATGAGGCGCTCGTGAGCCCCCGGCTCGCCTTCGTCTGGAGCCACTTCTGGAGTTTGAGGGCGCTCGATGTGATGGCGCCCAAGGTGGTGAAGGAGTTCCTTCAACATCACATTGCTCCTCTCCAGCGCCACTCCCCTCGGATGTGGGCCTTTGCGGGGCACGAAGACCGCATGCGGCTCTAGGAGGAGGATCTGGCGTCTGAAGTGCTGAGGATGGTGCTCAGGGTCCTGACTGGCGATCCTTCCCCAGGCAGCCTTCGACATGGGGCTGCCCTCTTGTATCTTTGCTCAGGCAGGGCCGATTTTGTGAGGCAGATGCCCAGCTTCGACGAGTGGGGGCTGCATCCAGTTGGCCTCACGGGGCCCCGCGAGAACCCAGTTGTTGTGGTTTCTCTTCTGGTTGCCCACGGCGGTCCTGCCTCAGGCAATGGAGCGGGGAGACGAGAACCACCAGGAGCTGAGGGGGCCGATGTCGAGATGCTGACGCCGCACGGAGCCCCGAAGGCGGCATCCCCTGAAGCCCGTCCTGGAGCAGTGGCAGGCATGGAGTTGCAGCCTACGGCTCCTGAGGCTGAGGCTTCCGAGGCCCCGGCTGTCCCTCATGAGGCGACGCCTGGCGGCATCCCCCCGGCTGATCACCTTGACGCCTCCGCAAGGCCACAGGCCGACCCTTGCACCGAGCGCCTAGGCCGGATCCGCGTACACTTTGAGGCCCTCCGCAAGAGGAAGGAGGCCTTGGGTGGCGATGATCACCGTTGCCGCCTGTTGAAGCGCAGGAAGTACTTTGCCGTGGACGAGTAAGTCCTCTTCTCTCCTCCTTTACCTTACTGTTCCTGTAGCTGATTGCGGCCTTTCAGGGCCCTTCATGCTGAATTCGCGGAGACGGTCAAGGAGACATCCCCCCAAGCTTTGTGTTCACCGCTGACCCTGGGCACGCCAAGCTCGAGCAGTGCCCCCGCCGCTGGGCCGGTCGGAGAAGTGGTCCGTCCCGCTGGGCACCTCGAGCCTGCGCGCCTCCTGTCCTCCCCTCACGAGTTCTCCTGGGGCACAACTATCTTGCCCCGTGCTCCTCCTCTGATCGTGGATGGTGACTGGCTGAAGTCGGTCTTGAGTTCCTCCTCTGGGGATGGACTGGCGCCAGGCTAGATTCCTGGCGAGGTCCGTCCGGCAATCGCTGGAGTGCCAGCCCCCAGCCCCGTGCCTGGAGGGGGCATGCCGCCTCAGGACCCTCCACATACGCCAGTGGCGGGGGGTGACACGAGAGATGTGCTCAGGCACGCTCGGGAGCGCCACGCCGTTCGCCAAGAGTTCCTCCAGAAGGCGGTGGATGCGGTGAGCCAGCTCGGCGTAGAGCTTGCTGGCAAGGACACGCGCCTTGAGTGCGAAGTCCTGCGCCTTGCTAAGGAGAGGCACAAGCTGAAGGTAGCCATCGCCCTTGCGCGTCACCAGCGTGACCTCGACAATGTGATGGCTGAAGCGTCACTGATGGCCTCGCAGGAGGCCTGCTCCCAGGCCATCGAGGAGGCCCGGGAAGCATACCGACGACGCAAGGCTACGGAGGAGCGCGCATGGGAGCTCCAAGCCTGGAGCAACTCCCTGGAGCGGCAGGTGGAGCTGCGCCAGGCAGCCCTTGTGTCGCTGAAGGGGGACTCGTCGACCAGGCAGAGCTCCTGAAGCAAGAGGAGGCGCTAGCGCTGGAGGCCGCTGAGTGCAACCTTGACCTTGAGCGGTTGGAGACGAGGGAGCGCCTGGTGACTCCGGCGGAGGACGACGTCGCCGCGCGAGAAGCCCGAGTCCATGAAGAGGTCGACCGCCGCGTGGCAGAAGCTCGCACGGATCTTGAGTGCGAATACAAAGTGAGGTTGGAGCTGATCAGGGCCGAAGCTGAGGGTAGGACTACGACCCTCAGGGCCAAGCTGGCTGAAGTGACGCGGAGTGCGGATTCCTCCGTAGCCGCCCTTGGTGCAGTGCAGGCGGAGCTGGCCTCTTCCCACGCCGAGCTGCTTCTTCTCCAATAGAGGGTTGATGGCGCCGAGGCCGTCGCGCGGCAGAATGAGGACGAGATCCGTCAGCGGCAGACTCTGGAACATGAGCATGCCCCCATGCTCCGAATGCTCAGGGAAAGGGCCAATGCGGCCCTGGGCAACATTTGTGAGGCGGTTGTTGCTAAGCCTCGTGTGATCAACTATGCTGGCAACCTACGGTTCTTCACGGATGTGGTGACACAGCTGGAGACCCACTCTGATAGGGCCTGTTGGCTTGTCGAGGAGAGGAGTCGAGCCTTGCTTGGACGTGCCTTCTCCGGTGTCTTCAGCTATCTACAAAACAAAGAACCCCACTTTGATTTCGACGCTGCCATCGCACCGGTGCCCGTAGCCATGCGGGGCAATCTGGCGCAATGGGTGGAGGACAACATGGACGCCCTCGTCAGGGCCTTCGCATCTGATGACGATGGCGTGATCGTGGCCGCCGATGAAGGTGGCGTTGTGGATGAGCCTGGCGTTGATGGAGGTGATGGCGGTGGCGGTGACGATGTCAGTGACACTAGCGATGCCTCCGGAGGCGCCGCAGAAGACGCGGTGAGTGATATGTCTGACTGATCGTATGCCGCCGCTGTTTACCCTGTATGAAAAAGGTTTGGGCTCGGCCCTGAAGATTGTAAGAGCATTTTGGGAGGGGGAACCCCTCATGTAAAGGTTTGCGATCAGTATCCTTGTAAACATAAAGCCATGTGTGAGCTTATGTTGGGTTACTGGCCCGGCGATGGGTCAGCTGACTTGTTTACCTTTTGATCCTGACGGGCCCGGAGCAAGCCTGTGGGAGCCGCAGCGCCTCAAGTGTCTTCTGGGTGAACCCATTGATCCTACGATGAGAACCTCCTGAGAGGGTGCGGCGACAGCGGTCCGGATTGTAGGCGTGCTTGGCCCGGCCCGGCTCGTGAGGGGCTCACGAGGGGAGGCAGCTGACGCTAACTTTGGACGCAAAGCCGAAACCAGAACACGAGAGATTGCTCGAACGAGACTAAACAGCCCTTCCCCAAACACACGCAGGTCTCAAGCTCAAATCCGACTTAAATTCGAATTGAAGAACCTTGACAACAAAGGAAAAGGCAAAAGGCAAAAATTTGCGTCCGGCACCTAGTCTAGTCTTCGCGTCTTCTCACCAGCGCGGAGCTAAATGCTGCCACTGGGCGTGGGTGGGAGCCCCCGAGGCCCGAGGGCGGCTCTCCGGAGACTCTGGGGTGTGTACAGCCCCACTCATTATTACGTGAGAGTGTCACGGGCGGCGAGCTTCACTGGCACTGGGCCTTCTTCACAGGTACCAGCCTTGATTCATATCGCCAGACGAGGGCCCCGCCTTGCACCACACTCTACCGCCATCGACGGTGACCGGAGACCAAGGACGATGCCAATGGGGTAGAGTGGTCGCCAGCGGTTCCCCCGACGACCACGGGTCCTCTGCCAGGGGCAGGCCCTGAGGCACCTCCCCGGAAGAGGGCCTATCTCCTGAGAACGCCTTTCTCCGAGCACCGCGGGGGTGAGCCCGGATCTCGGCCCCTCTCCTGCAGCCCTCGATGCTCTTCTCCTAAGGGGTAGGAGGCTGCAGCATTGGGGCAGCCATCTGCTGTGGCGACCTGTACCTCCTGCGACCCATGGTTAGCATAAGCTTGCTCCTGAGGAATTAGCAGTACCCGATAGTTGCTGCCACTAGCACGGTTGTCGAGGCTCTCTTGGGGTTCCTGAAAGAGCTCAGCTTCTGGCCTCTCCTCCCCCCCAGCCTGGCCCGAGGAACGAGCCATGGTCTTCTTCCAGTGCGCACTCTTGATCCACCATGTGGGGCACATAAGCTTCTGGGGCCACCGCCCCGAGGGCCTCGCCGTAGTGCCCCGTACGCCACGCAGTCCAGCTTGGAGCGCTGTCTTGGGGGTGGTAGCGTGGTGCCCCCCCCGAGGCCGAAGGCGACGGCATGGACTCCCTCGCCGGCGGGAGATGGGGCCGGCACGACTTGTCGGCCGGCGCAGACAGACGGGTTGGCATTGAGGAGGCCCTAGAGTCCGCTCGGAGTTGCGTGGGCACGTATAGGGCCTCCATACGGCCCGGCCTAGATCTGGGGTGGCAGCTGGACGCAGAAAGGTGGTGCTCCCAAGGTGGCGCGTCTAGGGGCTCAACCACTCGCTCTAACAACACGTCGCGTCCGTCCTCCAGCAGCCTGCACCGTAGCAGCTCTTGGGCGACCGTGAGCGTGGCCCTTAAGTTCGCCTGCTCCCGTCGGGTGTGCGGCGCTGTGGCCGTGGCGTGGCTTGAAACTCTTGCTACTGACCGCACCTACCATGGTGTGAGGGCAGGCGGCACTTGGCCGCATCTCCTGCGCCCCGCTGCGCCCTACGGAGCGCGAGCACCCTGAGGCGCAAGGTTGAGGTCGCCCTGGGCAGGCGGCACGGCATGGGCGGGCCACGCCGCCCAGCGATCGGTGTCGGCAGACGGGTCGGTTGACATGAGAACGGCGAGGCGATGGAACGCGAGGCGGCGGAAGAAGGATTCCGGCGCACCCCTACCTGGCGCCTCAAATGTCGGATTTCAGTTTCCGGCAGACCCTTGAGGTTCAAACTCTGGGGTGCGCACGAAGATCTCTCCCCTACCAACTCACATCTCGAAGCCTCGCAAGGAATCTAGGATAGAAAGAAGAACACACAAGGGACATGAGGTTTATACTGGTTCAGGCCACCATTGTGGTATAATACCCTACTCCAGTGTGTGGTGTGGTGCATTGCCTCAGGGGCTGATGAACAATACAAAGGAAGAACAACCTCGCGAGAGGTGTTCTTGAGTTGGTGCGATGAACTGCTTGGGTGAGTTCAGTCGCTTCTCTCTCTCTAGTCTACCCAAAATCTCGATCCGATCCCCCTCTACTATGGTGGCTAGCTCTATTTATAGAGGCCCTGGGCCTCTTCCCAAATAATGAGCAGGAAGGGCACCAACAATTGGCCATTTTGAAGGGGAACACCTAGTACACTTATCCTGACTAAAGTTGGTCTTCGACTGCCAAAGACTCTGACGGTGACACCGTCTTGGGCTGCACGGTGACCTCCATCCTGCCGTTCCGCTGGTCTTGGTCTTGTTGCACCGAAACGGTAACCTTTGCCTGATGCCTTGGCCTGTGCTTGCCCCCTTTTTACCGAAGGGGAAACAAGGACACTGCACAGGTCGGCGCCCGCCTGGTCTCGATCATCATGGCTTGCGTCACGGGCACCTCGCGAGGTACCCCCGCCTTGATCTCTCCGCCTCCTCGCGGGCCCGCCTGATGAGGCTGCCCCTGAGGAAGCTTCCTGTCGTCCGCTGTGACGCCCCCGATTCAATCGTACACTAATCATGCACGCAAATGTGTACGATCAAGATCAGGGACTCACGGGAAGATATCACAACACAACTCTACAAATAAAATAAGTCATACAAGCATCATAATACAAGCCAGGGGCCTCGAGGGCTCGAATACAAGTGCTCGATCATAGACGAGTCAGCGGAAGCATCAATATCTGAGTACAGACATAAGTTAAACAAGTTGCCTTAAGAAGGCTAGCACAAACTGGGATACAGATCGAAAGAGGCGCAGGCCTCCTGCCTGGGATCCTCCTAAACTACTCCAGGTCGTCGTCAGCGGGCTGCACGTAGTAGGGGCACCTCCGGTGTAGTAGGGGTCGTCATCGACGGTGGCGTCTGGCTCCAGGGCTCCAGCATCTGGTTGCGACAACCAGAAAGAAAGGAAAAGGGGAAAAAGGGGGGAGAAAGCAACCGTGAGTACTCATCCAAAGTACTCGCAAGCAAGGAACTACACTACATATGCATGGGTATATGTGTAAGGAGGCCATATCAGTGGACTGAACTGCAGAATGCCAGAATAAGAGGGGGATAGCTAATCCTGTCGAAGACTACGCTTCTGGCAGCCTCCGTCTTGCATCAAGTAAAAGAGTGTAGATTGAAGTCCTCCAAGTAGCATCTCCAAGTAGCATCTCCAAGTAACATCTCCAAGTAACATCTCCAGTAGCATAATCCTACCCGGCGATCCCCTCCTCGTATCCCTGAGAGAGAGTGACCACCGGTTGTATCTGGCACTTGGAAGGGTGTGTTTTATTAAGTATCCGGTTCTAGTTGTCATAAGGTCAAGGTACAACTCCAAGTCGTCCTGTTACCGAAGATCATGGCTATTCGAATAGATTAACTTCCCTGCAGGGGTGCACCACATAACCCAACACGCTCGATCCCATTTGGCCGGACACACTTTCCTGGGTCATGCCCGGCCGCGGAAGATCAACACGTCGCAGCCCCACCTAGGCAAAACAGAGAGGCCAGCACGCCGGTCTAAACCTAAGCGCACAGGGGTCTGGGCCCATCGCCCATAGCACACCTGCACGTTGCGTACGCGGCCGAAAGCAGACCTAGCCTAGTGGCGTTCCAGTCCAATTCGTCGCGCGCCGCTCCGTCGCTGACGTCTGAAGTGCTTCGGCTGATACCACGACGTCGGGATACCCATAACTACTCCCACGTAGATGGTTAGTGCGTATAGGCTCGTAGCCAGACTCAGATCAAATACCAAGATCTCGTTAAGCGTGTTAAGTATCCGCGAACGCCGAACAGGGCCAGGCCCACCTGTCTCCTAGGTGGTCTCAACCTGCCCTGTCGCTCTGCCACAAAGTAACAGTCGAGGGCCGTCGGGAACCCAGGCCCACCTCTACCGGGGTGGAGCCACCTGTCCTTTCAACCCCCAACTCCGAACAGTATCACAGGTAATGTAACAGTGTAAAGTATATAGTATATGCCCGTGATCACCTCCCGAGTGATCACGGCCCAATAGTATAGCAAGGCAGACTGACAAGAATGTAGGGCCAATGATGATAAACTAGCATCCTATACTAAGCATTTAGGATTGCAGGTAAGGTATCAACAGATGTAGCAACAATGTCAGGCTATGCATCAGAATAGGATTAACGAAAGTAGTAACATGCTACACTACTCTAATGCAAGCAGTATAGAGTAGAATAGGCGATATCTGGTGATCAAGGGGGGGGGGCTTGCCTGGTTGCTCTGGCAAGAGAGAGGGGTCGTCAACTCCGTAGTCAAACTGGTCGGCAGCAGCGTCGGTCTCGTAGTCTACCGGAGAGAAGAGGGGGAAGAAATAATGAATACAGAGCAAACAAAGCATCACAAAATATAACAAGGCAATACGCGGTGTTCGGTGTGCCCTAACGCGGTAGTAGGTGACACCGGTGAAGGGGGGAAAACATCCGGGAAAGTATTCCCGGTGTTTCGTGTTTTCGGGCAGAGGAGCCGGAGGGGGAAAGTTGCGAGTTCGATAGGTTAGGGGTGTGTGGCGGACGAACGGGTTGCGTATCCGGATTCGTCTTGTCGTTCTGAGCAACTTTCATGTTGAAAATATTTTAATCCGAGTTACGGATTAAAAGATATGATTTTTAAAAGATTTTAACAATTTTGGAATTTAATTATTTATTTAATTAATTCGAAAAAAATGTATTTATGACGTCAGCATGATGTCATGCTGACGTCAGCAGTCAACAGGGGTTGACTGAGTCAACCCTGACATGTGGGTCCCGTGGGACCCACCTGTCATACACTGTTAGGTTAATTAGGATTTAGTTAAACTAATTACTGTTTAATTAAGCTAACAGGTTAATTAGATTAATTAATTAAGGTTAATTAACTTAATTTAATTAATTAATTAATTAATTAAATTTGTTTTTATTTTAATTATTGTTTTTATTTATTTATTTATTTATTTATTTAAACTCCTTTTTTTTAAACGTTTCTGGGGCTGGGGCCCCTTTGTCAGTGGGCCAAAGGCCTAGCGGGTTTGGGCGCTATCGGGCGGGCGTTGGCGCCCGACTGGGCGAGTGCTCGCCCGCAGGGATTGCAGCGGGGCGAGGCCACCAGGGCTGCGGTGGGGCGCCGGCCAGGGCGGTGGCGTGGCGGCCGGCAGGGTGGCCGCGGGGCAGATGCGGGTCGGCGCG
>NC_041393.1:347607281-347607892 GCF_002162155.2 Triticum dicoccoides | reverse complement strand
TGCGGGCGAGGGAGAGAGAGGAGTGGGGCGCGTGCTCACATCGAGGAGTAGGGACGGGGCAGCGGGACTCGTGGGGGAGGACGGGGACGTCGTCGGCGTGGGAGCAGACCGGTGGGGGAGTCCGGCGAGTCGGCGCGTGCTCCGGTGAGGTGGTCCGGCGAGGAGGAGGATGGGGACGCGCGACGAGGTGGCGGTGATGACGGGCGGCGCCGGCGAGGCGACGGGTGGATGACGACCCGAGGCAGGGGCGCGGCGTCGAGGCTGCGGGGCGTTCCGGGCGTCGATGACCGGGCGGCGCCGTTGCGGTGGCACCGGCGTTGGGGCGCCGTGGGGCGTGGTCGACGCGACAGGGAGATGGGGACGGGGCGCCGTGCCCCAATCCAATCGGGCAGAGGAGGGGAAGGAGCGAGGGGAGCGGGGGTCTCGTCCCGATCCAGAATGGATCGAGGTGGGGGGAGTTTTTTCCTCGATCCCGATTGGATCGGGAGGGGAGAGGGAGTGGCGTCGTGGGGGGGAGTGGGAGTGGTTGCCCTAGGGTTTCGGCCGACGGGGAGGATATGGGGAGTGGGGTGGGCCGGCCTAGGTGGTGGCCTGGTGGGCCACGGCCGTTT
>NC_041393.1:347599163-347607067 GCF_002162155.2 Triticum dicoccoides | reverse complement strand
TTTTTTTTGTTTTCCTTTCTTTTATTTATTTTCTTTTCTTTTAACTTCCAATTTATTTTAGTTTCAATAAAATACCAAAGTGGCACCTAAATTGTTGTTACAAATTATGGCACAACCACAAAAATGTTTCATCCCAAAATAATATAGTTTAATATTCTACAAAATACGAAAGGCATTTAATTAATGGTTTTAGCTACTGTTTTAATTAGTTTAGTTCATTTTAACATTTTATAAAAGTGTAGTTCCTCCGCCATATTTACTTATGCATTATTTGGCTCACCCTGAACATTTTTGTTTTAATATTTGAAAATTGCCTTTATTCTAAATTTGAAATTTGAACTGGATTTCGATCTGACGCGAGATTAGCCACTGTAATCGAGGTGACGTGGCATCGTTAGTAGAGGTTCACTGTAGCTTAAGTACCCGGGCGTCACAATTCTCTTCCACTACAAGAAATCTCGTCCCGAGATTTAGGAACGGGAGTAAGGGGGAGAGTACTGGTTACGAAATTCTAACGATTCTTCTCGGTCATAGTTGCTCTTCTCGAAGGGGTCGATCCATTACATTGATGTCTTCATTACTTTGCTGCCGGTCATCATGATGAAGTCGACATCCTTTCTTCGGGATCTTCATCGTACTTACGAATAGGTAACGGGGCAGATCGACAACGACAGAATGCTATAAGGGTAATAATCTGGGATTAATCCATGAATGAGTATATGAGTACCTCTCGAGTTGAATAAATAAAACACATCGAGAGTGAGGTTCGAAGGTACAATAAGAGGTTCCAAGCAGATAGATAGTTGCTCGAAGTTCGAACCAGAGTGAGAAAGGGGTTCAGAGCAGCGAGAGTAAGTATAGCGTCTGATACCAGAATAGAGCACTAGGAAGGTGGCCCATGAGTTAAATACAAAGCCAAGCATGGGAATAACCATTAGAAGCAGGATTTTACAGGTGAGTCAGGTTTCGATCCTGTGGAACTGTGGGTTATGGGCCCACCATGTGGGTTAAAAGTAGGAAGAGGGGTGACGTCTTGCACGATCATGTAAGCAAGGCATGTCAGAGGGTGGCCTGTCGATTATGTCGGCAACAACGTCGGTACAAAGGGCGAGGGACGAAGAGAACCATTTTCCTGCTCGTCGAAACGAGGCGGACCAATAGGCAAAGTTCTCGTCCATCGGTGGCTACCGGAATGTCATCAACAATAGCAACAAGGTCTTACTAACAGAGTTGTACACCAAGGTGTTTGCACAAGCAGGGAATTATTACTGCTTATATCATATAGATCATAGAAAGGGTTTAAACAAACCAATGGAAAGGGAAAGTGTCTATCCTATTTAATTAGAACAATGGAAAGAGAATTGTGTTTAAACACATATTTCAACATATTTCAAGGGTATATCCTTCCCAAGGACAAGCTGAGTATGATATCCATGACAGGATATTACGTAGAAAACTCTTTAGGTAGGGGAGAGAAATTTCATGACATTACCCATACAATGGTGCTTGGATAATTGAGCAAGAAACATTTAGCATTGAGCTTCAAATGTTCTTGTTGAAATTCAGAGTACCATAGACATGCTTCGAGATAGCATTGACATGGTCTTCAGGTGAAGATCAGACTTTGGAAACACGAAGGATCTATCAGGAATAACTTGTAGAATAAGTCTTACAATTTCCTCCAGAAAGAAAGGTTGTCCTTGCAAAAGAAATTATAACGATAGGTCCTCCACCCAGGGGGGGGTGCTAGGCATGACATCATGTTACCGAGTCACGTAGAGATCAATGTTACAACTCCTGGAGATATGTCCCAACCATCATATCTGACCGAGATTCAGATCCGGGTGGTGTCAGGATACCTCAGACTTAGGATACCTGAGAAGAAAAGGTGCAACGCAAATTGACGAGATGACATTGTAAGATTCTCGGGGAAATGAACTATGAAGTGATTTCCGTTATCAAGAGTCCATCATTAACCCAAGGAGAGGACAAGGAGGTGTCTGGTGAACTCAACGGCAATTCACCGAGATTCCCAAAGGATAGACTCCCACATTTAAGTGAACAAGGAGATAACATTTGTCGGAGCAAATGATACAAGGAAGTATGCTCGAGGGAAACATACACAAGTAAACATTGGTTGAAAGGTGCGCCCGATGGGTTGGGTTGCACGGCCAATGTCAGAATGGTGATTCAATAATCGATAGTCTAAGAATTTCACTTCAAAGCAAGAGGCTTGCTAGAAGGGCAGAATTCAAACAGCACCGTTCACTTGTTGGTACACCGGTTGGAAGCAACACGGGGACCAAGAAAGAATGGTGATGGTGAGAAGCGTCTCGATACCAAGAATTTCTTAAGAGGTGGAGCAGTCCTCACAACATCCTTGATATTAACAGATGGTAATACTCCAAGGTAAAGAAGAACAAATGCTGGATAGCAGGGATCTCAAGGTTTACACAAAACACGAACAAGCTTGTGTTGGTGGGAAGGCAATAAAGTGGTCGACGATAATACAATTCATCGAGGGCAAGGAGGTTATTTCTCATCATGAATTCAATTCATATCCTGGATGAGCTCAGAATGTTGAGGATCACGACACCTTTGTCGCGAGAGTTCATGAAGATGTAATCGATCGGTAACGACATCAAGTCAAGTAATGATGAAGTGAAAGGTTATTGGAACCAAGGGTACGACACAAACTCGAAACCAAGCTTGTTGTTCAAGGCGAAATGATATGACGATGAGGATCGACATAAGGTTAGTTCATCGTCGAAAATTGGTGCTCCGAGAATAAGGACCAGGTAGCACAGTTAGAATCGTCACGATAATGATATAGCCAAACAGGCTAGGAATGGCGTGATCGGGTACAAACTCGTACTTATAGAAGCTTACTGAAGAGTTGTTGAAGCGTAGAGCGGACTCGGTTCAGTTATCGGTGTCTTTGAGTGTTCAATAACTCAGAGCCCGTGAGAAATTGGAATCAGTGGGAAGGTAGTACTTGATGAACTCATAAAAAGTTATGCAGTTCCATGATAATCTCGAGATACCAGGGGGGTAATACTCGATAGAAGATCAAAGTAAAGGTTGGACTGGGGTATTGATCCATAGAAGACAATTGTTTAACTTGTCCGAGAAATGGAATCAAAGAAGAACAAACATGGTCGGAACCACGGATGCAAAAGGCCATATCTCAGATATAAGATGAACTTATACCAAGGGAATAATTGATTTTAAAAGAAGCTTCGATGAGAAGATGTACATCGTGTCCATGGGCATGAACACAAGTTCAAGGTCGACTCCCACTTCTTCAATGTATAATCTTCCATTCACTTCTCGCTTTGATAAAGGCATTAGTGTTGAAAGTTTTTCCTGGTGAAATACCAGATGAGTATGACTCGTGAAATCTTCCGAGTTCACACCTATTAAGGAAGGCATAGGTTCAACCCATTGGGGCATCTTAGAATCATATACCAAATCTTCAGAAGTAATTAACTCAAGCTCAAAGGTAGAGCATGGTTGAGAAAGCAAAGGATACAATTTACCAAAGGCATTATGTATCAGAGGAAAGGCTCACAAGGTTATTGAATATGAAGGGCGTTGTCAGATAAAATCCAACAAAGGATCTGGTGGTCCACAAGGGATCTGACATGAGCATCGGTACTCAACTAGAGGAAGAAGATTGCAAGGAGATCAGATTATAGAAACAACTGACTAACTCAATTGTCAACTGCAAAGGAATTATGATTTCCAAATCAAGGGATCAGAAGCAATGCTCTGAGTAGGGATGGATAAGTTAAATAGCCTTAGGGTACAATCAATGACAATTGGATTGGTCGAGAACCAATTCCAGTTACAAGAATGGCAGCCTAGCCGGAGAAGTAGTTTATAAGGATCAATGATGATTGCGTGCATTCGCAAACATATTGAGTCAACAGACTCAAAATGATAATGACAAGGAATGTCATTAAGACTACGAGACTTATGGGATTAACCATAATGCGAGCAAACAAGAATCTCAAGAGCCAAAGGCTCCAGAGGATTTTCGGAAGATCGAATATTATTTTGAAGACTTTTGTGAAACACAAGAACAACTGGGGATGAGCGGATACTCGGCAAGCGCGAGTAATTTTCCGTAGGGGTATTCATGCAGCAAGGAACTGCAGGGCAGTAAGCGTAAAGAATTCTCGGAATACCAAAGAGTATTTCAGGACATTTTGTAGTAACAAGAGCAACTGGGGATGACAATATGAATGATAGGTGTAAGTAGTTATCCAGAAGGATTTATCGATGGAAGTGAATTGCAAAAGCGATGGCACATAGTCTCGAGAGCACATCGTAGAGTATCTTCGGAATCTTCTGGTGCAGCAGGCGGTCATCGGTAACAAGTGGCTCTCCGGGAGAAAGTACTTGTGAGAACCTAAAGTTACTTTTGTTTTTAGCAAAATCATTTAACCCGAATAGAAGAGAGCTCAGAGTCCCAGAGTAAAGGTCGAGGAGTAAAAGATCCTAGTACCACCCGATGGCGACGTGGGCCCATGGCCGCACAGCCATGTTAGTAAAAGTTTTGTAAAGTCTAGACTCGACTTTGGCCAAGGAGTTGGAAGGGGGATTCCTACAAGCAGTTGGCTCTGATACCAACTTGTGACGCCCCCGATTCAATCGTACACTAATCATGCACGCAAATGTGTACGATCAAGATCAGGGACTCACGGGAAGATATCACAACACAACTCTACAAATAAAATAAGTCATACAAGCATCATAATACAAGCCAGGGGCCTCGAGGGCTCGAATACAAGTGCTCGATCATAGACGAGTCAGCGGAAGCATCAATATCTGAGTACAGACATAAGTTAAACAAGTTGCCTTAAGAAGGCTAGCACAAACTGGGATACAGATCGAAAGAGGCGCAGGCCTCCTGCCTGGGATCCTCCTAAACTACTCCAGGTCGTTGTCAGCGGGCTGCACGTAGTAGGGGCACCTCCGGTGTAGTAGGGGTCGTCGTCGACGGTGGCGTCTGGCTCCAGGGCTCCAACATCTGGTTGCGACAACCAGAAAGAAAGGAAAAGGGGAAAAAGGGGGGAGAAAGCAACCGTGAGTACTCATCCAAAGTACTCGCAAGCAAGGAACTACACTACATATGCATGGGTATATGTGTAAGGAGGCCATATCAGTGGACTGAACTGCAGAATGCCAGAATAAGAGGGGGATAGCTAATCCTGTCGAAGACTACGCTTCTGGCAGCCTCCGTCTTGCATCAAGTAAAAGAGTGTAGATTGAAGTCCTCCAAGTAGCATCTCCAAGTAGCATCTCCAAGTAACATCTCCAAGTAACATCTCCAGTAGCATAATCCTACCCGGCGATCCCCTCCTCGTATCCCTGAGAGAGAGCGACCACCGGTTGTATCTGGCACTTGGAAGGGTGTGTTTTATTAAGTATCCGGTTCTAGTTGTCATAAGGTCAAGGTACAACTCCAAGTCGTCCTGTTACCGAAGATCACGGCTATTCGAATAGATTAACTTCCCTGCAGGGGTGCACCACATAACCCAACACGCTCGATCCCATTTGGCCGGACACACTTTCCTGGGTCATGCCCGGCCGTGGAAGATCAACACGTCGCAGCCCCACCTAGGCAAAACAGAGAGGCCAGCACGCCGGTCTAAACCTAAGCGCACAGGGGTCTGGGCCCATCGCCCATAGCACACCTGCACGTTGCGTACGCGGCCGAAAGCAGACCTAGCCTAGTGGCGTTCCAGTCCAATTCGGCGCGCGCCGCTCCGTCGCTGACGTCTGAAGTGCTTCGGCTGATACCACGACGTCGGGATACCCATAACTACTCCCACGTAGATGGTTAGTGCGTATAGGCTCGTAGCCAGACTCAGATCAAATACCAAGATCTCGTTAAGCGTGTTAAGTATCCGCGAACGCCGAACAGGGCCAGGCCCACCTGTCTCCTAGGTGGTCTCAACCTGCCCTGTCGCTCCGCCACAAAGTAACAGTCGAGGGCCGTCGGGAACCCAGGCCCACCTCTACCGGGGTGGAGCCACCTGTCCTTTCAACCCCCAACTCCGAACAGTATCACAGGTAATGTAACAGTGTAAAGTATATAGTATATGCCCGTGATCACCTCCCGAGTGATCACGGCCCAATAGTATAGCAAGGCAGACTGACAAGAATGTAGGGCCAATGATGATAAACTAGCATCCTATACTAAGCATTTAGGATTGCAGGTAAGGTATCAACAGATGTAGCAACAATGTCAGGCTATGCATCAAAATAGGATTAACGAAAGTAGTAACATGCTACACTACTCTAATGCAAGCAGTATAGAGTAGAATAGGCGATATCTGGTGATCAAGGGGGGGGCTTGCCTGGTTGCTCTGGCAAGAGAGAGGGGTCGTCAACTCCGTAGTCAAACTGGTCGGCAGCAGCGTCGGTCTCGTAGTCTACCGGAGAGAAGAGGGGGAAGAAATAATGAATACAGAGCAAACAAAGCATCACAAAATATAACAAGGCAATACGCGGTGTTCGGTGTGCCCTAACGCGGTAGTAGGTGACACCGGTGAAGGGGGGAAAACATCCGGGAAAGTATTCCCGGTGTTTCGTGTTTTCGGGCAGAGGAGCCGGAGGGGGAAAGTTGCGAGTTCGATATGTTAGGGGTGTGTGGCGGACGAACGGGTTGCGTATCCGGATTCGTCTCGTCGTTCTGAGCAACTTTCATGTTGAAAATATTTTAATCCGAGTTACGGATTAAAAGATATGATTTTTAAAAGATTTTAACAATTTTGGAATTTATTTATTTATTTAATTAATTCGAAAAAAATGTATTTATGACGTCAGCATGATGTCATGCTGACGTCAGCAGTCAACAGGGGTTGACTGAGTCAACCCTGACATGTGGGTCCCGTGGGACCCACCTGTCATACACTGTTAGGTTAATTAGGATTTAGTTAAACTAATTACTGTTTAATTAAGCTAACAGGTTAATTAGATTAATTAATTAAGGTTAATTAACTTAATTTATTTAATTAATTAATTAATTAAATTTGTTTTTATTTTAATTATTGTTTTTATTTATTTATTTATTTAAACTCCTTTTTTTTAAACGTTTCTGGGGCTGGGGCCCCGTTGTCAGTGGGCCAAAGGCCTAGCGGGTTTGGGCGCTATCGGGCGGGCGTTGGCGCCCGACTGGGCGAGTGCTCGCCCGCAGGGATTGCAGTGGGGCGAGGCCACCGGGGCTGCGGTGGGGCGCCGGCCAGGGCGGTGGCGTGGTGGCCGGCAGGGTGGCCGCGGGGCAAATGCGGGTCGGCGCGGCTGGGTGCGAACGGCGCGGCCAGCAGCGGCGCTTGGCGCGGGCGGGGGCGCACAGGCCGCCGCGTGAGGTGGGCTGCAGGGTGCGCGCAGGTGCGAGAGGAGAGGCCAGGGGCGAAGGGAGAGCAACGGCAGGGGACGGCCAAGGCGCGGCCACGGCGGGGCTCGCGCGGTTGCGGGCGAGGGAGAGAGAGGAGTAGGGCGCGTGCTCACATCGAGGAGTAGGGACGGGGCAGCGGGACTCGTGGGGGAGGACGGGGACGTCGTCGGCGTGGGAGCAGACCGGTGGGGGAGTCCGGCGAGGCGGCGCGTGCTCCGGTGAGGTGGTCCGGCGAGGAGGAGGATGGGGACGCGCGACGAGGTGGCGGTGATGACGGGCGGCGCCGGCGAGGCGACGGGTGGATGACGACCCGAGGCAGGGGCGCGGCGTCGAGGCTGCGGGGCGTTCTGGGCGTCGATGACCGGGCGGCGCCGTTGCGGTGGCACCGGCGTTGGGGCGCCGTGGGGCGTGGTCGACGCGACAGGGAGATGGGGACGGGGCGCCGTGCCCCAATCCAATCGGGCAGAGGAGGGGAAGGAGCGAGGGGAGCGGGGGT
>NC_041393.1:347568620-347598715 GCF_002162155.2 Triticum dicoccoides | reverse complement strand
TGGATCGGGAGGGGAGAGGGAGTGGCGTCGTGGGGGGGAGTGGGAGTGGTTGCCCTAGGGTTTCGGCCGACGGGGAGGATATGGGGAGTGGGGTGGGCCGGCCTAGGTGGTGGCCTGGTGGGCCAAGGCCGTTTGGGCCACGGCCCAGTGGGGGGGGGGCTCCGTTTCCTTTTTGTTAGTTTTCGTTTTTTTTGTTTTCCTTTCTTTTATTTATTTTCTTTTCTTTTAACTTCCAATTTATTTTAGTTTCAATAAAATACCAAAGTGGCACCTAAATTGTTGTTACAAATTATGGCACAACCACAAAAATGTTTCATCCCAAAATAATATAGTTTAATATTCTACAAAATACGAAAGGCATTTAATTAATGGTTTTAGCTACTGTTTTAATTAGTTTAGTTCATTTTAACATTTTATAAAAGTGTAGTTCCTCCGCCATATTTACTTATGCATTATTTGGCTCACCCTTGAACATTTTTGTTTTAATATTTGAAAATTGCCTTTATTCTAAATTTGAAATTTGAACTGGATTTCGATCTGACGCGAGATTAGCCACTGTAATCGAGGTGACGTGGCATCGTTAGTAGAGGTTCACTGTAGCTTAAGTACCCAGGCGTCACATCCGCCCCACGAGGCTTGGCCCCTCGCGAGGGTCTTGAGCTTGAGCTGATGAAGCTGGGCTGCACTGGGCCTCCGCTTGAGCCACGCCGCAGGCCGCAGGCAGGCAAGTCTGGGGACCCCCGTTCCCAGAACACCGACAAGCAAGGGTTGCCATTATGATTGTCGGCCGGCCATTGGTTGATCCGAGAGAGTGGTGGGGGCAGTGAGGGCCTGGTGAGGTGACGCTTGCAGGGCTGCCACGGGCCAGAGCTCGACCGCTCAGATTTGCCGATGTTGCAGGGAGGCACCCATGCGCAAGCGCCGTGCCGGGGTAAGCAGCTCTAGAGGCAGGTGTCAATCGAGCAGGCGATAATCACGAGGAGGTTAAGAATGAAAGGCAAATCAACTTAGATAAATGCAGGAGGGATACATGCCACTGGGTCTGGCCCAAGCGGCTTGGGGATGATGCAGCCCAAAGGGTGCCCCCAACAAGGTGAACTAAA
Source organism: Triticum dicoccoides (assembly GCF_002162155.2). NCBI lineage: Eukaryota > Viridiplantae > Streptophyta > Magnoliopsida > Poales > Poaceae > Triticum > Triticum dicoccoides. Next base: position 347,597,612 of record NC_041393.1, on the reverse strand, counting down.
GATATAAGCAAAAGGGATACACGCCGCAGGGACGGACGCGTGCGGCCTGGGAATGATGCAACCCTAAGGGTGCTCCTAGCTGAAATAAACTCGAAAGATGTCACCTGGTACCATTGCAGAGGAGGTGTTGGAGTAGCTGAAGATGCACGGGGAAGAGACCGACCCTCACGAGCCACCGGAGCCCTAAGCCTCGGGAGACTCTAGGGGTCCAGGCGGTTCCTCGAGGACCATCTTCATCTTCACCAGGACTGGGTGATGCCTGGCCTCCCGAGTCACCAGAATGCTCCACAGATGGCGCTGGTGAGTAGCAGCCGCATTCGGCAGGCCGAAAGGCATGCGAACGTAGCTGTGCGGCGGACCCTTGCAACGTCCCACGCGTGAAGGCCGGAGGCGCTCCTGAGACGCGGCTCGGCTGAGCCCTAGGTAGTCGATGCAGACGCGCAGCCCGCTATCTTCCCCTGGATGAGGAGCTATGCCGGGCAGGCGGCGATCGCCGCGTATGACTCTTGATTCCTGAAGCTCCTGAGTAGTCTTGGTGATGAACTCCTGAGGGTTGGGCCTTCCTTGCCCCATGCCTTCCTGAGGGAAACGTGCTGCGAAACACGCCTCCAAGTGGTGCCCGAGCGCCTCCCTCGTGATCTTGGAAAAGTTGGAGGCCCTCCAGAAGAGAGCCCCCGAACCCTGCCCGAAGAGGGTGTCGGGCGCGCCTTCCTAGGCGATGGAGGGAGGCGCCCCTTGCACGGGCGCGGATCCTGATGCGACACCTCCTGAGATGCCAACCTCCTGAGGCCTTGAGCTGGGCGATGTCTTCTTCTTCTTCTTGGGAACTACCTCAGGAGGGTTCTCGCTCTTGCTGTCTGTGTCCTCGATTGATGCAGCTTGGAAGGCGTGCTCAAGGGAGCACACCGCATCCTTCTCTTCGTAGGGGACTGTGATGATTCCGCCGCTTCCTGGCATCTTGAGGACGTTGTAACCATGGTGGGTCACCGCCATGAACTTGGTCAGGGATGGATACCCGAGAATGGCATTGTATGGCAACCGAATGTGGGCGACGTCGAAGTCGATGAGCTCAGTACGGTAATTGTTGCGCTGCCTGAAAGTGACAGGGAGGCAGACCTGCCCTATCGGGGTGGTGGAGCCGTCAGTGACTCCTGAGAAAGGCTTGGTAGGCTGAGTTGATCATACGTCACTTGAAGGTTGTTGAACATCTCGACGAACAAGACGTTGAGTCATGCACCACCATCGATGATAGTCCTGGTAACTTGCACGTTGCTGATGATTGGGGAACAAAGCATTGGGAGGACGCCAGCTGTAGCCGCACACTTGAGTGGATATGTTGAGCTGAGAGTGATGGTGCACGTGGACCATCGGAGAGGGCGCGTGGCCTCAAGCTTGGGGAGGACTGCATTCACCTCGCGAGCAAACTGCTTGAAGATGCGTTGAGAAGCTGGGGCCTGGGCTGCGCCCAAGATGCAAGCAATAGCACATGGCTCCTGGAATCCCCTATCCCCCTCGTCCTGGTGGTGGTCATCATTCCTCCTTGGCGGTAGCGGCAGAGGAGGAAGGCCTGTGTTGCCCTGCGGGCGATCCTCGCGAGGCTGATCCCTCCAAGGTCCCTCGCGAGGCTAGTCGTGCCAGCGATCCTCGTGAGGTCGGTCACGCCACTCCTGGCGAGGGCCTCGGTCGTCCCATCGTCCTCCACCTCTTCCTCCTCCTCGGCCGTAGCCCACGTCGTTGCGCTCGGGTCATCGACCGATGCGTCCTTCTCGAACGGCTCTGAGCTCCTGGCATTCGTTGATGTTGTGGGTGTAGAGGTTGTGGTAGGTGCCAAATCGGCTACCCTTGGACGACTCTGGCTGGTCCCTGCCGTGCTTCTATCCGGTTCTGCTACGAGTACGGCTGCTCCTTTGCGCTTCACGTCCTTGGCCTTGGCTTTCTTCACTTTTGGGTCAGCAGCTGGAAGCTCGAGGAGGGAGAGGCATCCCTCCCTAGCTCTTGCGCACTTGGCCGCCAGGTTGAACAGCTCTAGAGATGTGCACAGGTCCTTGTCGATGGCGAGCTCCTCCTTCATCTTGACGTCGCGGACGCCGTCAGAGAACGCGGAGATGATGGCCTCCTCAGTTACCTTGGGAATCTTGAGGCGAGCATTGTTGAAGTGCTGGATGTACTTCTGCAGGGTCTCTCCAGGCTACTGGTTGATGCGGCACAGGTCACCCACTGCCGGAGGGTGGTCAAGAGTGCCCTGGAAGTTGGCGATGAAACGGCTGCGCATCTCGTCCCAAGAGGAGATCGAGCCGGGAGGCAGGTTCAGGAGCCAGGTGCGGGCACCATCCTTGAGCGCCATGGGAAACCAGTTTGCCATGACATTTTCGTCTCTGTTGGCCGCCTCGATGCCCAGCTCTTAGAGCCCCAAGAATTCCACGGGGTTGGCGGTGCCGTCGTACCGAGGAGGCAGATCCGGCTTGAACTTGCCCGACAAGGCAACGCTGCGTAGCTCGGTGGTGAATGAACGGCAACCTGCGGTGGCCACCGGAGCTTTCTGTAGACGCGAGGCTTGCTCTTCATGGTTCCCGTGTGCCGCCGCCAGGGGCAGCACGTGGTCTTGACGTGCTGGTGCAGGGATGCGGTCTTGACGTGCTGGAGTGGGGAGCATGTGTGCGCCTTCTTGAGGCCGAGGGATTTCTTGGCAGCTTCTTTCTTGCCGCACGGGTGCTGGACACAGTGGGTCACGTCCAGGAGCCGTGCACCTTGGAGCCGGGCGCTTTCTTGGGGAGGAGGTGGCGGAGGCGCTCCCTGAGCCAAGTCGCCCATGCAGGACAGAGGGCGAGGCAGCGAGAGGGACATCGCATGAGAGCACCCTGCGGCGCTGACGAGCTCAGTGATGCAAGCGAGCCACTCCTCATAAAGGTCGTCGATGGGGTGGTAGTGCAGGACCTCACGTGCCAGGAGAAACGCAGCTTCCACGTCTGTGGGAGCGCGACGAGCATGAGACACCGAACCAGCTGGAGTCAGCGAAGGAGTTGTGGTGCGGCCTTCCCGCCGCACCGAGGGGTGCAATGAAGATGCTTGTTGCTCGTTCCCCGCCGGGCCAGTGGCGGCGTTGGCGGCAGGCGACGGAGAACGACAAGGAGGCCCACCGACGGGAGCCGTCTGGGCGACGCGGACGGCGAGAGAAGCCCGACGCTCGGCGCGAGCTAGACTAGCGTCTTCCATGGATGCGATGAAGCGACGGGACGCAGAACGGCGGAAAGAAGATTCCGGCGCACCCATACCTAGCGCGCCAAATGTCGGATATCGGGTTCCGGCAAAACCCTTAGGGTTCAAACTCTGGGGTGTGCACAAAGATCTTCTCCCTACCGATTCATGCCCCAAAACCTCGCCACGAATCTAAGCTAACATGATGAACAGCACAAGAGACACAAGATTTATACAGGTTCGGGCCACCGTTGTGGTGTAATACCCTGCTCCTATGTGTGGTGTGGTGGATTGCCTCTTCGGTTGATGATGAACAGTACAAAGGAAGAACAGCCTTGCGAGGGGTGTTCTTGTGGTGGTGCGGTGCTCTACTTAGGAAGGGTTCGACCAACTCTCGATCCGATGCCTTCTACTGTGGTGGCTAGCTCTATTTATAGAGGCCCTGGTCCTCTTCCCAAATATTGAGCGGGAAGGAAGCCAACAACAGCCATTCTGAAAAGAGACAACTAGTACAAGCTATCCTGACTAAAGGTGGTCTTCGACTGCCAAAGGCTCTGGTGATGACGCCGTCTTGGGCTCCACGGTGACCTCCGTCCTGCCGCTCTGCTAGTCTTGGTCTCGTTGCACCAATATGGAAACCTTTGCCTGATGCATCGGTACTCCGCGCCTACGCTTGCCCCCTTTACACCAAAGAGGAAACGAGGACACTGCCAGGCTGGCGCCCGCCTGGTCTTGATCGTCATGGCTTGCGTCATGAGCACCTCGTGAGGTACCCCTTGCCTTGAACACTCCGCCACCTCGCAAGCCTGCCTGGTGAGGCCGCCCCTGAGGAGGCCTTGTGTCGTCCGCCCCGCGAGGCTTGGTCCCTCATGAGGGTATTGAACTTGGGTTGATGAAGTCGGGCCATACTGGGCCACTGCTTGAGCCACGCTGCAGGCCGCATGCAGGCAAGTCTGGGGACCACCATTCCCAGAATGCCGACAATGTCAGACACCAGATTGTTGATTGTTAGCTGGTCGATAGCCTAGTGTTGAAGTGAGCTAAGCCAATGTGCCGTGTTTTGCACAACTGCTTACAAGTGGGGTAGCACCAACAGTGTTTACAAGTACTTATGTATACGTCGGTGCACAGTTCTCGAACGAGTACTCTATTTCATCAAACACACACTGCTCGTATGATAAACCGTGACAACTTATGTCTTACCATGCCATATTCATGAAAAAACTAGTGAGGACGCATCTGTTTCGGCAACAATTATGATGGTTCTCACATGATTCACGGGCACACAAAAGTAGCAGCAGTTCCCATAGACGGATTCAAACAGAGTACTAGCCCTAAAGGGCTCGATAACAGGAAAGGTTCGGACAATTAGACACAATCCAAACTACTATTAAACATTAGCTAGGGCAACTATTTCATGCCTCGATGTAATTTGGGCTGGATACAAGACGGAGCTTGCCATGAACATCATCGAGGACGTCTGGCAGCAGCTCAATCTTGTGAGCCTTCATGAAGATAACCTTGTGGCCTTGCCACTCATAAACTTGTTTTTGGAGGCATGCCACGCCATCTTCCTGCGTAAGCATGACAAGAACAATATTCCTCACAAACGAAGGAGTAGCTTTGAAAGTCTTGTGCCTCAGTACACCCTGGACAACATGCCTGACAACAGTGAGGCTGGAATACAACTCGACATTGGTATAAGCACAAATGGCTTCCAGGATCCAACAGCCTAAGAACTCTGTTTTCCTAGTGCGTATATTCAGGTCATCCTCCTCATAGCGAGTGACATGTACAACCACACAATCATTATCTGCATCAGGGCTCGAATTGAAACAGAAACAAATTCTGAATTACTTTCCAGTATAAGAAACACAAGTTATTTAAACCACTAAGTCTAGCATGGCATCGAAGGTAATAAAATTTTGCATTATTCATCACTACATACTTAGATGAAAAACCACAATGGAGCTCGGCAAAGAAGAAAATCACCTTGGGCAGCCCAGCAGGGGGGGGGGCACATCCTTGAAGGGGGAAAACTGCTCCTGTAGTGCCACGGGGGCTGTAACCTCAAACCGGGCGTTGCCCATCTCAGTAGTGGCCGTGAGCGTATTTGTGGTTGGCTCAATGGCTGCCTCCATCTTCTTGGAGCTCTCTGTCTCGTGGGGATCAGCCTCTCGTGTCTGGTCCAATATCGGAAGATATTTGCCTAGTTCTACTTGGTTCATCATGATACTGACAAATACTAGGAGAACACTGAAAGGCAAACACAATCGCAATGACAATGAAACAAAAAAGATAGTGTGGATCAGTTACTGCTTTGCAAAAGTTCTTTTTTTCTCTGAACGAAAATATACCAACATCACGGATCCACTTACCTTCCCTTCGTTGGGAGAGAAGAACAGTGACAAATGCTTGTGTTGCCTTTCTTGAAGAAGGTGAGGGAGAAGAGGATTCAACGAAGAGTGAAATGATGGTTGCTTCGTCCGTCAAACCTAGACTGCGGGGAGGTGGGGTTTTGTGATACAATGGCTCGTTACTTCCGCGCTACGATAGGGGTGACTCTCCGCCTGCATACTACCTTCTAATTTGGTGGATGTCATTTGGGCCAGCATGCTGCATGGCCCACATGTCGGTGAACAAAAGTATAACAGCATTCAGTAAAGGGAGACATTTCGATGACCTAGGAGGAGTCATAAGTGGTAGTGTATCCACTATACTAGTAGTAATTGTTTTTCTGGGTAGCTGTAGAGTAACTCCACTGTACTAGTAGTAATTGTTTCTCTGGGCCCAAGACAAAACAGCTCATCCACCCTAGTAAATAGTAAAATCAATTCAAAAGCCCATATATTTACTGAATGAGAGGCTCTACCCACACCCAGCACACCGCCGCCCAAAAACCCCTGGGTGCTCTTCTTCCTCCTCACTCCCACCCACTTCACGTCAGCTCACTCCACTCGTACCCTCAAATTCCTCACATCACTCCTACAGAAAACCCCAGCTCCCCTTCTTCCTCACTACTATAGAAAAACCCCAGCTCCCGTTCTTCTTCACTCGCACTACAACTAGGCTCGTCATTCATTAATCTGCTCAAATCCGTGAGCGCGATGCGATGCCCTCAAGGAATATGGAGTCGGCTGACCCTAGTGCCAAGAAGATGAGGCTCCCACCAGCGACGATGCATGTTGTAGATCCCGCACCCGGCAGCATGGGGAGAAGTGGCGACCCCGCCCCCACCGGATCCCAGGAACCCGTAGAATCTCGGGTGGACCGCATCAGCGATCTCCCAGACATCGTCCTTGGGGAGATCATCTCGCTTCTCCCCACCAAGGATTGCTACCGCACCCAAGTCCTCTCAATTCGGTGGCGCCCTCTATGGTGCGACGTGCCCCTTAACCTCGACCGTCGTAAGCTATCTCTCTTCAATGATTTTGAAATCCCCAGAGCCATCATCTCCTCCCACCAGGGCTTCGTTCAAAGCCTCTGCATCCCGTCATCCTACCTGAGCAAGCATACCATGCCCTGCATGGTGGACGCCTGGCTGAGATCCCCTAAATCCACAGAACTATAGCTGCTTGAGTTCTACTATCCCCCTAGAAATCACCTACTACATACCGTACACCATGTACTTGTGCCCTCAGCACCGATGTCCATCTCATGGTTTTCCTCCTCTCTCCACACCGCCACCTTTGCGCTGTGCTACCTACCAGACAATCTGGTACTAAACCTTCGACTCCCATTTCTAAAGGAACTTTCACTTGTGCGGGTTCGTATATCGGAGGCCTCATTGCACAACATCATCCACTCCAGTTGCCCTGCCCTGGAGTGCTTGGTGCTTGTTTTCGCAGTTAGAATCGGTTGTCTCCAAATAAAGTTGCCTAACCTTGTAAGAATTAGAATTTCTTTTGACGGAAGGCAGCTCATCATCCAAGATGCCCCTTCACTTCAAAGGTTGATCCTTGATTCTAGTTATTCACCGTTGCAAATAATCGTCCTCTCTGCGCCTAAACTGGAGATCTTGGGTGTAATACATGATCTCTGTGCTCATTTCAATATGGTGTTTGGCTCCACAGTTCTTCAGGTACTTTATATTATCATCTACACTTGTAACCATAAGCTGCAATTTAAATTCTTGGCATAAGTTATATATCATCTTGGAGTACAGATTTTGTACTAATATTATGTTCTATGCTGAATGAAGAGTTTCTCCATGGATGGCCTATCAATGGTGCTGGATTCTGTCAAGATCTTATGTATCCAAATGAATAGTTTTGATTTGAACAAGATTATTGGCTTGCTGCAATGCTTTCCATGTCTGGGGAAGTTGTATATAAAGGTAATAATTTCACGCACATTGGAAGCCCGCATATAGTGTACTAGAATTAACTGTTCAACTGTTGCTCTTTCGACACTCTTTTTTTAGACCTTAGCTGTTTTCAATCTTCATGTCTATTTAGGCAACATGACGGGATAAGAAAGTTATAACCAATCCATGGATTCGTAAGCACCTGGATTTTCTCACTTCTCATGAGCTTTGATTGAAGACAATAATGCTAGAACGATATGTAGCCAACCGTGCAAACACTAGATTTGTCACATTCTTCCTGCTGAATGCGAGGTTACTATTGTCCATCAGGCTTAAGTTTATCAACAGCATGGTTTTGACGGATGGGTATGTCGAAGAGCAAAAAAAGAGTTTCAGGTGGGAAAAAGAGCTTCTGAACGTGTCGGGCTTCTATTTACAACATATTGTGGTCATAATCCAGTAAATTTATGACCCAGGTTGTTCATTCTATGGACCTGACCAATCCATTTGACTGTGACTGCCGTAAATAGTGCAGGAGTTAGATGTTGTTGCCCTTTTCAACCTGGGTTTTGTGTAAACCTGATGAACAATGAACCCTCGTGTTTTTGTACAGTTTGTAAGCTGGAGTTAGATGTTCTTGCCCTTTTCAACTCGGTTGTGATTGTCATATTTTCTTTGAAACAAGGCAAATGGCTTGCCATTCATTTAATTTAGAGTGAAATATTGTAACAAATCCCAACCAAGGGAAATAACATCACTTTCGCAGGCTTCTTGAGCTCACTATGCATTACAGAAGCCAATTGATTATCCCCCACCAGCACCCAAAAACTTATTTCAAACTAGCACATCAAATGGGCTGTAAATTTTCATAGGAAAGGCTGCATGACTATGACAGATTTGGATTCTGGCATTTGGGACCCACGAGGAAATAGCCTATCGAAGGTGGTGTCGACTTACTAGCTAGTCAACAAACGATTCTGCCTACCAGCCCTTGGATTGACATCCAACATCTGTCGTGTATCTTCTATCTCTTGTCTGCTATTCCTCCAGCCGCCCAAACCAAACCACCCTGTAGGCTCCACCTCCTCTCGCCTCCCATGGCTAGCTGCGCCTCCGCCGCCCTACCATACCCTCCAACGTTGGCCAGTCCCTCCCTCTATTCCCCCACATGTCCTGTTATTCTCCGGCGATGCCAGCCCCAACACGCACCCGCACCCGAACCAGTCAACCCTCGTACTCCCCTCTGCCTGCGACTGGACCGACGCATCTTCCACAACTCCTGTTCGTTCCATCTGAGGCCTTGCCATCGTCCTCCGCCTTGGTTCGCTCGCCGTGCACGGTGCGCCGCCCTCTTGCATTGTCAACATCGTCAACAACCGAGAGGAACAAGGAGATGACTGTACGTGGAGAGGATGACAGTAGGGACCCACCAGCGTCATGGCAGTACGCAAGCAAGTGCCTCGTTATTACAAGCCCCCAAAAAGGTTCCTCCTAATGGTTGGACATCTGGCACTCACGCCATTGTCAACATAGTCAATAAACGAGAGAATTACACTATGAGCGGCTGACACCAGGGATCCAGTAGGTCGCGCAGTTTTTTTTGAGGAACAAGTAGTTGTTATTTATACTAGTTTTAGTGATGGATTAGGGTAACAACGGGGCTGTGCGGGGGCTGTGGCCCATCTAGCCAGGGTTTTATTTATGTTTACCACATCATGAGCCCAGTTGTGTTTTTTCTTGCTGAAAATGGCTAGCCCAGTTCTATTTTTTTAAAGAAATACCCAAACGAGGCCTACTTGCTTTATTAGCCCTACTAGGCTGCAAATCTTTCAAGACAAGAAGAGTTTCATTCAGTTTGCCCAGAAATGGGTTGTACATTTTTAAAACACATCAAACCGGGAATTAGTTACAATTTTTTTCATTACAAGATTTTAGATTCCATTGATTTTTATGCGTGGACAATTATTTGGATTTTATATTTATATAAATTATTTTTTCAAAATAGTTTGAATCTGAATCGATATATCGGGATTAAAAACAGTTGACCGCACCAAAAAATGCAAAAGTACGTATAATTTTTAACCGTGGCCACAATATGGGGTGTAATGCTAACAAAAAGATGATGGGCTCCAAAAAAATGCTTAAGAATTAGCAAATGGGCTATACATTATTAGAAATAATGGCAGATGGGCTATATGCTGTTTCCACAGATTTGAGGCTGACTTGTGCGCCTACTACAGGTTGACGCGTGTGCTTTCCTAAAAAAGGTTGACGCATACGCAACGCTGTGTGAACTTAGTCAACACACAAGAGCAGTGACTGTTGGATGTCCATCCAACGGCCGTCGTGCTTCTTCAATCTCTGCTCTTCCTGCTCCAGCCGCTCAAACAGGCGTCGGCGGGACTGCCTGCTCCCTCCTCCCGTGGCCGGCTATGCTGCCGCACAGGCCTTGCCGCACCACCGTACTCCCATCGCTAGCCTAGCCATCCTTCTACTCACCCACACCTACTGTTATTCTCCAGGGACAGTAGACAAACCAGTAAACCTTCGTACTCCCTTCCACGTGGGAAACAACTGTCGAGTCTTCCCTGGCTTCGTGTCGTTCCCTTCCTAGGCCTCGCCGTCGTCCACCACCCTGGTGCTCCCGGTGTGGCCTGGCCAACATGGTCAATGGACGACATCCATCAGAAGTGGACTGAACATGGAGAGGCTGACAGCTGGGTCCATGGTCGCGCGCAAGGAAATGCCTCCTTATTACGTGCAAAATAATGATTCCTCCACCTGACAGCTAGGACCCACCGGAAGGGCCTCTGTATTTTGCGAAAAAACGTTCCCCCCGCTGACAGGTCGGACCCACCAGCTATATCTTCGCACGCAAGGAAGTTCCTCCTTATTACGCACAAAAAAATGAATACTCCCTGCTAGCTGGGACCCACCAAAGTGGGAGGCTAACTTGTGGGCCTACTAAGTTAACGGGGACGGAGGGCTTTGTCAACATAGTCAATATGAACGATTCTAGCTCCAGTGACCGTACGATGTCCATCCAACGACCGTAGTGCTTCTTCAACCTCTCGTCTTCTTGCTCCAGCCGCCCAAACCAGCGCCGGTCGTGCCGCGCGCTCCTGCCTCCCATGGCCGGCTGTGATGCCGCGGAGGCCTCACCACCCCCTACTACTCCCACCGCTGGCCAGGCCATCCCTCTAGTCACCCCCACCCCTGTTATTCTGCGGTGACGACAACCTCACACCGTAGCCGAACAAGTGAACCCTCGTACTCCTCTCCATGTGGGCATCCACTGCCGTGTCTTCCCCAGCTCCGCATCGTCCCCTTCCTAGGCCTCGCGTCGTCCACCGCCCTGGTGCACTCGGTGCGGTGTGGTCAACGTGGTCAAGGAACGACTTCCATCGGAAGAGTATTGTACGTGGAGAGGCTGACAGCTGGGTCCACAGCAGCCGCAAGGAAGTGCCTCCTTATCACGCGCAAAATAATTATTCCTCCACCTGACAGCAGGGACCCACCGTACGGGCCACCTTATTTCGCGAAAAAAACGTTTCCCCTGACTCCTGGGACCCACCAGCTACATCTTCGCACACAACGAAGTGCGTCCATATTACGGGCAAAAAAAATGATTCGCCCCCTGACTGCTGGGACCCACCAGCTACATCTTTGCATGCAAGGGAGTGCCTGACAGTCGGGACCCACCTGGTCGAAGCGTACGTACCATTGCCATTCTGGCCATGAATGTGTACGTACATATTGGTCAATGTAGAGGCACGCACGTATCATAGTAGAGGCGCACACGTAGCATGTACACGTACGTACAACAACCAGGGTGCAAGAAAGAAAATACAGCCACGTACGTACATACGGGTGGGGTCTCGAACGCCTACTCGCGCATACGTACGGCCAGAGCTCGTGTACATGGCTGGGTCAAAACGGAGAAACTGCATCATCGTCGTGTTCATGTGGAGCCAACCGGCTGGGTCAGAATGGAATGTGTCGCCGTGTTCATTGGAAGGGCTTGGACGGAACAACCGATGGAAACGAGGCCTGGCATACCGCAGAATGGAGGAAATGGCCTTGTGTTCGACCGGCCACGGTCGAAACGGGATCTTGTTCATCAGGAGGGGTCTGGCGTACCGTAAAAAGGAGGAAACGGAATTCTGTTGGACCTCCTACGGTCGAAATGGGGTCTTGTTGATCGGGAGGTGTGTGGCGTACCGCAAAATGGAGGTAATAGACTTGTGTTGGAGCGCTACGGTCGAAACAGGGGTCGTGTTCATCGGGAGGGGTGTGGCATACCGCAAAACGGGAATCCACAGGATATTGTTCATCTCCACTGTCGACCTCCTCCAGCCTCCACGGGCTACTGCTCATCCACCGTCAACCTCCTCTAGCCTCCACCTGCGACTGTCCATCCACTGGCTCCTGTTCATCCAGCCTCCACCGTGCACTACTCCACCGACTACTGTTCAACCAGCCCTCTCCACGGGCTACTGTTCAACCACCCCTCCACGGGCTACGGTTCATCGAGCCCTCCACCGGCTACTGTTTAACCAGCCCTCCACGGGGTCGTCCTGTTCATCCAGCCCTCCACGTGGTCCTGTTCATCTAGCCCCACCTGGCTTGATCAGGATCCTGTTCATCCAGAGGCAACACCACAGGGTCCTGTTCATCCACCCCCACCCGGAACTGTTCATCCGAACCCCTCCAGCAACGCTTAATTTTCATCTAGAGGCAGCATCGATTGGCTTCAGTTAGCAGAAGTAGCGAAGGAATCGCTCAATCGCTCGGGTTCAGTAACGCGTAGTCTGCAGTGCAATCACTCGGGTTCAGTTAGGCGACGCCTCACTTGGGTTTAGTTAGAGGCCAACACCTCACACCCACGCCCGTACGGTACGAGAGAAACACACATCGCTCGGCCCCCGACCACCCACCGTAACCGGGAACTCCCCGATATTTTCCTTGCCCTTGCTTCTACCACGGTTTTTCCGTCATGGACGACCCAAAGAATGTCACGCAGCTGCGTCTTCGGCCCGCCCAGGACGAAAAGCCAATTTTTTGTCATGATTTTTTGTCATAGAAGTAGGAGCCCACCACATCTATGATGATACCGGATTTTGTCACAGTTATCGTCATAGAAGTGTCATAAGTATGACCGAATTTTTTTTCGTTCGGCCCAAAATGTCACGGATGTGTCTTTTTTTGTAGTGCAAGTCTTTAGAGTCTACATGTAGCAATGAAGCCGAGACCCCAGTTTGTTCGAGTATTATGGACTTCAGATTTGGAGTACCACTTATCTGTCAAAATCTTTCATCATTTACTTAAAATAGTACCATTTAACTGGAATTAACTGATGCAAGTCCAAGAAGGATTGGCCGGTGCTACCGGCCGGCGTCAAGTTCGATCCCACGTATCAGGAGCTGATCGAGCACCTTGAGGCCAAAGTGAGTGCTGACAGTGCGAGATCTCACCCTCTCATTGATTTGTTCATACCAACCATCGACAGCGAGCACGGCATATGCTACACCCATCCTGAGAAACTTCCAAGTGAGTCACCAATCGGCCGTCTACTTGCACAAACATATTGCTTTGTTTATAGCTCTATTTTTCTTTTTAGACACAGACCTAGTGAAGAAATTACAATTTGACAGTTAATAAAAAGTGAAACAAGTGACTGCAACATGCCAAATATGTTATGAAAATGCCAACTACATACACTAAAACCTATATTCGGCAATACTGCAGGTATCACACTAATTGGCCTAAGCAAGCATTTCTTCCAGCGCAACTCCTGGGCTTTCAAAAGGGGCACGTGGACGCATCGCAATAAACAGTCAGAGTGTGGCATGCACACGATGTCGCACAAGACCGGCAATACCTTGCCGGTGATGGTCAACGACCGGCAGACGGGCAGCAAAAAGCTTCTGGTGCTGCACACCAACAAGAACTTTGACCAACAAAGGACCAACTAGGTGATGCACCAGTACCACCTCGGAGACCTAGAGCAAGAGAAGGAGCAGGAGCTGGTCCTCTGCAAAATTTTCTACCAGACGAACACTAGGGCCAGGACTAAAAAGATTATAAGTTAGTTTGGTATTGGTACTTGTACTACCTGGTTGTCTGCAAGTTGGTATTGTTGTTAGGGATCTTTCGGTATGAACTTGGCATTTGTTTCTAACCGTCATGTCGAGGGTCGACGTGGATAGAAAGTTGAATCATTTGTTTTGAAACGAACTTTTAGGCACCTAATTTTTATTTGATGGGTAGCATAAGCACCTACTGTTTGAATTCCCAGTTCTCCAAATTTTTTACATCTTCGAAGTACACAGGGGATCCATCCGGTTTCATAGGTTGATAGTTTGAGGCAGCATGTTGGAACTAGGCTGTGGCATGCCAAGCCCAGCTACAAATTGTTAAAAAAGAGGAGCGATGGATTTGGGCCTTCCAGAACAGTTAAGTGTCGCGACCTCGATCGTGAAGCGCCTCCCATGGACTAAAAAAGGCCTAGTCTGTTATTATTAGTTGAAATATGTAAAATATTCCACAATGAAAATAAATATGTAAAATGCAATGAATTTAGTCCACTTTCACTGAAAACCATCGGATTTGCATGAAATTCATCCATGGAACCACAAGACGGCTGTCCATACAGAGCCTAACCGTACAGAACCAACAGGTCCATGGCCGTACACAAGAAAGTGCATGCACTTATTATCACGATGGAAAAATAATGTTGATGTCTGAGACAGTGAAACCCATGAAGTCTTCAACTTAGTCAATAAACGAGAGAATTCTGCAAGTACTGACTGATAACTGTGATCCAGCAGGTATATTGTGTTTTCAGGTCGAGCAAGTTTCAACTAGGTTGTAGACTGCCAAGGCTTGGTTTTGTTTTTAACAAGCCCAACCTAGGAAGGCAATGGGGCACAAAGATCCAGCAGGTATCTACTGGTATCTGGCCCGCTAGTGTTAGTTATATTTTGTCTTAGAACATCCGCAGGCAGTTTTTTTTACTGAAGTAAACACACATCCCAGTTCTATTTTCCTCTTGAAACACTATGTCCTACTTACGTTTTCTAATCTCTACCTATAGTTTTACTAGTTCATATACAAGTATTATTATATTGAAAATACATAAAGTTCCCTTTCATCCTTACATCCTTATTTTGTTGTTGTTGTTTTCCCTCCCAGCACGGGTTTTTTACCACTGGTTTTCCCTCAATCCAATTCAATTGTCCCACGTCTTATTAGCTTACAAAAACAAAACGATATTTTTTTGGCAAATCAATAAGTTCTTAAAAAATAAATGTTTATAATTTCTGGACTAAAACAGTTCGGACTCCACCGAAATATGCAAAATAAGGTTGTAGTTTTTGACCGTGGTCCTGGGGAGAAAATGGGCTGTAATAAATTCCTTAAGAATTAGCAAATGGGCTGCAAATTATTAAAAAAAATAGCAAATGAGCTGTATGTTATCTGCCATACATTTGGAGGCTGACTTGTGGGCCTACTAAGTTCATGCGTACACAAGTTTTCTCAAAAAAAAGAAATTTAGTCAACAATCAACTCTACCAGCGTCAGACCGTTAGATGTCAATCTAATGGCAATCGTGCTTCTTCAGTCTCTGATCTTGCTCCTCCAACCGCCCAAACCAGCACCGGCGGAACTGCCTGCTCCCGCCTCCTGTGGTTGGCTGTGCTGTAGGGCAAGTGCTACATCTTGAGCTTGCGTTGGTTTTCCTTGAAGAGGAAAGGGTGATGCAGCAAAGTAGCGTAAGTATTTCCCTTAGTATTTGAGAACCAAGGTATCAATCTAGTAGGAGGCTCCTCAAAAGTCCCACGCACCTACACAAACAAACTAGAACCTCGCAACCAACGCAATAAAGGGGTGGTTAATCCCTTCACGGCCACTTGCAAAAGTGAGATCTGATAGAGATAATATGATAAGATAAATAGTTTCGGTATTTTTATGATATAGATTGGAAAGTAAAAGATGCACATAAAAGTAGATGGTAAACTTATATGATAAAAGATAGACCCGGGGGCCATAGGTTTCACTAGTGGCTTCTCTCAAGATAGCATAAGTATTACGGTGGGTGAACAAATTACTGTCGAGCAATTGATAGAAAAGCGCATAGTTATGAGATTATCTAGGCATGATCATGTATATAGGCATCACGTCCGTGACAAGTAGACCGACTCCTGCCTGCATCTACTACTATTACTCCACACATCGACTGACTCCTTCCTGCATCTAGAGTATTAAGTTCATGAAGAACAGAGTAACCCATTAAGAAAGATGACATGATGTAGAGGGATAAACTCAAGCAATATGATATAAACCCCATCTTTTTATCCTCGATGGCAACAATACAATACGTGCCTTGCTGCCCCTGCTGTCACTGGGAAAGGACACCGCAAGATTGAACCCAAATCTAAGCACTTCTCCCATTGCAAGAAGATCTATCTAGTAGGCCAAACCAAACTGATAATTCGAAGAGACTTGCAAAGATAACTTAATCACACATAAACGAATTTAGAAGAGATTCAAATATTTCTCATAGATAAACTTAATCATAAACCCACAATTCATCGGATCTCGACAAACACACCGCAAAAAGAGCTACATCGAAAAGATCTCCAAGAAGATCGAGGAGAACTTTGTATTGAGATTCAAAGAGAGAGAAGAAGCCATCTAGCTAATAACTATGGACCCGAAGGTCTATGATAAACTACTCACAACTCATCGGAGAGGCCTTGGAGATGATGTAGAGGCCCTCCATGGTCGATTCCCCTCCGACGGAACACCGACGAAGGCTACAAGATGGGATCTCGCGGATACAGAAGGTTGTGGTGGTGGAAATAGTTTTTCGTGGTGCTCCTAGATGTTTTCGGGGTACATGGACATATATAGGAGGAAAAAGTAGGTCGGTGGATGCTCGAGGGGCCCACGAGGGTGGGGGCGCGCCGGGCACCCTCGTGGCCGCCTCGTTCGTTGCTTGACGTACACTCCAAGTCCCATGGATTGTGTTTGTTCCAAAAAGATCGCTCTCGATGGTTTCATTCCATTTGGACTCTGTTTGATATTCCTTTTCTCGAAACATTGAAATAGGCAAAAAGATAGCAATTCGGGCTGGGCCTCCGGTTCGTAGGTTAGTTCCAAAAATGGTATAAAAGTGTAAAATAAAGCCCATAAACATCCCAAACGGGTAATATAATAGCATGGAACAATAAAAAATTATAGATACGTTGAAGACGTATCAAGCATCCCCAAGCTTAATTCCTGCTCGTCCTCGAGTAGGTAAATGATAAAAATAGAATTTTTGATGTGGAATGCTACCTATCATAAGTATTAATCTAATTTTCTTTATTGTGGCATGAATGTTCAGATCCAAATGATTCAAAATAAAAGTTCATATTGACATGAAAATAATAATACTTCAAGCATACTAACTAAGCAATCATGTCTTCTCAAAATAACATGGCATTAGAAGGTTCATCCCTACAAAAATCATATAGTTAGGCTATGTTTTTATTTTCATGACACAAAATACTCCCATCAAGAACAACCCTGGTTTCAGCCAAGCAATTGGTTCATACTTTTAATGCGCTTCAGCTTTTTGCAACTCTCACGCAATACATGAGCGTGGGCCATGGATATAGCACTATGGGTGGAATAGAATATGATGATGGAGGTTGTGTGGAGAAGACAAAAAACGAGAAAGTCTCATGTTGACGAGGCTAATCAAAGGGCTATGGAAATGCCCATCAATTAATGTCAACATGAGGAGTAGGGATTGCCATGCAACAGATGCACTAGAGCCATAAATGTATGAAAGCTCAAAAAAGAAACTAAGTGGGTGTGCATCCAACTTGCTTGCTCACGAAGACCTAGGGCATTTTGAGGAAGCCAATCGTAGGAATATACAAGCCAAGTTCTATAATGGAAAATTTCCACTAGTATATGCAAGTGACAACAGACTCTCTATATGAAGAACATGGTGCTACTTTGAAGCACAAGTGTGGAAAAAAGATAGTAGCATTGTCCCCTCTTTTTTTGGGCCTTTCTTTTTTTTATTTGGCATTTCTCTTTTTTTATTTGGCCTTTCCCTTTTTTTGTTTGGTCTTTCTTTTTTTAGGGACAATGATCTAGTAATGATGATAATCACACTTCTATTTATTTACAACTCAAAACTAGAACAAAATATGACTCTATATGAATGCCTCCGGTGGAGTACCTGGATGGGCAATGAATCAAGAGTGACATGTATGAAAAATTAAGCATGGTGGCTTTGCCACAAATACGATGTCAACTACATGATCATGCAAGGCAATATGACAATCATGATGCGTGTCATGATAAACGGAACGGTGTAAAGTAGCATGGCAATATATCTTGGAATGGCTATGGAAATGCCATAATAGGTAGGTATGGTGGCTGTTTTGAGGAAGATATAAGGAGGTTTATGTGTGATAGAGCGTATCGTATCACAGGGTTTGGATGCGCCGGCGAAGTTTGCACCAAGTCTCAAGGTGAGAAAGGGCAATGCACAGTACCAAAGAGGCTTGCAATGATGTAAAGGTAAAAGTGCGTATAATCCATGGACTCACATTAGTCATAAAGAACTCATATACTTATTGCAAAAGTTTTATTAGCCCTCTAATAAAAGTACTACTACGCATGCTCCTAGGGGGGAGGTTGGTAGGAGTTAACCATCGCGCGCCCCCGACCTCCACTCAAGGGAAGGCAATCAAAAGAGCACTCCATGCAATAAATTTGTTACACAACTTTTACCATACGTGCATGCTACAGGACTTGCCAACTTCAAAACAAGTATTCTTTAAATTCACAATCACCTAACTAGCATGACTCTAATATCACCACCTCCATATCTCAAAACAATTATCAAGTATCAAATTGATCATAGCATCCAATTCACTTCCTATGATAGTTTTTATTATACCCAACTTGGATGCCCATCATTCTAGGACCAATTTTATAACCATAGAAAATACCATGATGTTCTAAGGGACTCTCAAAATAATATAAGTGAAGCATGAGAGATCAACAATTTCTACAAAATCAAGCCACCGCCGTGCTCTAAAAGATATAAGTGAAGCACTAGAGCAAAAACTATCTAGCTCAAAAGATATAAGTGAAGCACATAGAGTATTCTAATAAATTCCAATCAAGTGCGTTTCTCCCAAAAGGTGTGTACAGCAAGGATGATTGTGGTAATCTAAAAAGCAAAGACTAATATCATACAAGACGCTCCAAGCAAAACTCATATCATGTGGCAAATAAAAATATAGCTCCAAGTAAAGTTACCGATAGACGAAGACGAAAGAGGGGATGCCTTCCGGGGCATCCCCAAGCTCAGGCTTTTGGTTATCCTTGAATATGTTGGGGTGCCATGGGCATCCCCAAGATTAGGCTCTTGCCACTCCTTATTCCATAGTCCATCAAATCTTTACCCAAAACTTGAAAACTTCACAACACAAAACTTAACAGGAAATCTCATAAGCTCCGTTAGTGCAAGAAAGAAAAACCACCACATAAGGTACTGTAATGAACTCATTCTTTATTTATATTGGTGTTAAACCTACTGTATTCCAACTTCTCTAGGGTTCAAGCCCCGACACTAGCCATAGATGCATCAAAATAAGCAATCAACACACGAAAAACAGAATCTGTCAAAAACAGAACAGTCTGTAGAAATCTGTAACTCTAGAATACTTCTGGAACTCTAAAACTCCTACCAAAATAGGGAGGCATGGGAAATTTGTCTATTGATCTTCAGCAAAACGAATCAACACAAAAGCACGTTTCTGTGATTTAATAAAATTATTTTTGTGCGTGCAAAGTTTCTGTTTTTCAGCAGAATCAAAGTAACTATCACCGTAGGTTATTCTATACGTTCTACTTGGCACAAACACTAATTAAAACATGAAAACACATCTAAACATAATCTAGATGAAATATTTCTTACTAAACAGAAGGAAAAAGCAAAAAAACAAACTAAAATTGGGTTGCCTCCCAACAAGCGCTATCGTTTAACGCCCCTAGCTAGGCATAAAAGCAAGCATAGATCTAAGTAGTGTCGTAATAATAAGATAGATCACGAAAACTCATCTCATATTCTCTAGGTTCAGCCGCAAGTTTTCTTTGAGGCAAGCAAAAGTAATCAAAAGGGATAAATTTAATGGGACAAAAGACCCCAAGATCAATCTCAGGAGGTATGGGTTCTGTGGCCCTTCATATCGCACAACTAATTCATCATTATAAACAATCTTTTGACAGAGCCTCTTGAGTCTACACTCGAGAGAATATCCTAGCTCATTATTTCGAATAGCAAAATCATTATTGAGTTCAGAAATTTTATCAACTAGAACAGTGGTAGGAACCTTTTTTCTAAAGTTTTCATTAAAAGCAATATAGTCCAAAGATTGGAAACGCATTATTTCCTCATGATCGGAGAGGATCGCCTCTATGGGAGGACAACCGGCGTCCACCCTATAGTGTGCAAAAATTTCTTTGGTTTCTTTTATTATAAATCTAAACTCATGTGCCAAAAATATAGTAGTTGCGTGCTTAACAGAAGAATGCTCAATATTAGAAAATTCTAGGAAAATTCTTTGTATGCAAGGATGCATGTGCATAAACTGTCTTTCAAGTTCAACTATAAGCATGGCGATAGCATCCGCAAGACTACTAGTTCTATGCAAGATAGAACTACCCATAGAAGGTAAAGCACCGGCACAAGTAAAGAAATCTTGAATAACCCCTTATCCAATAATATTACCACTACCGATTCGAAACTTTTTAGGATGTACAGAGGGTTCTACAGCAGGAGCATCAGAATTCTCCATGTTATCATTATTGTCCATATCAATGATAATCTCCCCAATTTCAGACATAACGATAGAAGAAGCGAGGAGAAAGACAAAGAAGGAGGCAAACGGGAAAGAGAGGGCAAATAAAACGGCAAGGGTGAAGTGGGGGAGAGGAAAACGAGAGGCAAATGGCAAATAATGTAATGCGAGGGAGATGAGTTTGTGATGGATATGTCTTGACTTGAGCGAAGGCCTCCCCGGCAACGGCGCCAGAAATCCTTCTTGCTACGTCTTGAGCTTGCGTTGGTTTTCCTTGAAGAGGAAAGGGTGATGCATCAAAGTAGCGGAAGTAAATCCCTCAGTTTTTTAGAGCCAAGGTATCAATCCAGTAGGAGGCTCCTCAAAAGTCCCACGCACCTACACAAACAAATAAGAGCCTTGCAACCAATGCAATAAAGGGGTTGTCAATCCCTTGACGACCACTTGCGAAAATGAGATCTGATAGAGATAATATGATAAGATAAATATTTTTGGTATTTTTATGATATAGATTGGAAAGTAAAAGATGCAAATAAAAGTAGATGGTAAACTTATATGATAAAAGATAGACCCGGGGGCCATAGGTTTCACTAGTGGCTTCTCTCAAGATAGCATAAGTATTACGGTGGGTGAACAAATTACTGTCGAGAAATTGATAGAAAAGTGCATAGTTATGAGATTATCTAGGCATGATCATGTATATAGGCATCACGTTCGTGACAAGTAGACCGACTCCTGCCTGCATCTACTACTATTACTCCACACATCGACCGACTCCTGCCTGCATCTAGAGTTTTAAGTTCACGAAGAACAGAGTAACGCATTAATAAAGATGACATGATGTAGAGGGATAAACTCAAGCAATATGATATAAACCCCATCTTTTTATCCTCGATGGCAACAATACAATACGTGCCTTGCTGCCCCTGCTATCACTGGGAAAGGACACCGCAAGATTGAACCCAAAGCTAAGCACTTCTCCCATTGCAAGAAAGATCAATCTAGTAGGCCAAACCAAACTGATAATTCGAAGAGACTTGCAAAGATAACTTAATCACACATAAAAGAATTCAGAAGAGATTATAATATTTCTCATAGATAAACTTGATCATAAACCCACAATTCATTGGATTTCGACAAACACACCACAAAAAGAGTTACATCGAATAGATCTCCAAGAAGATCGAGGAGAACTTTGTATTGGGATTCAAAGAGAGAGAAGAAGCCATCTAGCTAATAACTATGGACCGAAGGTCTATGGTAAACTACTCACAACTCATCGGTGAGGCCTTGGAGATGATGTAGAGGCCCTCCGTGGTCGATTCCCCCTCTGACAGAGCGCCATCGAAGGCTCCAAGATGGGATCTCGCGGATACAGAAGGTTGCGGTGGTGGAAATAGTTTTTCGTGGTGCTCCTGGATGTTTTCGGGGTACATGGACTTATATAGGAGGAAGAAGTAGGTCAGTGGGCGCTCAAGGGGCCCACGAGGGTGGGGGCGCGCCGGGCACCCTCATGGCCTCCTCGTTCGTTGCTTGACATCCACTGCAAGTCCCGTGGATTGTGTTTGTTCCAAAAAGATCAGTCCCGAAGGTTTCATTCCGTTTGGACTCCCTTTGATATTCCTTTTCTTTGAAACACTGAAATAGGCAAAAGGAATAGCAATTCGGGCTGGGCCTCTGGTTAGTAGGTTAGTCCCAAAAATGATATAGAAGTGTAAAGTAAAGCCCATAAACATCCAAAGCGGGTAATATAATAGCATGGAAAAATAAAAAACTATAGATACGTTGAAGACATATCAGTAGGCCTCACGGCCCCACCATACTCGCATCCCTGGCCTGGCTATCCCTCTACTCACCCACACCTCCTGCTATTCTCCGGCTACGGCAGCCTCACACTACGGCCCAACAAGTAAACCCTCGTACCCACTCCGCGTGGGAAACAACTGCCGAGTCTTCCTCGGCTTCGGGTCGTTCCCTTACTTGGCCTTGCCATCGTCCACCGCCTTGGTGCTCTTGGCACGGCATTGTCAACGAACGACATCCATCGGAAGAGGACTGTACGTGGAGAGACTGACAGCTGGTCCATGACCGCACGCATGGAAGTGCCTCCTTTTATTTGCATGCAGGAAGTGCCTCCTTATTATGCGCAAAATAATGATTCCTCCTCCTGATAGCTAGGACCCATTGGACGGGACTCTGTATTTCACGAAAAAAACATTCCCCCCGCTGACATCTCGGATCCACCAGCTATTACACACAAAAATAATGAAAAGCCCCGCTGCTAGGTCAGTCCCACCATATTTGGAGGCTGACTTGTGGGCCTACTAGGTTGACGCAGACGTAGGGCTTTGTCAACTTAGTCAATATAAACGATTCTAGCTGTGGAGACCGTATGATGTCCATCCAACGGTCATTGTGTTTCTTCAACCTCTGGTCTTCTTGCTCCTGCCGCTCAAACTAGCGCCGGTCGTGCCGCCTGCTCCTGCCTCCCGTGTCCGGCTGTGCTGCCACGGAGGCGTCACCACCCCACCCTACTCCCACCGCAGGCCAGGCCTTCCCTCTACTCACCCACACCCCCTGTTATTCTCCGGAGACGGCAACCTCAGACCACAGCCAAAGGAGTCAACCCTCGTACTCCCCTCTGTGTGGGCATCCACTAATGCGTATTCCCCGGCTCCGGGTCGTTGCCTTCCTAGGTTGCACCGTCGTCCACCACCTTGGTGCTCATGGGCGGTATGGCGTTGTCAACGCGGTCAACGAATGATAGCCATCAGAAGAGGACTGTAAGTGGAGAGACTGACAGCTGGGTCCATGGCCGCACGCAAGGAAGTGCCTCCTTATTACGTGCAAAATAATGATTCCTCCACCTGACACCTCGGACCTACCGGGAGGTCTTCTAGATTTCACCAAAAAAACATCCCCCCTAACAGCTGGGACCCACCGGCTGTATCTTCGCATGGAAGGAATTGCCTTCTTACCCCCTAATGTCTGGGACCCACCAAGTTGAAGCGAAGGTAGCGTTATCTGTATGGCCGTGAACGTGTACGTACGTAGCGGTCGATCGGTCTCTCTGCAGCGATGTACCGTGGCCGTGTAAGGACCAACATGTGTTGAAGTAGAGGCACCAACATAGCATGTCATGCAGCCCCGTCTATATCATGTACACGTACGTACGGCCATGCTGCAATAGTAAATACGGCTACGTACGTACATACAGGAGGGGTCTCGAATGCATACTCGCACATACGTACGGCTAGGGATCATTTACATGGAGAGGCAATGGACGACCGCGATGTCGTCCTGTTCATCGGTAGCTAACCGGCTAGGTCGGAACGGAGGAAACAACGTCGTCTTCACCAAGAGCCAAGTGACTGGGTTGGAATGCGTCCTGTTCATCGGGAGCGAAGTCACTGGGTCGGAACGCATCTTGTTCATCGGGAGCCAACCAGCTTGGACGGAACAACCGAAACGAGGTCTGGCGTACTGTAGAACGGAGGAAACAGCGTTCTATTCGACCGCCTACGGTCGAAATGGGGTCTTGTTCATCCGGAGGGGTCTGGCGAACCACAAACTGGAGGAAACAGACTTGTGTTTCGAGCTCCTACGGTCGAAATGGGGTGCTGTTGATCGGGGGGGTGTGGCATACCGCAAAACGGAGGAACTGGACTTCTCTTCGACCTCATATGGTCGAAACGGGGGTCTCTTTCATCGGGAGGGGTGTGGCATACTGCAAAATGGGACTCCACGGGCTACTATTCATCTACCGTCTACTGCCTCGCTCCAGCCTCCACGAGCTACTGTTCATCGACCGTCGACCTCCTCCAGCCTCCACCTACGACTGTTCATCCACGACGTCTCCCTCCTGCCTCCACCAGCTACTGTTCATCCACGGGCTCCTGTTCATCCAACCTCCACTGGACTGTTCAACCACCCCTCCATGGGCTACTGTTCATCCAGCCCTCCACCGGCTACTGTTCAACCAGCCCTCCACGGGGTCCTGTTCATCCACCCCAACCAGCTCGATCGGGGTCCTTTCATCCAGCGGCAACGACCTCTATCCCCATGGGGTCCTGTTCATCCAACCCTCATCTGGAACTGTTCATCCAACCCCCAACAACGCACACTATTCATCAAGAGGCAGCAGGTTGATCGACTTCAGTTAGCAGCAGTAGTGAAGGAATCGTTCGATCGGATTCAGTTATCAGCCAGGGATCAATCGATAGCTTGGTTCAGTAACACGTAGCCAATGCAATTGCTTGGGTTCTGTCGGTACAACAGACCCTAGGCCTGTCGCCCTGACTATGCACAAGCACAAAATCAAGATTGAAGCATCACACCAAGATGAACAAGGGACCAAGAGACTCGAAGAACCAACAAGTAGACCAGAGGGACGAAGACCAAGCCAGAAGAACAATATATCGGCAGGAAAGAAGCCTCCCTTGCCAGGTAGGTGAGCCTGTCAAGGGGCAAGGCCACCCCCAGAAGAAGATGACCAAGGCGTCCCGGTAGGGCCTGCCGGGACCTGCGGAGGCCAGATCGCCCCACCAACCACTCCACCACGACTCACGTCGTTGATCAGTGCGGTGTCAAGCCGCAGAGTGATTAAGTGGCAGCCATTCGCCACATGGAGTCCACTTCCCACCAAGAGAACCCGCAGACCACACCCGTCATATGACATGTCAAGCAAGCAGGCGTGGAGCAGGCTAGATAGCCCAGCAAGCCTTGCCGGGCAACCAACGACGTGCCGCTAAGCGGTGCGTTAAATGCACACCGTCAGCCTGCAGAGTTAGGTATGATAGCACTATTTGCTATCATATCAGTGTCTAATGACTAATTTGCCACTGTGGTGACCCTTTAACCTATAAAAGGAGGCCCATGGCAATAGTTCGAGAGGTTGGAAAATTAGATCACTCACACCCCCGTACGCGCGTAGTCCCTGCTGCCCTGAGGCAACCCCTGCCGAGCAAATGTATTGTGCACCGCCCACATTTCCACCATCAATCCACCAAAGCAGGAGTAGGGTTTTACGCCTCATGGCGGCCCGAACCTGGGTAAAACTGCCCGTGTGATCTCTGCCGTGCTGCCCCATGTTGGTCTGCTCTTTATGCAATGTGACCCCCCCCCTGCCAAACCAGCAAGGGACCTTCTTGGTCCCATAGGTGGCCGTGGTTTCCTGCAACATCTTTGGCATGTCTGGTAGGGGGATCGCTTGTGCGAACCTGAAGACGTAAGCAACGTGTCATCTTTATCGCCATCTGCATCTTCGACGGCACCATCGACCATGGCGCCCAAGAAGAAACCAGCTTATTCGGCTCATCCGACCACCTTTAAGGCTCCACTGCCCACGGCCTCCAACGCTGCAGGGGACATGAAGACACGCAAGGATGCGAACGCTGTTGGGGCCGTGGTCGGAGCAGGCGGCACCACCACCATTTCCCCCGCGGCCAACGCAAGAGCAGGAGACACCGAAGGAGAACAGGACCAGCAACACCTCGACGGCCGCACTCCACTCGCCGACGGGCACAACCACAATGATGGCGCTCTGTTTTGGGCGAACTGCTACTCTCTGACCGTCCCTGCCGCAGGTGCGACCGCTGCGTGTGCACTTTCCCCCGAGCGAGTCGACCGAGCTGATGCGCCCAACGGACCTGATGGCCCTTGAGTGCCTCCGCCTCACCACCCTGCCACCCAGGTGGTTGCTCCGCAACAACGGGGGCGTAGTGCTACCGCCGCTGGCTCCGTTTGGAGCCGAACAACGGCGCGATCGACTTCATCATCATCTATGCCTAGCACAGCCTCGAAGGCCATGGCGTGGGCTCAACTGCTGCTAAGGTTTCCACCGGTGGCCGAGCAGATGGACGAATGGCGTGCCACCATCCAAAGCCTGCTCTTTTTTGCCGAAGCCAAGGGCTCGTGATGGGCTGGCCCGCTGCAGCCTCCCCAAGCGACGGCGATGGCCCATGCTGCTGTCCGTACGGAGGGAGCCGTCCCCATGGTGCAGTCCGCCACGGCAGCCACCAAGGGCGCGACCAAATCAAGACTCCATTGACATCTCGGTGGCCTCCTCAGATCCACGAGTACATCTAGGCCAACGATGAACCCTGGAAGATAGGCGGAGAGGAGGTGTGTGCATCATCAAGTAGCGCCGCGGCGACCTCCTTTGAGCCGATGGGTGCGACGGCCCCAAGGTCGACAAGCCCGCGCTCGGTGTTGACGGGTCCATGCCTTTCAAGGTTGGCTGCCCTGCCTTCACCCATGAGCTATGGAAAGTCTGTTGGCCGTCCCTTCGCATCTTCAAGCTAGAGATACTTGAGAAGTACGACAGAAGGATGAAACCGACAAAGTTCCTGAGCATCTACACCGTTGTTGTTCAGGCTGCCGGGGGAAGGGATGAGAAGGTGTTCGCCAACTACTTCCCATTGGCCCTCAAGTACAATGTGAGGTCTTGGCTGACGCACCTACTAGAGAACTCTATTTTGTCATGGGCAGACCTGTGCCACGAGGTCATCAGCGCTTTCATGGGTGGCCACCAGGAGCCAGGCCATCCCAGCGATCCGCAGCTTCTCCAGCAGAAGGAAGGAGAGACCTTCCGTAAGTATTTACAAAGATCAGCAAAGTTCATAGAAATATTCCAAATATCCATCCGGCTGCCGTGATAGCTGCCTTCCAGTCCAATGTAGCTGACGGATCCATTCCAAGATGAACGTGTGGTTGCCCAAGACTGTGAAGGAGCTATACACCCTAGTGGATAAGTGTGCTCGGATGGAGGAAGGAAGGAAGTTTCCTAGAGAGGAAGATTGCATCAATGTTGATTCAGAGGATGACGATGAGTCCACCAGTCAGAAGAAGGGCAAGAAGCACAATAAGAAGCGGAGAGATAAGGCAATATTGACTATTGAAGGGTCAGGCACCCCAAGTACCGGCAAGATCGCCAAGGCTGAGGCCCCCGACAAGGAGGTTGCCATGTGCGTTGATTGTCGGGAAGCTGCGGCTGCCGAGAAGGCCAGAAAGGGTGATGGCCGTACTTCAAGATCCATCGAACCAAAGGCCATGACCTTCAAGAATGCTATCAGGTTGAGCAGCTAGTTAAGGGACAGAGAGCAGAGTATGAGAAGCGTGATAAGGAAAAGGGTCAGAATGTCACTAGCGGTAAGGGCCAAGGTGATGAAGCAAATCACCCCGGCAAACCCTTTTGGAGTAAAGGAAGACCTGCCAGTGGCAAGGAGAAGGAAGCCTGTGATGATGAGAGTGATAGAGGGGATGAAGAGGAAACCAGTGAGCAAGAGTTTTAGAAGGCCACTAACACCCTGTGCGTGCATCTCTGCACACCTCCCACCGCCAGCTCAAGCGGTCAGCACGGGAAGTCAATGACGTGGAACCAGCACTAGAGGCCCGGACGCCACTCAAATTGTCCCGTACACCCATCATCTTTGACGAGGAGGATCACCCTTGCCGTACCACTCCGGTAGGGTGCCTGCCATTGTTGGTTTCTCCAACAATTCGCAACCTCAAGGTCACAAAGATGCTGGTGGACGGCGGGGCGGACTGAATCTGATCTCCCCAGCACTTATTAGTAAGCTTCAGACAGCAGAGGAAGAGCTAGAGGTTACCGGCACGTTTCAGGGAGTTAATCCCGACAGGAGTCATCCTAAGGGAAAGATCATGTTGTGAGTAACATTTGGGGGAGAACTGAACTACCGGACGAGAAGATTGTGTTTGACGTAGTTGATCTCCCCCTGTCGTATAATGGGATCCTTGGACGCCCGGCCTTGGCTAAAATTCATGGCGGCATCCCACTATGCGTACAACACCCTGAAGATGCCTGGGCCACTAGGAGTCCTCACCATCCCATCAGATGATAAAGATGCCATCATTTGTGTGGACAAGATGTACCAGGACGCGGTCGCGGCAGAGGCAGCGACAGCAACAGTTCCTGCCAAGGAAAGCAAAGGAAAGAAGAGGGATTGTAGGACCTCCGGCAAAGATTCCGGGAAGACTACCCCCACCAAGTGCACGGCACCCATTGACGACATGGCGGAGTGTTCCAACAACAAGAGATCCAAGGTTGCTGCTCCAGAAGTGAAAAAGGTCCCGGCAGGGCAGGCTGGTGTTGATGGTACTTTCACTATTAGCGCCACTCCCGATGACAAATAGGAAAGCACACTCGTTGCCTTCCTGTCGGCGAATATCGATGTGTTTGCATGGCAACCATGTGATATCCTAGGTGTTCCCAGGGAGGTAATGTGACGCCCGGATAATTAAGCTACAGTAATCCCGGGCTAATGGTGCCACGTCACCACGGTTACTGTTGTTAACCTTGCGATGATTCGAAACCGTTTCAAAATTCAAATTCAAATTAATGTCAATAATAAAAGTTTTCAAAAATTAAAATAAAAATGTTCGGATTGTACTAAATATTACATAGATAATTATGGTGTAGAAGGCACAGTTTTATAAAATACATAAATATTTTAAATTGAATTAAAACAGAAGAGAAAATAAGAAAAGGAATCAAAACTAAAACAGAAAAAAGGAGAACCCCCCCCTCTGGGCCGTGGCCCAACTGGGCCAACCCCCAGGCCCAGCCGGCCCACCCCTCCTCTCCATAACCCCCCA
>NC_041393.1:347565936-347567952 GCF_002162155.2 Triticum dicoccoides | reverse complement strand
GAATCAGGGGCAGGAACGAGAGGAGGCCCCGACGCCGTACGCCGCCGCCTGGTGCCGCCTCGACCCCGCCCCGCCTCTCCATCGCCAGACGCCTCGCCCCCCTCGCTTCCCCCCGATCTGGATCGGGGGAAAAGGCGCCCTGCCGCCGCCCGGAACCCCTGCCGGAGCCGCCCTGCCGCCCTGCCGTCGTTGGTGCCACCTGCGCCGCCTCGTCGCCTCGCCTCATCCCCGCCAGCCTCCCCAGGCCTCGTCGACGCTCGTCGTCCCCGCCGGCAACCTCCCCCGACGCCGCCCGGATCAATCTTCGCCGCCGAACAGGACTACTGTGATGCCCCCGATTCAATCGTACACTAATCATGCACGCAAATGTGTACGATCAAGGTTAGGGACTCACGGGAAGATATCACAACACAACTTACAAATAAAATAAGTCATACAAGCATCATAATACAAGCCAGGGGCCTCGAGGGCTCGAATACAAGTGCTCGATCATAGACGAGTCAGCGGAAGCAACAATATCTGAGTACAGACATAAGTTAAACAAGTTTTCCTTAAGAA
The DNA here is from genome assembly GCF_002162155.2 of Triticum dicoccoides. Taxonomy (NCBI): domain Eukaryota; kingdom Viridiplantae; phylum Streptophyta; class Magnoliopsida; order Poales; family Poaceae; genus Triticum; species Triticum dicoccoides. The sequence goes on along the minus strand of NC_041393.1, from coordinate 347,567,394 downwards.
GGCTAGCACAAACTGGGATACAGATCGAAAGAGGCGCAGGCCTCCTGCCTGGGATCCTCCTAAACTACTCCTGGTCGTCGCCAGCGGGCTGCACGTAGTAGTAGGCACCTCCAGAGTAGTAGTCATCGTAGCCGAAGGTGGCATCTGGATCCTGGGCTCCAACGTCTGGTTGCGGCATCCGAGAAGAAGAGGAAAACGAGGGAAAAGAGGGAGCAAAGCAACCGTGAGTACTCATCCAAAGTACTCGCAAGCAAGGAGCTACACTACATATGCATGGGTATATGTGTAAAGGGCCATATCGATGGACTGAACTGCAGAATGCCAGAATAAAAGGGGGATAGCTAATCCTGTCGAAGACTACGCTTCTGGCAGCCTCCGTCTTGCAGCATGTGGAAGAGAGTAGACTGACGTCCTCCAAGTAGCATCTCCAAGTAGCATCGCATAGCATAAACCTACCCGGCGATCCTCTCCTCGTCGCCCTGTAGAAAAGCGATCACCGGGTTGTCTGTGGAACTTGGAAGGGTGTGTTTTATTAAGTATCCGGTTCTAGTTGTCATAAGGTCAAGGTACAACTCCAAGTCGTCCTGTTACCGAAGATCACGGCTATTCGAATAGATTAACTTCCCTGCAGGGGTGCACCACATAACCCAACATGCTTGATCCCATTTGGCCGGACACACTTTCCTTGGTCATGCCCGGCCGCGGAAGATCAACACGTCGCAGCCCCACCTAGGCAAAACAGAGAGGCCAGCACGGCGGTCTAAACCTAAGAGCACAGGGGTCTGGGTCCATCGCCCATAGCACACCTGCACGTTGCGTGGGCGGCCGGAAGCAGAACTAGCCCCCTTAATACAAGAGCAGGCTTACGTTACATTCCGGCGCGCGCCGCTCTGTCACTGACGTCTGAAGTGCTTCGGCTGATACCACGACGTCGGGATACCCATAACTACTCCCGCGTAGATGGTTAGTGCGTATAGGCTCGTAGCCAACTCAGATCAAATACCAAGATCTCGTTAAGCGTGTTAAGTATCCGTGAACGCCGAACAGGGCCAGGCCCACCTGTCTCCTAGGTGGTCTCAACCTGCCCTGCCGCTCCGCCACAAAGTAACAGTCGGGGCCGTCGGGAACCCAGGCCCACCTCTACCGGGATGGAGCCACCTGCCCCTTCAGCCCCCAACTCCGAACAGTATCACAGATAATGTAACTGTGTAAAGTATATCGAATATGCCCGTGATCACCTCCCGAAGTGATCACAGCCCAGTAGTATAGCATGGCAGACAGACAAGAGTGTAGGGCCACTGATGGAACACTAGCATCCTATACTAAGCAGTAGGATAGCAGGTAAAGGTAACAACAATAGTAGCAAGGACAGGCTATGCAGTAGTATAGGATTAACTGAAAGCAGTAACATGCTACACTACTCTAATGCAAGTAGTATAGAATAGAATAGGCGATATC
>NC_041393.1:347564178-347565670 GCF_002162155.2 Triticum dicoccoides | reverse complement strand
CAAGGGGGGGGGGGGCTTGCCTGGTTGCTCTGGCAAGAAGGAGGGGTCGTCAACTCCGTAGTCGAACTGGGGGTAGCCGGCAGTCTCGGGGTCTATCGGAAAGAAGTAACGGAGAGGGAACACAATAAATAACAGAACAATCAAAGCATCACAAAGCGTAACAAGACAATACGCGGGGTTTGATGTGCCCTAACGCGGTAGTAAGTGATACCGACGAAGGGGGGAAACATCCGGGAAAGTATTCCCGGAGTTTCGCGTTTTCGGACAGATGAACCGGAGGGGGAAAGTTGCGTGTTTGCTATGCCAGGGATGTGTGGCGGACGAACGGGCTGCGTATTCGGATTCGTCTCTTCGTTCTGAACAACTTTCATGTAGAAGGTATTTTCATCTGAGCTGCGGTTTCTTTTATATTATTTTTTAAAAGATATTATTAATTTCTTGAATTTAATTAATTATTTAATTAAATTCGAAATTGGATTTATGACATCAGCATGATGTCATGCTGATGTCAGCAGTCAACAGGGGTTGACTGGTCAACCTGATCAGTGGGTCCCGCTTGTCATTGACTGAGATTAACTAAAACAGATTAATTAGTTTAATTAGTAATTAGGTTAATCTAATCAGGATTAGTTTAGTTAAACAAGATTATTAACTTAATTAATTTGCTAATTAATTAACTGATAATTTGTTTATTTACTTTAAATTCTCTTCTCTTTTTTTTAAGGGACGGCCCACCTGTCAGGGGCACAATGTGCCCCTGCAGTGGCTGTGTGTACGCGGGGGAAAAGGGAGACAGAGGACTCCGGCGGCCTCATCTAGGAGCCACGGCGAGCTCCGGCGGGGCGCGCGGCCGTCAGCCGAACGCAGTGACCAAAGGCACGCGAGGTGTGACGTGGTATCCGGTAGCAGCAGGCAGAAGGGCGTGCGCGGCGGACGGGTGAGGCGCGGCGGGTGCAGCGGGACGGCGACGTCATGCCGGAATGCGACCCCGGCGACAAAATGTTCATCTGCGAACACTTGGAGAACCAGCACGACGAGGCGCGTGCAGTGGTGTAAGCGGTTTGTGTAGGGGCGGGTGAAAGTGACCACGACGACGACGTCCGACAGTGGTGACGACTTGCCCTTGTCGGAGGTGAGCCAACGGGGCACGGGGAGGAGTGAGAAGAGGGTGAGGAGGACCGTGAGCTCACAGCGATGCTCGAGGAGGGGCTCGGTGAGGGTGATGGTGCAGCATCCGCAGCGGATCCGGCGATGGTGTGCGGTGGCCAGCGTCGGGGAAGAAGCAGCGGGTGATGTGAGGGCGGCCTCCCAGCTCCATCCAATGGCATAGACGAAGGAGAAGACGATGGCACTCCTCCCGGTCAGACTCTCTGGGCGCGGGAAGGACGATGGCCACGCGGCGACCGTGTACAAGGTAACGACGATGGCGAAGCCCTCTGGATCGAAGGGAGAGACGGGCGTCGGCGTTGGGTCGGTTACCCCCGATCCAGAT
>NC_041393.1:347555998-347563861 GCF_002162155.2 Triticum dicoccoides | reverse complement strand
CGGGTTGGGGGAGGGGGCTAAGCAGGAGGGTTGGGTGGGCCGTTTCGGTAGGGTCGGCCGGATGGGTGGGATGGGCCAAGGCCCATGGGGAGCCGCGGGGGTTTCCTTTCTCTTGTTTTGTTTTTACTTTTTATTTAATTCTTTTCTGTTTTAAATCAGTTTAAATTATTTAGACATTTTCTAAAAATGTGTTTACTTCACCATAATTATCTATGCAATATTTGACACGGTCCGAACATTTTTGTTTTAAAGTTTGAAAACTTTGTTTGTTTGCCAAAAATTCAAGTTTGAATTCGAATCGTTTTCGAACTAATGCAAGATTAGCCACAGTAATCAAGGTGACGTGGCATCATTAGCGAAGGATTACTGTAGCGTAACTATCCGGGCGTCACAATTCTCCTCCACTACAAGAAATCTCGTCCCGAGATTTAAGAGGGGGACTAGGGGGAAAGGTCTGGTTACGAAATCTAACGGATCTTCTCATCTTTGGTTGATCTTTCGAAGAGGTTGATCCCTTTCATTGATTTCTTCATTTCTCTACTTCAAGTCGTCATCCTTTCTTCGGGATCTCCATCGTCCTACGAACGCGACCAAGGGGAAAAACTCCGGAAGAATGCATTTGCACAAAGCTGGGCATCTGACGGTGAACTCAATGGGAAATACACAAGGTACCCCACGAGTTATATTTCAGTGAATTTGTTGAGTGCAATAGACGATTGTACCAAAGTTTCAAACGGTTAGGCAATCGTTCGATGCCTGAAATAGGGCGTGAAAGGGGTTCAAAGCAACGAGAATAAGTATTGTGTTTGCTACCAGATTAGATCACCTCTAGGAAGGTGGTTGGTGATCTTCATATGAAGCCAATCGTGAGGAATAAATTCAGAGATATGGGTGTACCGGAGAGTCAGGTTCCGATCTAGTGGACCTGTGGGTTATGGGACCACCATGTGGGTTAAAAGTAGGAAGGGGGCTGACATCTTGCACGGTCACGATAGCAAGATAGGTCAGAGGGTAGTCTGTTAGTTATGTCGGCAACAACATCGATACCAAGGGCGAGGGACGAAGAGAACCATTTCCCTGCTCGTTGAACGAGGCGGACCATTAGGCAAAGTTCTCGTCCATCGGTGGCTACCGAAATGTCATCAACAATAGTAACAGGTTCTTGCTGACAGAATTGTACACCGAGGAGTTTACATAAGCAGTAGAATATTGCTGCTTAGATCATATAGATCACAAGAAAGGTTCAAACAACCAATGGAAAGTAAAATATGATTATCATATTAAACAGAACAATGGAAAGGAAAACGTGTTTAAACACATAATTCAGGGATATATCCTTCCCAAGGACAAGCAGAGCATGATATCCGTGGCAGGATATAATGTAGAAAACTCTTTAGGTACGGGAGAGAATTTTCATGACATTACCCATACAACGGTGTTAGGATAAATGATAAATAAAATTTAGCATCGTGCTTCAAATGTTCCTGTTGAAAATCGGAGTACCATTGACATGCTTCGAGATAGCATTGACATGGTCTTCAGGTGAAGATCAGACTTTGGAAACACGAAGGATCCATCAGGAATAACTTGTAGATTAAGTCTTACAATTTCCTCATGGATGAACGGATAACCTTGCTGAAAAGGAATCTATAATGATAGGTGCTCCAGCCGGGGGGGGGGGTGCTAGGCATGACATCAGGTTACCGGGTCACCAAAGGATCAACATCATAACTCTCGGAAAGTTGTCCCAACCATCATATCTGACCGAGATTCATATCCAATTGGTGTCATGATACCTCAAACTCAGGATGCCTGAGAAGAAAAGGTGCAACACAATTGACGAGTTGACATTGTAAGATTTTTAGGAAATGAACTATGGAAGCGAGTTCCGAAACAAGAGTTCATCATTAAATCAAGGAGAGGTGAGGAGGTGACTGATTGACTCAGCGACAACCCATTGACATTTCCAAAAAGGATGGATTTCCACAACTATGTGAACAAGGAGATAACATTAGCCAGATCAAATGATATAAGGAAGTATGCTCGAGGAAAACATACACCATTAAAGATTGGTTGAAAGGTGCGACCGAAATATGGGTTGGGTTGCACGACCAATGTCAGAATGGTGATGCAATAATCAATAGCCTAAGAATGAACTTTCGACCATTAACTTCAAAGAGATAGGGTTGCTAGAAGGAAAGAATCCAAACAACATGGTTCACATGTTGGTATCCCGGTTAGAATCAACACGGGGACCAAGAAAGAATGGTGAGGGTGAGAAGTATCACAATACCAAGAATTCGTTAAGAGGTGGAGCGGTCCTCACAACATCCTTGACATAAAAGATGGTAATACTCCAAGGTAAATAAAAACAAATGCTGGATAGCAAGGAACTCAAGGTAGAACACAAAACACGGACAAGTTTGTGTTGAATGGAAGGCAATAAAGTGGTCGATGATAAGACAAATCATCGAGGGAAAGGATGGTATTTCTCATCATGAATTCTTGATACCCTGGAAGAGCTCAAAAATGTTGATGATGATCACGACACATTTGTCAAGAGGTTTCATGAGGATATAATCGCTCATCGACGACATCAAGCAAAAGGAAGGATGGAGCGAAAAGTTATTAAAACTACGGATACGACACAAACTCGGAATCAAGCTTGTTGGTCAAGGCGAAATGATATGAGAAGAAGAGTCGACGTAAGCTTAGCTCCTCGTTGAAAATTGTGCTTCGAAAAGGACCTGATAGTACAGTTAAAAAGTTGCACGATAATGATATAGCCGATAAGGCTAGGAATGACGTGATCGGGTACAAACTTGTACTTAAAGAAGATTACTGAGAGTTGTTGAACCGTAGTGCGGACTCGGTTCAGTTATCGATGTCTTTGAGTGTTTAATAACTCAGAGCCCATGAGAAATTGTAATCAGTGAGAATGTAGTACTTGATGAAGAACTCATAAGGAGTTATGCAGTTCCAAGATAATCTCGAGATACCAGGGGGTAATACTCGACGATAGTCTAAAGTAGAGCTTAGACTGGGGTATTGATCTAAAGAAGGTAAGTGCTTAAACTTGCACGAGAAATGGTATTTCAAGGAGATCATGGTCGGAACCACGATTGCAAAAGGCCAAATCCCAGATATAAGAACTTATACCAAGGGAATAATTAATTTAAGAGAAGCTTTAATGATATGATCTACATCATGTCCATGGGCATGAACACAAAGTTCAAGGTCGACTCCCACTTCTTCAATGCATAACCTTTCATTCACCTCTCGTATTTCGAAAATGACATTAGTTGTTGAAAGTGTTTTTTTACCTGGTGCAATACCAGATAAATATGACCCGTGTAATCTTTCGGGTTCACACGGATTAGGGAAGGCGTAGGTTCAACCCATCAGGGCATCTTAGGAACATATACCACAAACTTCAATAGTAAATACCACCAGCTCGAAAGCAGAGCATGGTTGGCCAAGCAGATGATACAATTTACCAAAGGCACTATGTATCAGGGGAAGAACTCACAAGGTGATTGAATATGAAGGACACTGTCGGATAGCAATCCAACAATGGATCGAGCGATCCACAACGGAGTTGAGGTGAGTATCGGTATTCCAGAAAGAATGCACGGGCATCATATTATAGAACATCGGAATAATTCGATGCTTAGATAACAAAGGAATTATGATTTCCAAAACAAAAGATCAGAAGCAGTCGCTCTGACCAAGGATGGATAAGTTGGATAAACCAGAGGCACAATTGGCGACAAATAGTTTGGTCGAGAACCAGCTCATGTTCAAAAATGATGTCTCAGTCGGAAAGATAAGTTAGAAGGGTTGATAGATGATTGTGTGCATTCGCACACATGTTGAATCAATAGGATCAAAATGACGGTGTCAAAAGATACTAGTGAATATTGCCAGATATATGGGAAGCATCCATAATGCTAGTAGACAAGTATTTGCAGAGCAATAAAGCTGCTAAGGATTTTCGGAGGATTGAATAGTATTTCAAGGACTTTTGTGAAACACCTGAACAACTGGGATGAGCGGATACTCGGAAGGTGCGAGAAGTTATTCTTAGGGGTATTCAGGTGGCAAAGAACTGCAAGGCAGTAGGCACAAAATATTCTCAGGGTATCTTGTAATAACAAGATCGACTGAGAATAAAAGTAAGCATGACAGGTGTAAGTATTTATCCATAGGGATATTTCAGTGGTAGGGAATTGCAAAGGCAACGGGCACAAGGTCTCAAGAGAAAATCGGAGAGTATCTTCGAAATCTTCTGGTGCAGTCGGTGATCATCTGGACTGAAGGGCCTCTCCGGAGAAAGTATTTTCGAGAACCTAAAGTTAGATTTTTGTAAAAATCGTTTAACCCGAATAGAAGAGAGTTCAGAATCCTAGAGTAAAGGTCGAGGAGTAAAAGATCCTAGTACCACCCAATGGCGACGTGGGCCCATGGGCCGCACAGCCATGTTAGTTAAAGTTTTGCAATGTCTAGACTCGACTTCGGCCAAGGAGTGTGGAAGGGGGATTCCTACAGGCAGTCGGCTCTGATACCAACTTGATCAACTGTGACGCCCTCGATTCAATCGTACACTAATCATGCACGCAAATGTGTACGATCAAGATCAGGGACTCACGGGAAGATATCACAACACAACTCTACAAATAAAATAAGTCATACAAGCATCATAATACAAGCCAGGGGCCTCGAGGGCTCGAATACAAGTGCTCGATCATAGACGAGTCAGCGGAAGCAACAATATCTGAGTACAGACATAAGTTAAACAAGTTTGCCTTAAGAAGGCTAGCACAAACTGGGATACAGATTAAAAGAGGCGCAGGCCTCCTGCCTGGGATCCTCCTATACTACTCCTGGTCGTCGCCAGCGGGCTGCACGTAGTAGTAGGCACCTCCAGAGTAGTAGTCATCGTAGCCGAAGGTGGCATCTGGATCCTGGGCTCCAACGTCTGGTTGCGGCATCCGAGAAGAAGAGGAAAACGAGGGAAAAGAGGGAGCAAAGCAACCGTGAGTACTCATCCAAAGTACTCGCAAGCAAGGAGCTACACTACATATGCATGGGTATATGTGTAAAGGGCCATATCGATGGACTGAACTGCAGAATGCCAGAATAAAAGGGGGATAGCTAATCCTGTCGAAGACTACGCTTCTGGCAGCCTCCGTCTTGCAGCATGTGGAAGAGAGTAGACTGACGTCCTCCAAGTAGCATCTCCAAGTAGCATCGCATAGCATAAACCTACCCGGCGATCCTCTCCTCGTCGCCCTGTAGAAAAGCGATCACCGGGTTGTCTGTGGAACTTGGAAGGGTGTGTTTTATTAAGTATCCGGTTCTAGTTGTCATAAGGTCAAGGTACAACTCCAAGTCGTCCTGTTACCGAAGATCACGGCTATTCGAATAGATTAACTTCCCTGCAGGGGTGCACCACATAACCCAACACGCTTGATCCCATTTGGCCGGGCACACTTTCCTGGGTCATGCCCGGCCGCGGAAGATCAACACGTCGCAGCCCCACCTAGGCAAAACAGAGAGGCCAGCACGCCGGTCTAAACCTAAGCGCACAGGGGTCTGGGCCCATCGCCCATAGCACACCTGCACGTTGCATGGGCGGCCGGAAGCAGAACTAGCCCCCTTAATACAAGAGCAGGCTTACGTTCCAATCCGGCGCGCGCCGCTCCGTCGTTGACGTCTGAAGTGCTTCGGCTGATACCACGACGTCGGGATACCCATAACTACTCCCGTGTAGATGGTTAGTGCGTATAGGCTCGTAGCCAACTCAGATCAAATACCAAGATCTCGTTAAGCGTGTTAAGTATCCGCGAACGCCGAACAGGGCCAGGCCCACCTGTCTCCTGGGTGGTGTCAACCTGCCCTGCCGCTCTACCACAAAGTAACAGTCGGGGGCCGTCGGGAACCCAGGCCCACCTCTACCGGGATGGAGCCACCTGCCCCTTCAGCCCCCAACTCCGAACAGTATCACAGATAATGTAACTGTGTAAAGTATATCGAATATGCCCGTGATCACCTCCCGAAGTGATCACAGCCCAGTAGTATAGCATGGCAGACGGACAAGAGTGTAGGGCCACTGATGGAACACTAGCATCCTATACTAAGCAGTAGGATAGCAGGTAAAGGTAACAACAATAGTAGCAAGGACAGGCTATGCAGCAGTATAGGATTAACTGAAAGCAGTAACATGCTACACTACTCTAATGCAAGCAGTATAGAATAGAATAGGCGATATCTGGTGATCAAGGGGGGGGGGGCTTGCCTGGTTACTCTGGCAAGAAGGAGGGGTCGTCAACTTCGTAGTCGAACTGGGGGTAGCCGGCAGTCTCGGGGTCTATCGGAAAGAAGTAACGGAGAGGGAACACAATAAATAACAGAACAATCAAAGCATCACAAAGCGTAACAAGACAATACGCGGGGTTTGATGTGCCCTAACGCGGTAGTAAGTGATACCGACGAAGGGGGGAAACATCCGGGAAAGTATTCCCGGAGTTTCACGTTTTCGGACAGATGAACCGGAGGGGGAAAGTTGCGTGTTTGCTATGCTAGGGATGTGTGGCGGACGAACGGGCTGCGTATTCGGATTCGTCTCTTCGTTCTGAACAACTTTCATGTAGAAGGTATTTTCATCTGAGCTACGGTTTATTTTATAATAATTTTTAAAAGATATTATTAATTTCTTGAATTTAATTAATTATTTAATTAAATTCGAAATTGGATTTATGACATCGGCATGATGTCATGCTGATGTCAGCAGTCAACAGGGGTTGACTGGTCAACCTGATCAGTGGGTCCCGCTTGTCATTGACTGAGATTAACTAAAACAGATTAATTAGTTTAATTAGTAATTAGGTTAATCTAATCAGGATTAGTTTAGTTAAACAGGATTATTAACTTAATTAATTTGCTAATTAATTAACTGATAATTTGTTTATTTACTTTAAATTCTCTTCTCTTTTTTTAAGGGACGGCCCACCTGTCAGGGGCACAATGTGCCCCTGAAGTGGCTGTGTGTACGCGGGGGAAAAGGGAGACAGAGGACTCCGGCGGCCTCATCTAGGAGCCACGGCGAGCTCCGGCGGGGCGCGCGGCCGTCAGCCGAACGCAGCGACCAGAGGCACGCGAGGTGCGACGTGGTATCCGGTAGCAGCAGGCAGAAGGGCGAGCGCGGCGGACGGGTGAGGCGCGGCGGGTGCAGCGGGACGGCGACGTCATGCCGGAATGCGACCCCGGCGACAAAATGTTCATCTGCGAACACTTGGAGAACCAGCACGACGAGGCGCGTGCAGTGGTGTAAGCAGTTCGTGTAGGGGCGGGTGAAAGTGACAACGACGACGACGTCCGACAGTGGTGACGACTTGCCCTCGTCGGAGGTGAGCCAACGGGGCACGGGGAGGAGTGAGAAGAGGGTGAGGAGGACCGTGAGCTCACAGCGATGCTCGAGGAGGGGCTCGGTGAGGGTGATGGTGCAGCATCCGCAGCGGATCCGGCGATGGCGTGCGGCGGCCAGCGTCGGGGAAGAAGCAGCGGGTGATGTGAGGGCGGCCTCCCAGCTCCGATCCAATGGCATAGACGAAGGAGAAGATGATGGCGCTCCTCCCGGTCAGACTCTCTGGGCGCGGGAAGGACGATGGCCACGCGGCGACCGTGGACAAGGTAACGACGATGGCGATGCCCTCTGGATCGAAGGGAGAGACGGGCGTCGGCGTTGGGTCGGTTACCCCTGATCCAGATCGGGGGGGAGAGGGAGGAGTGGACCGTGGGGAAGGGAGTGGGGGTCGTGGGATGGGGACGACGGGATCGGGATCGAGCCCGATCCAGATCGTG
>NC_041393.1:347543953-347555403 GCF_002162155.2 Triticum dicoccoides | reverse complement strand
GGTCGGCCGGATGGGTGGGATGGGCCAAGGCCCATGGGGAGCCGCGGGGGTTTCCTTTCTTTTGTTTTGTTTTTACTTTTTATTTAATTCTTTTCTGTTTTAAATCAGTTTAAATTATTTAGACATTTTCTAAAAATGTGTTTACTTCACCATAATTATCTATGCAATATTTGACACGGTCCGAACATTTTGGTTTTAAAGTTTGAAAACTTTGTTTGTTTGCCAAAAATTCAAGTTTGAATTCGAATCGTTTTCGAACTAATGCGAGATTAGCCACAGTAATCAAGGTGACGTGGCATCATTAGCGAAGGATTACTGTAGCGTAACTATCTGGGCGTCACAACTACCTCGTCGGACTGCCTCCCCGACGCCATCGTCTCCGTCCTCCGCCCCAAGCCCCGCTGCCCCAGACCCTACTCCCCCTGTGAGGCCCTCTCCTCCTATCTCCCTTGCGTGCACGCGCTCACGCACCGGCGCCCCGCGCGCTCCCACTAGGGCCTTGCCCCGCACGCGCCCATCCCGCATCGGCGCCCCTGGCGCCCGCACAGCTTCGTCCCTGCTCCCTCGCCTTCGTTGCCCCCTGTTCCCCCGCAAGTGCGCCTCCCGTCCTCTGAACTTGGCCGCGGCCCGCCTCCCGCGGCTCCCTCCGCCGCACCGGAGCCCCAGCGGTGGCCGCTGGTTGATCCCGTGCCTACTCCCGTTGTCCACGGGCGAGGCCACCAGACGGGCGCCCGCCCGCACCCGCTAAGGCCCCTGGGGCCTATGACAGAAGGGCCCCATGCCCATAACGTTTTATATAAAAAAAAGGAATTAAAAATAAAAATAATAAATAAAAAAATGATTTAATAAAATTAATTAATAATTAATTAATTATCTAATGAATTAATTAAGTTAATTAATCCGGTTTAATTAATTTAATTAACTAGTTAGGTTAATTAAATAGTAATTAAATTAACTAATCTGTAATTAACCTAAACAGAGAATGACAGGTGGGTCCCACTGGACCCACATGTCAGGTTGACCAAGTCAACTCTGTTGACTACTGACGTCGGCATGACATCATGCTGACGTCATAAATCCATTTTCCGAATTAATTAAATAGTTAATTAAATTCCAGAAATTAATAAAATCTTTAGAAAATCGTATCTTTTAATCCGTAACTCGGATTAAAATATTTTCAACATGAAAGTTGCTCAGAACGACGAGACGAATCCGGATACGCAGTCCGTTCGTCCGCCACACACCCCTAGCATATCAAACTCGCAACTTCCCCCCTCCGGCTCCTCTGCCCGAAAACACGAAACACCGGGAATACTTTCCCGGATGCTTTCCCCCTTCGTCGGTATCACCTACTACCGCGTTAGAACACGTCTAGCTCTGCTTGTTGTCCTGTTATGCACTTGCTTGCTATGTATTTACTGTTTCTCTCCCCCCCTCTTCTCTCCGGTAGACCCCGTGACGATGCTGATGCCCCTGTGGTCGACTACATCACCGACGACCCCTCTCTCTTGCCAGAGCAACCAGGCAAGCCCCCCCCCCTTGATCACCAGATATCGCCTATTCTCCTCTATACTGCTTGCATTAGAGTAGTGTAGCATGTTACTGCTTTCCGTTAATCCTATTCTGATGCATAGCCTGTCATTGTTGCTACAGTCATTGATACCTTACCCGCAATCCTAGATGCTTAGTATAGTATGCTAGTTTATCATTATTGGCCCTACATTCTTGTCAGTCTGCCTTGCTATATTATTGGGCCGTGATCACTCGGGAGGTGATCACGGGTATATACTATACATACATACATACTATACAGATGGTGACTGAAGTCGGGTCAGCTCGATGAGTACCCGCAAGTGATTCTGATGAGGGGGCTGAAGGGACAGGTGGTTCCATCCCGGTAGAGGTGGGCCTGGGTTCCCGACGGCCCCCGACTGTTACTTTGTGGCGGAGCGATAGGGCAGGTTGAGACCACCTAGGAGAGAGGTGGGCCAGGCCCTGCTCGGCGTTCGCGGATATTTAACACGCTTAACGAGATCTTGGTATTTGATCTGAGTTGGCTACGAGCCTATACGCACTAACCATCTACGCGGGAGTAGTTATGGGTATCCCGGCGTCGTGGTATCAGCCGAAGCACTTCTGACGTCAGCGACAGAGCGGCGCGCGCCGGATTGGACTGGAACGCCTGCTAGGCTAGGTCTGCTTCCGGCCGCCCTCACAACGTGCAGGTGTGCTATGGGCGATGGGCCCAGACCCCTGTGCGCTTAGGTTTAGACTAGCGTGCTGGCCTCTCTGTTTTGCCTAGGTGGGGCTGCGACGTGTTGATCTTCTGAGGCCGGGCATGACCCAGGAAAGTGTGTCCGGCCAAATGGGATCAAGCGTGTTGGGTAAGTTGGTGCACCCCTGCAGGGAAGTTAATCTATTCGAATAGCCGTGATCTTCGGTAACAGGACGACTTGGAGTTGTACCTTGACCTTATGACAACTAGAACCGGATACTTAATAAAACACACCCTTCCAAGTTCCACAGACAACCCGGTGATCGCTTTTCCACAGGGCGACGAGGAGAGGATCGCCGGGTAGGATTATGCTATGCGATGCTATTAGAGATGCTACTGCGATGCTACTGGAGATGCTACTTGGAGATGCTACTTGGAGGACGTCAATCTACTCTCTTCTACTTGCTGCAAGACGGAGGCTGCCAGAAGCGTAGTCTTCGACAGGATTAGCTATCCCCCTCTTATTCTGGCATTCTGCAGTTCAGTCCACTGATATGGCCTCCTTACACATATACCCATGCATATGTAGTGTAGTTCCTTGCTTGCGATTACTATGGATGAGTACTCACGGCTGCTTTCTCCCCCCTTTTTTTCCCCTTTCCTTTCTTTTTGGTTGTCACAACCAGATGCTGGAGTCCAGGAGCCAGACGCCACCGTCGACGATGACCCCTACTACACCGGAGGTGCCTACTACTACGTGCAGCCCGCTGACGACGACCAGGAGTAGTTAGGAGGGTCCCAGGCAGGAGGCCCGCGCCTCTTTCGATCTGTATCCCAGTTTGTGCTAGCCTTCTTAAGGCAAACTTGTTTAACTTATGTCTGTACTCAGATATTGTTGCTTCCGCTGACTCGTCTATGATCGAGCACTTGTATTCGAGCCCTCGAGGCCCCTGGCTGGCATTATGATGCTTGTATGACTTATTTATGTTTTAGAGTTGTGTTGTGATATCTTCCCGTGAGTCTCTGATCTTGATCGTACACATTTGCGTGCATGATTAGTGTACGATTAAATCGGGGGCGTCACAGGTAATCAAGCACCACCTTGCTGTCTGCCCACACACCAGACCTGTTAAGCAGAAAGTCCAAAAGAAGGCCTTGGAGAGGTAGCAGTTTATTGCAGAAGAGATCAAGAAGCTTGAGGCAGCAGGTTTGGTAAGAGGAGTGCAACATCCCACTTGGCTAGCAAACCCAGTGGTAGTCCGGAAGGAAAACGGGAAGTGGAGGTTGTGCATTGATTTCACATACCTCAACAAGGCTTGCCCGAAGGACCCGTTTCCCTTGCCGCGTATTGATCAGATTGTGGATTCCACTTCAGGCTGTGATTTGCTCTCATTTCTGGATGCCTATTCTCGATATCACCTGTCGCGACCTATTTTCCGGGTGTTAATTCCCAGAAAATGGCCCTTGTGCTCATCAGCCCCAGGATTACTGTTAGCTGATGAGGCACCAACTTGATACAGAAATTCCAAGCAAAACACAAAATATGTAGTACAAGACCATTCTGGTCTGTGAGTACAACAAATGGTTTCTAGTGGTTGATGGCGGAAGCGGGTTGTGAATCATCAGTGTCTATGGGACTCCATTTCCCACAGGAACAGCTGACCAGGTTAACTCCTATCTTCGCGAGGTTGCTATCACCATTGCTTAGGTTCCGGGGCTGTCATCACGGTCGCTCCTCTCTGCGCAAGAAATCTGGCCAAGACAATAGCCAGGGACAAGCCAGTGAGTACTTTGAATGTACTCGCAAACATTATGAACACGGGTATAATATAACAACGATGTTCCGAAATATTTATGCTCATGACGTCAATCACAAAAGGTAAATAAATCTCTGATGCATGTAAGCAGGTTATTTATGAAAATGCAATAACATATTAATAATAAAAGGCACCGATCGGGTGTCTGAAGCGACGCCTCGAAAGGTCAGTAAATAAAGAGGAATACCTCAGTCGGGCGTCTGAGCGACACCACATAAAGGGCTTATAAAAGAAATGCCACAGTCGGGCGTCTTAGCGACACCACATAAAGGGCATATAAAAGAAATGCCACAGTCCGGCGTCTCAACGACACCACATAAAGGACTTATAAAAGAAATGCCACAGTCGGGTGTCTCAGCGACACCACATAAAGGGCTTATAAAAGAAATAACAAGCATGCCACAGTCGGGCGTCTGAGCGACACCACATAAAGGGCTTATAAATAATCACAGTGAATACCCAGGAGGTAAAACCATCCCAGGGATATTCGGTATTTCAATTAATATAAATGTGTTAGTCCATAATAAAAATGATCATCATCATAAGTCTCAAGTCACGATCCATGTTCTGGTTTAACCGTTTTTCTCCTCCGAAGACCGACACTAAGACCGACACTTGACCCATCCCAGACTGTAATCCTTAACCATGGACACGGCTATTCGAATAGGTTTAATCTCTGCAGAGGGTGTACTCTTTACCCACGAGTAACGGATTCCTTTAGTCGATCGGGACTAATTCCGTCTACGGCCTTTTTGTTGAAAACACCCTAACTTGCACACACCAGCTTAACTCACACGTGTCTGGAATCACCCACGACACCTGTCAAGCAAACTCTAAGTGGGGAGGCTACAACCTCGCGTAGCATGGGATCAAATTTATATTGCGCGCTCTAAGGGGTGGCCTCCCCTCTCGGTCTCAACCGGAAACACCCATGCCCCCGGACCAGGTGCCCTGCCTACCATCTACAACCGGTATCTTCCACCATGGCCTCTCTGTATGGTGTGTGCTAGAAAGAGGTTGACAACTTACCGAATCGTACTCTACTTGTTGTAGAGACGAGTGGTAGTACGAAACAAGTATGGGGGTTACTGGAACAAGACTCGATCTAGGGTCGACTCAGGAGGTTTAAGTATTCCCTGCATGATTAGCATAACGAATATATTTCATCCAACAGACAGAGTCACCACTCATCATACCCCTCATGCCATGCCGGACATACTCGTCTCGACGAGGAACTAGGGACAAGCTCGGGTCTACCCAAGACAGAGACTTTCCCGTTTTCCTTCCGGTTGGCACGAAAGGCATACGAGGACGATCATCATCCCAAGCATGTCCATTTCCAACAGCAAGGAAATTCCAATAAGAATTCATGCAAATGATCATATCACCACATAAAATAACGAGTCCTATGTAATGAGGTGGTGTCATGATTGTGTCAAACAATGCATGCAAAATATTATGCCAGGGTTCAGGATGCTTTCCTTCAATGTGTGGAAAGGCAGGGTGCACTCCAAAACATTTGAAAGTTTTCTCCTCTCTCCAAAATCCTATTTAAAAATATTTTTGAATGAATATATAGTTTCAAAAACAGTACTAAAAACTTGTCTGAATTTTTTTGAAATAAATCTTAAAATAAACTAGACAATATTTGAGAGAGGTAGGAAAAAGAATCAACTCATTTGGAGTTGTATTTAAAAAGTTAAGCTCGGTCAAAGTTTAGTCAAAAATTTGGTTTTAAAATAAAACAGAAAAGAAAACGATTTGAAAATACACGTACACGTCGAAAGCGTATTTTGGATTTACGCTTCCACTTACTCTAGCATGGATGGTGCACGTGTCACTGACAGTGGGCCCGCCTGGCCCACTGGTCAGGTTTGACCAGTCTATCTCTCCCTCCTCTTCCTCTGCCCGAACGGAGGCGAGGCAACGGCGATCAACACCGGCGAACGGCGGCTCCCCGCGGGCTCCAGAGAGTCGGAATGGATCCGCAAGACCGGCCGATTCTTCTGGTGGTCGAGGGAGTGATGGGGATGGAGGGAGTCATCGGCGACGAGCTTCGCGGCGGCTGGCGGCGTCGGGAGTAAGGTGGTTTTGGGGCTGTGGTGGTTCCTGTCGTGGTTCTAAATCTGACAGTAGAGTGGGGGGTAGGTATGGAGAGTCAAGGTCCTAGCTATGGAGAGGTTGTAAACACAAGAGATGTACGAGTTCAGGCCCTTCTCGGAGGAAGTAAAAGCCCTACGTCTCGGAGCCCAGAGGCGGTCGAGTGGATTATGTGTATATGGATTACAGGGTGCCGAACCCTTCTACCTGTGGAGGGGGTGGCTTATATAGAGTGCGCCAGGACCCCAGCCAGCCCACGTAATGAAGGGTTTAAGGTACATTAAGTCTGGGGCGTTACTGGTAACGCCCCACATAAAGTGTCTTTACTATCATAAAGTCTACTTAATTACAGAGCGTTGCAGTGCCGAGTGCCTCTTGACCTTCTGGTGGTCGAGTGAGTCTTCGTGGTCGAGTCCTTCAAGTCAGTCGAGTGAGTCCCTCGTAGGTCGACTAGAAGGTGATCTCTTCTACGGGTGTCCTTGGGCAGGGTACTTAGATCAGGTCTGTGACCCTACCCTAGGTACATGACCCCATCATTAGCCCCCGAATGGATTGAGGCTTGAGTGATGAAGGAGTTGATGTTGTTTCCGATTAGCTTTCGCATACTGGTCGTGCGTTGTTTTGAACCAAAAAATTCTCTTTGTTGATAGTGAACAACTTTTCTTCAGTCGACTCGATCCATTCTTTTTCTTCGTCGAGTGATCTTTTGGACTTCGCTGATGTCCGAGCAACGGATCGCAGGAAATCCCGCGTCTGGCAGACTGATCTGCCGTTAGCGGATTCCGCGGGATACGGAATTTGGGGGAGCACGCGAAGCGGAGCGGACCGCGGTGCTCGGATGGGACAGGGCATAGACGCCTCGATTCCCGCGCCGCTTTTTTCGCCACGTATCACGCCCGCGCAACTGTTTCAGGATATGATTAGATCGACCGGGCCCACCTGTCATCCACTCGGAAGGGATCTTATAAATGCGCCCGGCGAGGGTTTTTTGAACAGTGCCTCAGCATTCTCCCTCTGCTCCCTTCGTCTCCGCCCAACGCGCTCGCTCTCGCCTCTGCACAACCTCTCCTCACGCGCCTCGCCGGTAGCCATGGTCAAGGAGAAGACGGAGGCGCTGGAACGCGCGAAGAAGGCGTCGGCGACGGAGAAGGCAAAGGGGAGATCCACCAGCCGCGACGGGTCTTCGTTTAGATCTCGCCTACCGAAAGGCTGGGTCCAGGGAGATTGGATCCAGTCGACCATCACGGAGAAGGATCTCCTCGACATGTCCAACGAGGGCCTGATCCCTCATGGAGCTGCGAGGCTTCCGGGGAAAGAGTGGCAGCCCCAGCCGGAAGAGGGTGAGTGCGTGCTTCTGCCTACCCATGTCGACCGCGGATTTTCTTTGCCGCCGAGCACTTTCTTCCGTGGTTTCTTGAACTTCTTTGGAGCGCAACTCCACCACTTCACCCGAATTCTATCGCCTATCTTGCCGCGTTTGTGTCCATGTGTGAGTGTTTTCTGGGTTGTCGACCGCATTGGGGCTTGTTCAAGCACATATTCACGTGTCGCCCTTAGACTGTGAAGAAGGCGAGCCCAGGCGACGAAAAAACCCGAGTTGTCCAAATGTGTGGGGGTCTGGGGATCCAGGTGAGGAACAAGAGCACCTTCCCAGCCATGACATTTCCCGAGTCAGTCAGAGGCTGGCAGTCGACCTGGTTCTACTGCCAGGATCAGTCGACGCCGGGGCAGTCGAGTGGACTCCCTCAGTTCACCATGGGCCGAGTTTACAAGCCCTCCTCTCTGAAGGTGATTCCGGAGGAGAAAGCTGACGTGAAGATGCTTATGGAGCGTGTAGTTCAGTTGGTTCGGGATGGAGTGACGGGTATGGATCTCCAGGAGGTTTTTCTTAGGCATCATATCCAGCCTCTTCAGTTCCGGAGCCATTGCATGTGGTTGTACTGCAGGACTGAGGATGTGACTCGGGTCAATCCAGAAACAGTCGACGATGCCACTCTGGAAAGGTGGCTGGCCGCTGTTACTGGGAACAAGGATAACCCTCGCGGAGCCAGAAGGATTCCTCCACTCGACTGCCAGAGTGATCCAAACAAGGTATGTCTGCTCCACTTCCCATTGTATTCTCGTCACATTTATTTCTGTTTTCTCTGCCGATCGGTCGACTGATCTTTGTCTTGATGTCTATCAGGCCCTCACTGAGCTGTACTCGATGCCCAACGAAGCACAGGCTCCGACTGAGGAGGGAGAAGCGAGCGGGGGCGAGAGCTAGGAGGAGGAGTGGGACTCGGACGCCGCTGAGGATGATGATGATGATGATGACACTGATGACGATGATGATGATGTTGATGAGGACGAGGAAGAGGAGGAGGAGGAGGTTGCACCACCGCGCTCGGAAAGGCGGTCGAAGCTTGTCCATGACCCTGCGACTGAACGTGGCAAGGGGGTTGTGACTGTCACACAGTCGACCAAGCGCCCTCGGACCACCTCTCCGGCACCGACTGAAAAGGCGTCGAAGCAGCCCAGGGCGGCCCCGTCAAAGCCGACCAAGCACCTGCCAAAGACGAAGGTGTCCATCCCCACCATATCAGGGTAATCATGTTGCTTAAGTCTTCTTGTTTTGTGTGAACTTTATCTCTGGTTGGCGCTGGAGTTAGTCGACTGACTCTTTGGAGTTGCAGTGCTGCTACTTCTGAGACCTCAGCCCGGGCTGACGATCATGAGATGGAGGACGCAGCAACCTCAAAACCTGGTACTATACTCTTAACCCCGTTTCTAGTCGACTGACTCATGATCTCTAATTCTGATTCTTTTCTGTAGCTCCATCCAATGTTGTTATCACTCTCCCTGATGATGATGAAGATGAGGAACCACTGAAGCACAGAATGAGAAGAAAAGCGTCTGCCAGCAGGGTGCCCCGGGATGTGACGGTGCCTGAGACTCTGGTCGCGGAGGAGGAGAACACCACTCGACACACTGTGTCCTTCGCAGATCCACTGACGAGTGCTCTGCAGCCCTCCCTCTTCACGACGCACCACGTCCCAGAGGACCAAGCTGGCGCCGCGAAGGAGGCGATACGCCAGGCAGGGATCAGGATGGAGCAGTTGAAGACCATCAGGGATGCGAGCCAGGCAGCTTACGACGCCAGTTCCGCCCTTCAAAGCAATGTTCAGGTCAGTCGACCACCGCTTGTTTTCTTTCCAGAATTTATAGTAATCACCCACTGGGTGTGTCGATTTAAACTCCGTGTTAGCGGGGGCACGCTGAGTGCACCCGCTGGGTGTAGTCCCCAAGGCTAGGGTCGACTGCTGGCGGTCGGCCTTAGGCTTTATAATTTTAGTCTTTCCGTCATTCGACTATGGCGAATGGATTTCGCAAACCGGTGGGGGCACGCTGAGTGCGCCCACTGGGTGTAGTCCCCGAGACTGTGGTCGACTGCTTGCAGTCGATTACAGTCTTAAAGAATACATCTCTCTATTTTTTTTTGAGGTCGACTGGTCGACTCTGTCTTCAATAGGATTAGTGGGGGCACGCTGAGTGCACCCACTGGGTGTAGTCCCCAAGGCTAAGGTCGACTGCTGGCAGTCGGCCTTAGGCTTTATAATTTCAGTCTTTCCTCATTCGACTATGGCGACTGGATTTCGCAAACCGGTCGACTGGTCGACTCTGTCTTCAATAGGATTAGTGGGGGCACGCTGAGTGCACCCACTGGGTGTAGTCCCCGAGACTACGGTCGAATGCTTGGATTCGGCTGTAGTCTTAGAAACGCGTGATTTTTCCTTTTCCACTCGAAAGTGAATTATCTTTGACATTTAGTCGATTGGTTCTCCGTAGAACTCCTGTGACCTTGCGGCTCGCTACACTGAACTGGAAAACAAGCACATTCAGCTCGAGCTGAATTTGAAGCTAGTTACGGAGAATCTGACGAAGGCAAAGGAGGAGACCGAAGGTATGTTTGGTGAGACCTCGACGACTGCTTTTTCCCTTCATTTGTTTCAAAATCTGATCTTGCTGTAACTTGCAGGTAAGGTGAGGGAGGCCCAAAGGAAAAAAGACCTTGAACTAGCTGAGAAGATCAAGCTTGTTGACGAGAAGTTAGCTTCAGTCACAAAGCTTGAGCAAGAAAATGCTACTCTAAAAGCTGTTCTTGGGAAGAAAAATGATCTGGAGGTCTTCCTGAGTGGTCTTGCCAAGAAGCTGTTTCTTATGCTTGAAGGTAAACCTTCAACAATCATTTTCAACTGTGGTTTTTTTCATTCGACCATTGCCTTGACTCGGTGATCGTCCTTGCAGAATTTTGTCAAAACTTTGAAGAAGAGACTAGCCGGCTGGAACCAAACCTTGACCCCGTCAATTCTCCGGTGAACGACGAAGTTGCCATGAATGTTTTCCGACTGGAGTCCCGTGTTGCAGCTGCCGTGGACTATCTTGCAAGGCTGAAGGTCGCCACATCTCGCATCGACTCAACGCTCTGGCCCGGGGAGACACTCCAGAACGACCTCGAGTCGCTGATGGCTCGTTTGAACGCTGTCCCTGGTCGAGTGCAGGAGTGGAAAAAGTCCTCGGCTCGGTGTGGTGCAGATGTTGCTCTGTGTCTGGCCCGAGTCCACTGCAAAGATGCGCGAGAAGACAAGCTGGCTGCCCTCCGGGTGGCCAACACCAAGAAACACGACTTCAGGTCCTTTATGGAAACTTTCCTTGCTGCTGCCACTCGGATCGCAGATGGAATTGATCTTGATGAGTTTGTTGCACCTTCCAGCCCTCCACAGGAGGGGTAAAAAACTTCTTCTAAGCTCGATGCTTTAAATTCGCCTCGGTATGCCGAGTGGAGTTGTAACCGATAAACCTTAACAGGCTTAGCGCCTGAGCACTTTCGGTTCCTATAGGTATCGATCTGAACTTGAATTTGGTGTTTGAATATGATTGCTTTTGGCTCGAAATGTCTTTTGCAGGTTCAAAGCAAGACGCTCACTGCAGTTGACTTATTCCTTAATCTACTTAGGCGAGCGCTGGGCTGCACCTAAGCCTCCCGAGTGAGAGGTTTGCTCTTCACTCGGTAGGATTTTGATAACTTAGGCGAGTACTTGGACTGCAGCTAAACCCTCGAGTGAGAGGTTCGCTCGTCACTCGGTAGGATTTTGATAACTTAGGCGAGCGCTGGGCTGCAGCTAAGCCCCCGAGTGAGAGGTTCGCTCTTCACTCGGTAGGTTTTCTATATCTTAGGCGAGCACTGGGCTGCAGCTAAGCCCCCAAGTGAGAGGTTTGCTCTTCACTCGGTAGGATTTTGATAACTTAGGCGAGTACTTGGACTGCAGCTAAGCCCC
>NC_041393.1:347507121-347543419 GCF_002162155.2 Triticum dicoccoides | reverse complement strand
CTCCGAGTGAGAGGTTTGGCTTACCACTCGGTATGATTTTCATAACTTAGGCGAGTACTTGGACTGCAGCTAAGCCCCCGAGTGGAAGTCTGGCTTACCACTCGGTAGGATTTTCATAACTTAGGCGAGTACTTGGACTGCAGCTAAGCCTCCTAGTGGAAGTCTGGCTTACCACTCGGTAGGATTTTCATAACTTAGGCGAGTACTTGGACTACAGCTAAGCCTCCGAGTGGAAGTCTGGCTTACCACTCGGTAGGATTTTATTTAAGCTTAGGCGAAACGGATTCGCAGCTAAGCCTCCGAGTGGGAGTCTGGCTCACCACCCGGTAGGATTTTATTTAATCTTAGGCGAAATGGATTCGCAGCTAAGCGTCCGAGTGGGAGTCTGGCTCACCACTCGGTAGGATTTTTACAAACTTAGGCGAAACGGATTCGCGGCTAAGTCACCCACTGAGGGGAAAATTTTATTGGACAAAATAAAAAGTGACAAAAATTATGGAGGAACTATGACACTATTATTTTGAAATCCATGAACTACAGGAGTACTTTATTGCAACTCATCCGAGTGATAAACTTAAGTGTAGAATGGGCGGAGTAGTTCCGCGTTCCAAGCTCGAGGCTCGTCGATATTATGTTCGACGTTGTAAAGACGGTACGCCCCGTTGTGGAGAACTTTGGTGACGATGAAGGGTCCTTCCCAAGAAGGAGCAAGCTTGTGTGGTTTCTTCTGATCCACTCGGAGAACTAAATCTCCTTCCTGGAAGGCTCGACCCCTCACATTTCTGGCGTGGAAACGACGCAAATCTTGTTGGTAGATGGTCGATCGGATCAGAGCCATCTCCCTTTCTTCCTCTAAAAGGTCGACTGCGTCCTACCGCGCTTGTTCAGCTTCTGCTTCGTTGTAGATCTCAACTCGAGGAGCATTGTGGAGAAGATCACTCGGCAAGACTGCTTCAGCTCCGTAGACCAAGAAGAATGGAGTTCTTCCGGTCGACCGATTAGGTGTGGTCTGCAGTCCCCAAAGCACCGATGGAAGTTCGTCGACCCAAGCTCCAGCTGCATGCTTGAGATCACGCATCAGTCGGGGTTTCAATCCCTTGAGAATCAGGCCATTGGCTCGCTCTGCTTGTCCATTCGTCTGCGGATGGGCGACCGAAGCGTAGTCGACTCGTGTGCCTTGAGAGTTGCAGAAATCCCTGAATTCTTCCGAGTCAAAGTTCGACCCATTATCCGTAATGATGCTGTGCGGGACTCCATATCTGAATATCAGTTCCCTGATGAAGCTAACAGCAGCACCGGTGTCAAGGTTCTTGATTGGTTTAGCCTCAATCCACTTGGTGAACTTGTCGACTGCCACCAGTACATGCGTGAAGCCACTTCGCCCTGTTCTCAAAGGACCGACCATGTCCAACCCCCATACTGCGAAAGGCCAGACGAGTGGAATGGTCTTCAGAGCTGATGCAGGCTTGTGCGACATATTCGAGTAGAACTGACATCCCTCGCACTTATCCACTATTTCCTTTGCCATCTCATTCGCCTTTGGCCAGTAAAATCCGGCTCGGTATGCTTTGGCCACGATGGTCCGAGAGGACACATGATGACCACAGGTTCCCGAGTGGATATCATTAAGGATGATTCGACCTTCTTCTGGTGTTATGCACTTCTGACCAACTCCAGTCGCGCTTTCTCTATATAGATGTCCTTTGATTACGGTAAAGGCTTTAGATCGACGGACGATCTGTCGAGCCTCTTCCTCATCCTCCGGGAGCTCTTTTCTCAGGATATACGCGATATACGGAACTGTCCAGTCGGGAATGATCACCAAGACCTCCATGACCAAGTCGACTACTGCTAGGACTTCAACCTCAGTCGGATCTGTGGCACTCTTGGGCTGTGGAGCTTCTTCGATGAAAGGGTCTTCTTTGACTGACGGAGTGCGTATATGCTCCAAGAACACACCACTCGGAATGGCCCCTCTCTTGGAACCTATCTTTGCTAGATCATCAGCTGCTTGATTTTTCAGTCGGGGTATATGATGGAGCTCCAACCCCTCGAACTTCTTTTCCATCTTCCTCACTGCACTGCAGTATCCAGTCATGGCTGGGCTTCTCACGCCCCACTCCTTCATCACTTGGTTGACCACTAAATCTGAGTCGCCATAGACCATCAGGAGACGGACGCTGAGTGAAATGGCCATGCGCAATCCGTATAAGAGGGCCTCATACTCTGCCTCATTGCTGGAGGAATCAAAGTGAATCTGGAGCACATATCTGAGCTTATCTCCTCTGGGAGAAACTAGGACAACCCCAGCACCGGAACCATTCAACATCTTAGAGCCATCAAAAAACATGGTCCAATGCTCCGAGTGAACTTCAATCGGCTGCTGCTGTTCAATCCACTCGGCGAGGAAATCTGCTATTGCCTGGGACTTAATGGCTTTCTTTGCCTCAAACTTGATATCAAGGGGAAGAAGTTCAATCGCCCATTTAGCCACTCGACCAGTTGCATCTCTATTGTGCAAAATCTCTGATAGTGGAGCGTCGCTGACGACTGTGATGGAATGATCAGAGAAATAATGAGCAACCTTCTTTGTGGTCATGTATATTCCATACACAAGCTTCTGATAATGAGGATATCTTTGCTTGGATGGAGTCAAGACTTCAGACAAATAATACACTGGGCGCTGAACTTTGAAAGCTTTTCCTTCTTCTTCCCGCTCGACCGTAAGCACAGTACTGACGACTTGTCCTGTGGCTGCGATATAAAGCAACAAAGGCTCTTTGTTGATTGGAGCAGCAAGCACCGGCTGGGTGGAGAGCAGAGCTTTTAGCTCGGCAAACGCTGCATCAGCTTCTGGAGTCCACTCGAACTTGTCTGCCTTCTTCATCAGTCGCTAAAGAGGCAATGCCTTTTCACCGAGTCGTGAGATGAATCGACTTAATGTGGCCAAGCATCCAGTAAGCTTCTGGACACCGTGCACTCGCACAGGGCGTTTCATTCGGAGAAGAGTGCCAATCTTTTCTGGATTAGCATCGATCCCTCGCTCGAAAACGAGAAAACCGAGTAACTTGCCACCAGGAACTCCGAATGTGCACTTTGATGGATTGAGCTTGATATCATACCTTCTGAGGTTGGCAAATGTTTCGGCGAGGTCAGCGAGCAGGTCGGAACCTTTTCGTGACTTGACGACGATATCATCCATATACGCTTCCACATTCCGACTGATTTGAGTGAGTAGACACTTCTGAATCATTCGCATAAATGTGGCTCCGGCATTCTTGAGGCCGAATGGCATGGTGATATAGCAGAAGCACCCGAATGGAGTGATGAAAGCTGTTTTTACCTCGTCGGCTACGTACAGACGGATCTGGTGGTACCCGGAGTAGGCGTCTAGAAAAGACAATCTCTTGCACCCCGCGGTCGAGTCAACAATTTGATCTATGCGAGGGAGAGGAAAATGATCTTCCGGGCAGGCCCGGTTGATGTGCTTGAAATCAATGCACATTCGGAGCGATTTGTCCTTCTTAGGAACCATGACGACATTAGCGAGCCATTCGGAGTGGTATATCTCTCGGATAAATCCTGCCGCCAACAGTCGAGCCACTTCCTCACCAATGGCTTTTCTCTTCTGGACGGCGGACCGCCGAAGATGCTCTTTGACTGGTTTTGCTAATGAGTCGACTCTTAGGCGATGCTCAGCCAGTCCCCT
This sequence comes from Triticum dicoccoides, assembly GCF_002162155.2. Classification (NCBI taxonomy): domain Eukaryota; kingdom Viridiplantae; phylum Streptophyta; class Magnoliopsida; order Poales; family Poaceae; genus Triticum; species Triticum dicoccoides. Next base: position 347,539,710 of record NC_041393.1, on the reverse strand, counting down.
GGGAACACCTGGCATGTCAGCGGGCTTCCATGCAAAAATGTCCCAGTTCTCACGGAGGAACTGGATGAGCGCTTCTTCCTATTTCGGGTCGAGTGTCGTGGAGATGTGGGTCGGAGCTGCATCGGGGTCGGTCGGGTGAATGTGAACAGGCTTCGTCTCACCGGACGACTGAAATGCAGATTCTGTGGCGGGTTTCTTGGATCGCAGCAAATCACTCGGATCTGTGTTTTGCTTGTATTCTTCAAACTCGACTGCTGTCACCTGGGAATCAGCAATCTTTGAGCCCTTCTGAAAGCACTCTTCTGCCTTTTTCCGATCACCGGTGGCAGTGATCACTCCTTTGGGGCCGGGCACCTTCATATTGAGGTACACGTAACATGGTCGAGCCATGAACCGTGCATAAGCTGGTCTCCCCAAAATGGCATGATATGCACTCTGAAAATCCACGACCTCAAACGTCAACTTCTCTTTGCGAAAATGTTTCGAATCACCAAACACCACGTCCAGAGCTATTTGGCCGAGTGACTCGGCTTTATTCCCTGGTATAACTCCATGAAAGCTCATGTTACTGGTGCTCAGTTGGGACATCGGAATGCCCATTCCTTTCAGTGTGTCTGCATACAACAAATTCAGGCCACTACCACCGTCCATCAGCACTTTTGTCAGTCGAGTGCCTTCGACAACTGGATCGACCACCAAAGCTTGCCTCCCAGGGGTGGCAATATGAGTCGGGTGATCAGATTGGTCGAATGTGATGGGTGTTTGGGACCATCTCAGATAATTTGCTTTTGCTGGGGTAACCATGTTCACCTCACAGTTAATGACTTTCAATCGACTCTTGCTTTCCACATCTGCAAAGATCATCAGAGTGGAGTTGACATGCGGATATCCTTCCTCACTGTCCTCCTTTTCCTTGTCTTCGACCTTGTCCGACTCCTTTTCCTCGTCTTTAGACTGTTTTCCTTGAAACTGCTGGATCAGGAGTCGACATTGGCGAGTGGTATGCTTTGGGTAAATGATATTCCCCTCTTCGTCTTTCTTCGTGTGGATGTGACACGGCATATCCATCACGTCGTTCCCTTCTTTATCTTTTACCTTCTTAGGGTTCCAGGATCCTTTTGATTTCCCTTTAAACTTTCCCTGAGTCACGGCCAGAGCCTCTCCAGGAGCTGCCGGTTCAGCCTTCCGCTTCTGTTTCCGACTGGTGTTTCCCTTCTCCGACTGACTCGGCTTGTGCTTGCCGCTTCGGAGTCGGTCTTCTTCTTCGCCGTTGGCGTACTTGGTAGCAATTTCCATCATCCGACTCAAGGTCATGTCTCCGGTTCGACCAAATTTCAAACTCAATTCTCTGTTCTTGACACCATCCTTGAAGGCGCAGACTGCCTGATGATCAGACACATTCTCCACAGTATGGTGCAAAGTGATCCACCTCTGAATATACTCCCCGAGAGTCTCATTAGTCTTCTGCACGCAGACTTGCAGCTCCGTCAATCCAGCCGGTCGCTTGCAAGTTCCTTCAAATGTTCTGACGAACACTCGGGACAGATCTTCCCAAGTGTAAATGCTGCTAGGAGGTAACTGAGTCAACCACGCTCTGGCAGAACCTTCCAGCATGAGGGGCAAATGCTTCATGGCCACCTCGTCATTCCCACCACCAATCTGAACCGCCACTCGGTAGTCCTCAAGCCAAGTTTCAGGCTTAGACTCACCAGTGAACTTGCTGACTCCTGTTGCCAACCTGAAATTGGGAGGGATCACTGCGGCTCTGATAGCTCTGCTGAAACATTCCGGACCAGAAACATGCACTCGACTGCTCGTGGGCGCATCTCTGTCGGGTCCACCTCGATGGGCTCTGTTCCGGTCGACCAAGCCTTGCACAATAATGGATCGTGCGTCGAAGCCTGGTTCTCTGGGGTCGACTGGAACTCTTCGCCCCGCACTGAACTGACGTCTGTCATCTTGCTGCCGAGGAGCGTAAGACCCACCCCTCGGAGGGGAAGTGGGCACTCGTCGCCTATCATCTCGGTCGTGTCGGTCTCCATATTGGTCTCCCCGATTCTCACGCCCTTCACGCCGCGGAGGCGATCTGGGACTGTGAGCCGACTGAACTGTATTCGCAGCGACGGATCGACTGTGAATTCTATTGCGCGACTGCGACACGGCTGAATTCTGATCTCCTGCTGCCCGGAGCAGATCCCTGATCTGCATCAAGCCTCTGCCAGCTTCCGATTGAGAGGGCTGGATGGACTCTGCTATACGGGTCGCAGCTGCTAAATTCTGGATTGGGGTTCGATATACCTGAGTCGGCGGGAAGAGTTGACGTCGACTGGCGTCGGGAACTTGTTGTCGCGCGCGCTCGTCGAGTGCTCGCTGAAGATTCTCCAAGCGAGCGCGTTCGGCCAAGTTGGCCAAACGTGCCTCCTCCAAGGCGCGAGCCTCGGGGGTTTCTCCTGTGATGGGAGTATGCAGGGCATCCACGTTCCTGCGGCGAAGTTCCTCTCTTTGCAGAGAGTCGAGTGGCTCGGGCTGGTATTCTTCATGGTCTCGTGCGGGGTCGCCTCCGTCGCCTGCCCCACCATCACGGGCGAAGCCAGGGGGACTGCGGGGCCCGTCGACCATCAGGATTTCCGCCGCTGGATCACTGCTATCGCACTCGGATGCAGTCTCTACGGAGCCAGTCGACAGATCGAATAGGCCGTAGAGAGATTCGTCGGGCTCGATTGCCGCAACTTGGGTGGTGGCCGTCTGGCGAGCCACCGCGTGCCTCACCCACCGCTGAAGCCTCGACCGGCCCGAGCGCTTGCGCTGGCGGGAGACCGGGAGGGTGGCCGATGGGGGAGTCGACCGATACGGGGTCGACGGTTGCCGCAGCAGAACGCCGCGGACACATGCGCGAAAATGCGTCGCACCGCGGACGGGGAGCGCATCGACGTCGAGAGGTGCCTCCTGGAGCCAGGCGGAGTCGTCGGCGACGAAGGTGAGAGCACCGAGACGGATCTCTCGACCCTCAACCAAAACTCCAGCAGCCACCATGATGAAAGTACTCGGAAGAATCGCCCCAGCAGTCTGGGGCGTTACTGGTAACGCCCCACATAAAGTGTCTTTACTATCATAAAGTCTACTTAATTACAGACCGTTGCAGTGCCGAGTGCCTCTTGACCTTCTGGTGGTCGAGTGAGTCTTCGTGGTCGAGTCCTTCAAGTTAGTCGAGTGAGTCCCTCGTAGGTCGACTGGAAGGTGATCTCTTCTACGGGTGTCCTTGGGCAGGGTACTTAGATCAGGTCTGTGACCCTACCCTAGGTACATGACCCCATCAGTTCCTGATCAAAATCGAGCAGGGGGAAGGGTTCACGGGAGGAAGAGAGAGCTTCTGGTGGAGAGAGTGGAGAGGGGGAGGCCCTGGTGGCGCCGGAATGGCCGGGGCAGTGGCGGCGGCTGCGGTTGCCGGAGATGGGGAAGGAGACCTCCCCGAGTTGATTGGCTGCCAATGGGGGTCCTAGGGAGATGGCTTGGGAGTGCCTGTGTGCGGGGATGAGCTCGGGGCTCCTTATATCGGCGGTGGAGGTCGGTCCCAAGGCGGCCGTCGATAGGGACGATGGTGAACCGCCATTCTATGCGGCAGGGCGACGTGGAGGCGACGAGAGCTAGCCGACGAGCGAGGGGATAAGCTTGCGCGGCTCCCAGGGGCAGGTGGCGAGCCGGGGTGGCTCGGGCGGCGCCGACCATGGCAGAGGCGCACTGCGGACGTCGGCATGCCGCCAAGAGTGCCTTGACGGCGGCGCTGTAGGGTGCCAGGGCTGCTTGGAGGTTTCTGGTGAGAAGGGGAGTGCGTGGCGCGGCTTTGCAGTGTGGGGCCAAACCAGGGGCGCGACGCGGCGGCTCGGGTGCGCGGCTGCAGTTGGCGTGCTCTGGGCGCGCCCAGTGCACGTCCACCATCTGCTCGATGAAATGCCATGGCCTGCTAGGTGGCTTGGTTGGAGCTGGGGATTAGCAGGTCTAGTCTAGGGGTAGCTGGGATGCTAGTGGACATGCCTGTTGGGTCAGAGGATCAGGTCCACAATGCAAAACAAAACTCATGCCAAATCTGTCCATGCACTCCAGGTGTTTGACAAAATGCCACAGGCACCTAGGCTTTTCTTGGAGTGGCCAAATCCTCCAGATCCTAGTCTCTTTAGATGCACAAGAGGGTGGTGAGGTTAGTTTGTACAAAGCACAAACTTGTTAGTGCAAGTTTTGGAAAACTACAATTCTGGACAGGAGGTAAATGGCATCATCTCATGAACCAAAAGTATTCCAATGATTGCATGCTCCTGGACTTAGGGGTTTTATAGGGTGGTCTACAAGCAGGGGAAGGGATCAAGGACCGAAGAGCAAGCTAGAATATGGATGCTGTACAAACCATCATGTTGGACCAGAATGAAGATGAGGTTGATTCACTCAAAATTTTCAAATAACATCACTGGGTATTTGCATAAAGTTGAATCATATGCTACTACCAACATCCCATAATTTTGGTGGAAGCTAGAAAGAAATATTTAAATGAGTTGTAGTGCAAAATTGCCCACTGGACCAGAGAAGAGAATTGGGTGTAGAGCTCAAAATATATCATGAATAAAAGATACTTTTGCATAAAAGTGACTTTAAAACATCACTTGACACCTCCAAATTTTGGTTGGAATTTTAAGTGAATTTATCAAATGGTTGCAGTTAAAATATGGCCATATAACCTTGGAAAACCATTTTTCAAGAAAATAAAGATCAAGCAAATTAATTATGTAATTAGTTCTACTAATAAAAGAAAAGTTTTTCTTGAGAGGTTAAACAAACCCAATAACATATTTGAAAGGTTTTCTTTTTGAGGAAAACTCCATAATAACGAGAGAGAAAATGGTCCAAAAATCAAAAGGGAGCCCAGAAAATAAAATTTTTAATTTCCTGGCAAAATTTTAATTAACAAAACAAGGTCAAAATTTTGGGGTGTCACAACACTACCCCCCTTAAGAAAAATCTCGTCCTCGAGATTTGTTAAGAGCGGTTTTGAAAAACAAATACCCCACGGTTACATGTCTTTACAAGCATGGTATGTGTTCGAGCGGAGGAGAGTCTGCTGCCGTGGTGCTGTGTGAAATGAAATAATCCACATCGTGAGAAGATATACGATGTAGCAACTCAGGGAAAAGAAATCTCACTCCATGATTCTTCGCGAGAGAAACAGTAATAGTCAAACCGTAATAGAACTACTCACATTAATAGAAACTAAATAATTTACTCGCCGCACAAACTCGGGGTACCACACATAAGTTACAACACATAAGTAAAAGTTGCAAGAATAAACATAGCAGCGACGTCTATAATGCAAATGGTAACTGGACGGGGTCCCGAGAAAATATCTCTGGAACTGGAACGCACTCCTCTTCTATCGGGGAAAGCGGATTGATCAGACGATGAATGTGTCTCTCTTGGTCTGGCCTCAGTGGTGTGCCGATGGCGATCTGAGGATCTAAGTCCGCGAGACTCTGGAGGTAACCCATTACTCACTGGGTCAAACGTTCTTCAGCGATGACGTACTCGACCAGGTTGCCAGTACTGGGTCTCTCTCAATCCGTCTACCGGGAAAAGATGTTACTTCTCCGGGTGCTGCACGGCTCGGAAAGTAATAATACCCTAGTTCACTGGCATAGGGTACCGCGAATTGAAGGCGAGCGAGTGCTTCGCAAGCAGCAGCTTCTATGGCCATATGTGGGGTTGGCATTGATTTCCCCACGAAGGAGACTTCCGTTGGATCTTGGTTGGAGTCTACAAGAGGGATGTGTACTGCTGCCCAATATTGCGAGGTGGAAGGTGTGATTCTCGATTTGAACAGCTCGTACTGGGGTGGCTGGGTAGAACCCATGGTACTGCAGGTAAAGTCCCATAATATTTTGACAAAGCTACATGGGGTTGCATCTGGGGTTCTCAGATAAATACTGGGGTTCGGCATGACAGGAAAAAGGTTGTGAGGGTGGTGCACAAGGTGTGGGGTGCTTGGTAAGGTCACGAGGTGGCCTTTTTATAGCACTGGAGCTGGGTCATTTTACCATGGTGAAAGGTAATAAATTTGCCAGCTTAGCTCCAAGGGTCGAGGTCAAGGCCAAAGATACATACCTCACTAAACTGACGTATCACTGTAGGGGTTGTCGGGGTGGTCTTGGTAGCTGAGCTTGGAAAAATATGCAACTGCGTGCTGACGCAATTATGCAAAGTTACTATCTAAAACAGGGGCACAACAACAGGCTATGTTAATTCACAAGGTCACACGGTTACAAAGCGAGGATACACTGAGACTTGGCACTACTCGGGTGACTTAGTCTACCTCGTTTATATCCAAACGGGCGTGCCTTGTGGATGTCGAGGCTTCTCCACGGTTCTCACCGTTGGAATTATCCGGAGATGGTGGAGGAACTGCAGGGTCGGGGTAGCGATGATGACCATCGCGGGGATTGTTAGCCACAATCCCGTTGGAGTGTGCTCCCAAAAGGCGATGAAACACTTCTGGGGTCATCAAAGCATCTCGGTTGACGGCTGAAGCTGACCTGAGGGTCTCGATCGGGTGTCCGAACAGTACGACTGGGTTGTAGGCGTCGGACTCGTCTTCTCCTCCTGCTGGGGTTCGACGAACCAGCTCTCCACGAGCTGCGATCAGATCAATGGTGATTTGATCGAATAGTGCCTCTAGTGCACCTACATAGCGCACTAGGTGCAATAATGCAGGATCTGTCTCATGATCTCCGTTGGCAACTTGGGGTGGTCTAGCATACCCTTCGCGTCTAGGGTAGTAGTAGAACGAGCGACAGTTAACTCTGGGTGACAACTGCCGGAGTTGAACTATAGCTTCTCGCGCCGCTAGCTGGACGGCTTGTGGCTCAAAGGAAGTTGTCCTTCCGGTGAACCTATAGGGGCGTTCTGGAGATAGACCCCTACCGTAGATGTGCACAGTGGCCCAGAATTGACGGCTTTCACCGCCCATGGGTCCTTGGTACACAACATATTCTAGGGGCTCTTCTAACGCATAGGCACGACGGGTGAGGTTTGCGAGTATGGTCACAAATCCTCCAAGGTTGGTTGCTGTGGTCTCATTGTGTACTATGGAGCCAGGCATTATGGCTCGGCTTGGGGTAGAGAATGTGTTGTGCTGGGTTGGGGCTAGCGTGCCCTTTTTATAGAAAAAAAGGGGACGGAGTCTTCCTTCGCACGCTTGTGAAGGAGACATCTTGGGTGCTGGTCACTAGCGCGTGATTGACAGGCTAGGTTGATAGGTTGGACACCGACTGCCAAAAGTGTCGGGGTCACTGTGTGGCTATCTTGCACGAGAAGCTTGGCTGGGGTTTGGTTAAGGTCTGGTAGGTTGGTTTCCCTAAGTTTTTCGACCTAGTTAAGATAGGATTAGCCAATGGTCAGCCTGGCTCTGATACCAAGTTTGTCGCGACCGATTTTCCGGGTATTAATTCCCAGAAAATGGCCCTTGTGCTCATCAGCCCCAGGATTACTGTTAGCTGATGAGGCACCAACTTGATACAGAAATTCCATGCAAAACACAAAATATGTAGTACAAGACCATTCTGGTCTGTGAGTACAACAAATGGTTTCTAGTGGTTGATGGCGGAAGCGGGTTGTGAATCATCAGTGTCTATGGGACTCCATTTCCCACAGGAACAGCTGACCAGGTTAACTCCTATCTTCGCGAGGCTGCTATCACCGTTGCTTAGGTTCCGGGGCTGTCATCACGGTCGCTCCTCTCCGCGCAAGAAATCTGGCCAAGACAATAGCCAGGGACAAGCCAGTGAGTACTTTGAATGTACTCGCAAACATTATGAACACGGGTATAATATAACAACGATGTTCCGAAATATTTATGCTCATGACGTTAGTCACAAAAGGTAAATATATCTCTGATGCATGTAAGCAGGTTATTTATGAAAATGCAATAACATATTAATAATAAAAGGCACCGATCGGGTGTCTGAAGCGACGCCTCGAAAGGTCAGTAAATAAAGAGGAATACCTCAGTCGGGCGTCTGAGCGACACCACATAAAGGGCTTATAAAAGAAATGCCACAGTCGGGCGTCTTAGCGACACCACATAAAGGGCATATAGAAGAAATGCCACAGTCGGGCATCTCAGCGACACCACGTAAAGGGCTTATAAAAGAAAAGCCACAGTCGGGCGTCTCAGCGACACCACATAAAGGGCTTATAAAAGAAATAACAAGCATGCCACAGTCGGGCGTCTGAGCGACACCACATAAAGGGCTTATAAATAATCACAGTGAATACCCAGGAGGTAAAACCATCCCAGGGATATTCGGTATTTCAATTAATATAAAGGTATTAGTCCATAATAAAAATGATCATCATCATAAGTCTCAAGTCACGATCCATGTTCTGGTTTAACAGTATTTCTCCTCTGAAGACTAACACTAAGACCGACACTTGACCCATCCTAGACTGTAATCCTTAACCATGGTCACGGCTATTCGAATAGGTTTAATCTCTGCAGAGGGTGTACTCTTTACCCACGAGTAACGGATTCCTTTAGTCCATCGGGACTAATTCCGTCTACGGCCTTTTTGTTGAAAACACCCTAACTTGCACACACCAGCTTAACTCACACGTGTCTGGAATCACCCACGACAGCTGTCAAGCAAACTCTAAGTGGGGAGGCTACAACCTCGCGTAGCATGGGATCAAATTTATATTGCGCGCTCTAAGGGGTGGCCTCCCCTCTCGGTCTCAACCGGAAACACCCATGCCCCCAGACCAGGTGGCCTGCCTACCAGCTACAACCGGTATCTTCCACCATGGCCTCTCTGTACGGTGTGTGCTAGAAAGAGGTTGACAACTTACTGAACCATACTCTACTTGTTGTAGAGATGAGTGGTAGTATGAAACAAGTATGGGGGTTACTGGAACAAGACTCGATCTAGGGTCGACTCAGGAGGTTTAAGTATTCCCTGCATGATTAGCATAACGAATGTATTTCATCCAACAAAGAGAGTCACCACTCATCATACCCCTCATGCCATGCCGGACACACTCGTCTCGACGAGGAACTAGGGACAAGCTCGGGTCTACCCAAGATAGATACTTTCTCGTTTTCCTTCCGGTAGGCACGAAAGGCATACGAGGATGATCATCATCCCAAGCATGTCCATTTCCAACAGCAAGGAAATTCCAATAAGCATTCATGCAAATGATCATATCACCACATAAAATAATGAGTCCTATGTAATGAGGTGGTGTCATGATTGTGTCAAACAATGCATGCAAAATATTATGCCAGGGTTCAGGATGCTTGCCTTCAATGTGTGGAAAGGCAGGGTGCACTCCAAAACTTTTGAAAGTTTTCTCCTCTCTCCAAAATCCTATTTAAAAATATTTTTGAATGAATATATAGTTTCAAAAACAGTACTAAAAACTTGTCTGAATTTTTTTGAAATAAATCTTAAAATAAACTAGACAATATTTGAGAGAGGTAGGAAAAAGAATCAACTCATTTGGAGTTGTATTTAAAAACTTAAGCTCGGTCAAAGTTTAGTCAAAAATCTGGTTTTAAAATAAAACAGAAAAGAAAACGATTTGAAAATACACGTATACGTCGAAAGCGTATTTTGGATTTACGCTTCCACTTACTCCAGTGTGGACGGTGCGCGTGTCACTGACAGTGGGCCCGCCTGGCCCACTGGTCAGGTTTGACCAGTCTATCTCTCCCTCCTCTTCTTCTGCCCGAACGGAGGCGAGGCAATGGCGATCAACGCTGGTGAACGGCGGCTCCCCGCGGGCTCCAGAGAGTCGGGATGGATCCGCAAGACTGGGGCAGTTCTTCTGGTGGTCGAGGGAGTGATGTGGATGGAGAGAGTCATCCGCGACGAGCTTCGCGGCGGCCGGCGGCGTCGGGAGTAAGGTGGTTTTGGGGCTGTGGTGGTTCCCGATCAAAATCGAGTAGGGGGAAGGGTTCACGGGAGGAAGAGAGAGCTTCTGGTGGAGAGAGTGAAGAGGGGGAGGCCCTGGTGGCGCCGGAAGGCCAGGGCAGTGGCGGCGGCTGCAGTTGCCAGAGATGGGGAAGGAGACCTCCCCGAGTTGATTGGCTGCCAATGGGGGTCCTAGGGAGATGGCTTGGGACTGCCTGCGTGCGGGGATGAGCTCGAGGCTCCTTATATAGGCGGTGCAGGTCGGTCCCGAGGCGGCCGGCGATAAGGACGACGGCGAACCGCCATTCTGTGTGGCAGGGCGACATGGAGGAGACGAGAGCTAGCCGACGAGCGAGGGGATAAGCTTGCGCGGCTCCCAGGGCCAGGTGGCGAGCCGGGGTGGCTCGAGCGGCGCCGACCGTGGCAGAGGCGCACTGCGGACGTCGGCGTGCCGCCAAGAGTGCCCTGACGGCGGCGCTGTAGGGTGCCAGGGCTGCTTGGAGGTTTCTGGTGAGAAGGGGAGTGCGTGGCGCGGCTTTGCAGTGTGGGGCCAAACCAGGGGTGCGACGCGGCGGCTCGGGTGCGCGGCTGCAGTTGGCGCGCTCTGGGCGCGCCCTGTGCACGCCCACCATCTGCTCGACGAAATGCCATTGCCTGCTAGGTGGCTTGGTTGGCGCTGGGGATTAGCAGGTCTAGTCTAGGGGTAGCTGGGATGCTAGTGGACATGCCTGTTGGGTTAGAGGATCAGGTCCACAATGCAAAACAAAACTCATGCCAAATTTGTCCATGCACTCCAGGTGTTTGACAAAATGCCACAGGCACCTAGGCTTTTCTTGGAGTGGCCAAATCCTCCAGATCCTAGTCTCTTTAGATGCACAAGAGGGTGGTGAGGTTAGTTTGTACAAAGCACAAACTTGTTAGTGCAAGTTTTGCAAAACTACAATTCTGGACAGGAGGTAAATGGCATCATCTCATGAACCAAAAGTATTCCAATGATTGCATGCTCCTGGACTTAGGAGTTTTGTAGGGTGGTCTACAAGCAGGGGAAAGAATCAAGGGCCAAAGAGCAAGCAAGAATATGGATGTTGTACAAACCATCATGTTGGACCAGAATGAAGATGAGGTTGATTCACTCAAAATTTTCAAATAACATCACTGGGTTTTTCCATAAAGTTGAATCATATGCTAATATCAACATCCCATAATTTTGGTGGAAGCTAGAAAGAAATATTTAAATGAGTTGTAGTGCAAAATTGCCCACTGGATCAGAGAAGAGAATTGGGTGTAGAGCTCAAAATATATCATGAATAAAAGATACTTTTGCATAAAAGTGACTTTAAAACATCACTTGACACCTCCAAATTTTGGTTGGAATTTTAAGTGAATTTATCAAATGGTTGCAGTTCAAATATGGCCATATAACCTTGGAAAACCATTTTTCAAGAAAATAAAGATCAAGCAAATTAATTATGTAATTAGTTCTACTAATAAAAGAAAAGTTTTTCTTGAGAGGTTAAACAAACCCAATAACATATTTGAAAGGTTTTCTGTTTGGGGAAAACTCCATAATAACAAGAGAGAAAAAATGATCCAAAAATCAAAAGGGAGCCCAGAAAATAATTTTTTTCAATTTCCTGGCAAAATTTTAATTAACAAAACAAGGTCAAAATTTTGGGGTGTCTCATCACCGGATCTTCATGTCCAAAGAAGATGAGGAGAAGACGTCGTTCATGACTCCATGTGGTTCGTAATGCTTTGTCCGCATGCCATTAGGATTGAAGAACACCGTGAAGGAAATATGCCCTAGAGGCAATAATAAAGTTATTATTTACTTCCTTATTTCATGATAAATGTTTATTATTCATGCTAGAATTGTATTAAGCAGAAACATAATACATGTGTGAATACATAGACAATCATAGTGTCACTAGTATGCCTCTACTTGACTAGCTTGTCAAACAAAGATGGCTAAGTTTCCTAACCATAGACATGAGTTGTCATTTGATTAACGGGATCACATCATTAGGAGAATGATGTGATCGACATGACCCATTCCGTTAGCTTAGCACACGATCGTTTAGTATGTTGCTATTGCTTTCTTCATGACTTATACATGTTCCTATGACTATGAGATTATGCAACTCCCGTTTACCGGAGGAACACTTTGTGTGCTACCAAACGTCACAATGTAACTGGGTGATTATAAAGGTGCTCTACAGGTGTCTCCGAAGGTACATGTTGGGTTGGCATATTTCGAGGTTAGGATTTGTCACTCCGATTGTCGGAGAGGTATCTATGGGCCCTCTCGGTAATACACATCACTTAAGCCTTGCAAGCATTGCAACTAATGATTTAGTTCAGGGATGATGTATTACAGAACGAGTAAAGAGACTTGCCGGTAACAAGATTGAACTAGGTATTGAGATACCGACGATCGAATCTCAGGCACGTAACATACCGATGACAAGGGGAACAATGTATGTTGTTATGCGGTCTGACCGATAAAGATCTTCATAGAATATGTGGGAGCCAATATGAGCATCAAGGTTCCGCTATTGGTTATTGACCGGAGACGTGTCTCGGTCATGTCTACATAGTTCTCGAACCCGTAGGGTTTGCATGCTTAATGTTACGATGACAGTTATATTATGAGTTTATATGTTTTGATGTATCTAAGGTTGTTCGGAGTCCCGGATGTGATCAGGGACATGACGAGGAGTCTCGAAATGGTCGAGACATAAAGATTGATATATTGGAAGCCTATGTTTGGATATCGGAAGTGTTCCGGGTGAAATCGGGATTTTACCGGAGTACTGGGAGGATACCGGAATTCCCCGGGAGGTTAATGGGCCTTAGTGGGCCTTTACGGAGAAGAGGAGAGGCGGCCAGGGCTGGGCCGCGCGCCCCTCCCCCCTAGTCCGAATAGGACAAGGAGAGGGGGGCGGCGCCCCCCTTCCTTCCTCTCTCCCTCTTCTTTCCCCCCTCCCAAGTCCTAATCCAACTAGGAAAGGGGGAGTCCTACTCCCGGTGGGAGTAGCACTCCTCCCGACGCGCCTCTCCTCTTGGCCGGCCATACCCCCCTTGCTCCTTTATATACGGGGGCAGGGGGCACCTCATGGACACAACAATTGATCGTTTGATCTTTTAGCCGTGTGCGGTGCCCCCCTCCACCATAGTCCACCTCGATAATACTGTAGCAGTGCTTAGGCGAAGCCCTGCGTCGGTAGAACATCATCATTGTCACCACGCCGTCGTGCTGACGAAACTCTCCCTCAACACTCGGCTGGATCGGAGTTCAAGGGACGTCATCGGGCTGAACGTGTGCTGAACTTGGAGGTGCCGTACGTTCGGTACTTGATCGGTCGGATCGCGAAGACGTACGACTACATCAACCGCGTTGTGCTAACGCTTCCGCTTACGGTCTACGAGGGTACATAGACTACACTCTCCACTCTGATTGCTATGCATCACCATGATCTTGTGTGTGCGTAGGAATTTTTTTGAAATTACTACGTTCCTCAACAGTGGCATCCGAGCCAGGTTTTATGCGTAGATGTTATATGCACGAGTACAACACAAGTGAGTTGTGGGGATACAAGTTATACTGCTTACCAGCATGTCATTCTTTGGTTCAGCGGTATTGTTGGATGAAGCGGCCCGGACCGACATTACGCGTACGCTTACGCGAGACTGGTTCTACCGACGTGCTTTGCACACAGGTGGCTGGCGGGTGTCAGTTCTCCAACTATAGTTGAACCGAGTGTGGCTACGCCCGGTCCTTGCGAAGGTTAAAACAGCACTAACTTGACAAACTATCGTTGTGGTTTTGATGCGTAGGTAAGAACGGTTCTTGCTCAGCTCGTAGCAGCCACGTAAAATTTGCAACAACAAAGTAGAGGACGTCTAACTTGTTTTTGCAGGGCATGTTGTGATGTGATATGGTCAAGACGTGATGCTATATTTTATTGTATGAGATGATCATGTTTTGTAACCGAGTTATCGGCAACTGGCAGGAGCCATATGGTTGTCGCTTTATTGTATGAAATGCAAGCGCCCTGTAATTGCTTTACTTTATCACTAAGCGGTAGCGATAGTCGTAGAAGCAATAGATGGCGAAACGACAATGATGCTACGATGGAGATCAAGGTGTTGCTCCGGTGACGATGGTGATCACGGCGGTGCTTCGGAGATGGAGATCACAAGCACAAGATGATGATGGCCATATCATATCACTAATATTGATTGCATGTGATGTTTATCCTTTATGCGTCTTATCTTGCTTTGATTGACGGTAGCATTTTAAGATGATCTCTCACTAATTATCAGGAAGTATTCTCCCTGAGTATGCACCATTGTGAAAGTTCTTCGTGCTGAGACACCACGTGATGATCGGGTGTGATAGGCTCTATGTTCAAATACAATGGGTGCAAAACAGTTGCACACGCGGAATACTCAGGTTGAACTTGAAGAGCCTAGCATATACAGATATGAGCTCGGAACACAGAGACCGAAAGGTTGAACGTGAATAATATAGTAGATATGATCAACATAGTGATGTTCACCATTGAAAACTACTCCATCTCACGTGATAATCGGACATGGTTTAGTTGATTTGGATCACGTGATCACTTAGATGACTAGAGAGATGTTTGTTTAAGTGGGAGTTCTTATGTAATTTGATTAATTGAACTTTAATTTATCACGAACTTAGTCCTGGTAGTATTTTGCAAATTATGTTGTAGATCAATAGCTCGCATTGCTGCTTCCCTATGTTTTTGCTTCCCTATGTTTTTATATGTGTTCCTAGAGAAAACTAAGTTGAAAAATGTTAGTAGCAATGATGCGGACTTGGTCCCTGATCTGAGGTTTATCCTCATTGCTGCACAGAAGAATTATGTCCTTGATGCACCGCTAGGTGACAGACCTATTGTAGGAGCAGATGCAGACGTTATGAACGTTTGGCTAGCTCACTATGATGACTACTTGATAGTTTTGTGCACCATGCTTTATGGCTTAGAACCAGGACTACAAATGTTTTTGAAACGTCATGGAACATATGAGATGTCCCATGAGATGAAATTGATATTTCATACTCATGCCCGTGTCAAGAGGTATGAGACCTCTGACAAATACATCGCCTAAAAGATGGAGGAGAATTGGTCAACTAGTGAGCAAGTGCTTAGATTGTCTGGGTACTACAATCGCTTGAATCAAGTGGGAGTTAATCTTCCAGATAAGATAGTGATTGACATAGTTCTCTAGTCACCATCACCAAGTTAGTAGAACTTCATGATGAACTATAGTATGCAAAGGATGACGAAAATGATTCCAGAGCTCTTCGTGATGTTGAAATCGCCGAAGGTAGAAATCAAGAAAGATCATCAAGTGTTGATGATTGACAAAACCACTAGTTTCAAGAAAAGGGCAAAGGGAAAGAAAGGGAACTTCAAGTAGAATGTAAAGCAAGTTGTCAATCCCGTGAAGAAGCCCAAAGCTGAACCAAAGCCTGAAACTGAGTGCTTACACTGCAAAGGAAATGGTCACTGAAAACGGAAATACCCTGAATATTTGGTGGATAAGAAGGATGGCAAAGTGAACAAGGGTATATTTGATATACAGGTTATTGATGTGTGCTTTACTAGTGTTTATAGTAGCCCCTGAGTATTTGATACTTGTTCGGTTGCTAAGATTAGTAACTCGAAACATGAGTTACATAATAAATAGAGACTAGTTGAGGCGAAGTGACGATGAGTGTTGGAAGTAGTTCCAAGATCGATATGATCATCATCGCACACTCCCTATACTTTCGGGATTAGTGTTAAACCTAAATAAATGTTATTTAGTGTTTGCGTTGAGCATGAATATGATTTGATCATGTTTATTGCAATACCGTTATTCATTTAAAGTTAGAGAATAATTGTTGTTCTGTTTACATGAATAAAACCTTCAATGGTCATACACCCAATGAAAATAGTTTGTTGGATCTCGATCATAGTGATACACATATTCATAAATATTGATGCCAAAAGATGCAAAGTTAATAATGATACTGCAACTTACTTGTGGCACTGTCGTTTGGGTCATATCGGTGTAAAGCGCATGAATAAACTCCATAAAGATGGATTTTTGAAATCACTTGGTTATGAATCATTTGATGCTTGCGAACCATGTGCCTTTTGGGCAAGATGACTAAAACTCCATTCTCCAGAACAATGGAATGAGCTACTGACTTGTTGGAAATAATACATACTGATGTATGCATACCAATGAGTATTAAGGCTCGTGGCGGGTATCGTTATTTTCTGATCTTCACAGATGATTTGAGCAGATATAGGTATATCTACTTAATGAAACATAAGTCTGAAATAGTTGAAAGGTTCAAAGAACTTCAGAGTGAAGTGGAAAATCATCATAACAAGAAAATAAAGTTTCTGCAATCTGACCGTGGAGATGAATATTTGAGTTACGAGTTTGGTCTTCAACTAAAACAATGTGGAATAGTTTCATAGCTCATGCCACCTGGAACACCACAATGTTATGGTGTGTCCGAACGTCGTAACCGCACTTTATTGGATATGGTGCAATCTATGATGTCTCTTATTTACTAGTATCGTTTGGGGTTATGCATTAGAGATAGCTGCATTCACGTTAAAAATGGCACCATCAAAATCTGTTGAGACAATGCCTTATGAATTGTGGTTTGGCAAGAAACCAAAGTTGTCATTTCTTAAAGTTTGGGGCTGTGATGCTTACCTAAAAAAGTTTCAACCTGATAAGCTCGAACCCAAATTGGAGAAGTGCGTCTTCATAGAATACCCAAAGGAAACTGTTGGGTACACCTTCTATCACAGATCCGAAGGCAAGATATTCATTGCTAAGAATGGATCCTTTCTAGAGGAGTTTCTATCGAAAGAAGTGAGTGAGAGGAAAGTAGAACTTGATGAGGTAACTGTACCTACTCCCTTATTGGAAAGTAATTCATCACAGAAATCAGTTCTTATGATTCCTACACCAATTAGTGAGGAAGCTAATGATGATGATCATGAAGCTTCAGATCAAGTTACTACCAAATCTCCTAGGTCTTCCAGAGTATGGTCCGCACCAGAGTGGTACGGTGATTCTATTCTAAAAGTCATGTTACTAGACCATGATGAACCTACGAACTATGAGGAAGCGATGATGAGCCCAGATTCCGCGAAATGGCTTGAGGCCATGAAATCTAAGATGGGATCCATGTATGAGAACAAAGTGTGGACTTTGGTTGACTTGCTCGATGATTGGCAAGCCATAGAAAATAAATGGATTTTCAAGAGGAAGACGGACGTTGATAGTAGTGTTACTATCTACAAAGCTCGACTTGTCGCAAAAAGGTTTTTTGACAAGTTCAAGGTGTTGACTACAATGCGATTTTCTCGACTGTAGCGATGCTTAAGTCTATCCGAATCATGTTAGCAATTGCCACATTTTATGAAATCTGGTAAATGGATGTCAAAACTGCATTCCTTAATGGATTTATTAATGAAGAGTTGTATATGATGCAACCAGAAGGTTTTGTCAATCCTAAAGGTGCTAACAAAATGTGCAAGCTCCAGCGATCCATCTATGGACTGGTGCAAGCATCTTGGAGTTGGACTATACACTTTGATGAGTTGATCAAAGCATATGGTTTTATACGGACTTGCGGTGAAGCCTGTATTTACAAGAAAGTGAGTGGGAGCACTACAACCTTTCTGATAAATATATGTGGGTGACATATTGTTGATCAGAAATGATGTAGCATTTTCTGGAAAGCATAAAGGAGTGTTTGAAAGGAGTTTTTCAAAGAAAGACCTCAGTGAAGCTGCTTACACATTGAGCATCAAAATCTATAGAGATAGATCAAGACGCTTGATAAGATTTTTTTCAATGAGTACATACCTTGATAAGATTTTGAAGTAATTCAAAATGGAACAATCAAAGAAGGAGTTCTTGTCTGTGTTGCAAGGTGTGAAATTGAGTAAGACTCAATTCCCTATGCCTCTGTCATAGGTTCTATAATGTATGCTATGTTGTGTACCAGACCTATTGTATACCTTGCTTTGAGTTTGGCAAGGGAGTACAATTTTGATCTAAGAGTAGATCACTAGACAGCGGTCAAGAAAATCCTTATTGAGGACTAAGGAAATATATCTCGATTATGGAGGTGATAAAAGAGCCTGTCGTAAAGAGTTACAACAGTGCAAGCTTTTACACTGATCCATATGACTATAAGTCTCAATCTGGATACATATTGACAGTGGGAGCAATTAGCTATAGTAGCTCCGTGCAGAGCATTGTATACATAGAATATTTGCAAAATACATACGGCTCTGAATATGACAGACCCATTGACTAAACTTCTCTCACGAGCAAAACATGATCACACCTTCGTACTCTTTGGGTGTTAATCACATATCGATGTGAACTAGATTATTGACTCTAGTAAACCCTTTGGGCGCTGGTCACATGACGATCTGAACTATGGGTGTTAATCACATGCAGATGTGAATATTAGTGTTAAATCACATGGTGATGTGAACTAGATTATTGACTCTAGTGCAAGTGGGAGACTGAAGGAAATATGCCCTAGAGGCAATAATAAAGTTATTATTTATTTCCTTATTTCATGATAAATGTTTATTATTCATGCTAGAATTGTATTAACCGGAAACATAATACATGTGTGAATACATAGACAATCATAGTGTCACTAGTATGCCTCTACTTGACTAGCTCGTCAATCAAAGATGGTTAAGTTTCCTAACCATAGACATGAGTTGTCATTTGATTAACGGGATCACATCATTAGGAGAATGATTTGATTGACATGACCCATTCCGTTAGCTTAGCACACGATCGTTTAGTATGTTGTCATTGCTTTCTTCATGACTTATACATGTTCCTATGACTATGAGATTATGCAACTCCCATTTATCGGAGGAACACTTTGTGTGCTACCAAACGTCACAACGTAACTAGGTGATTATAAAGGTGCTCTACAGGTGTCTCCAAAGGTACATGTTGGGTTGGCCTATTTCGAGATTAGGATTTGTCACTTCGGTTGTCGGAGAGGTATCTCTGGGCCCTCTCAGTAATACACATCACTTAAGCCTTTCAAGCATTGCAACTAATGAGTTAGTTGAGGGATGATGTATTACGGAACGAGTAAAGAGACTTGCCGGTAACAAGATTGAACTAGGTATTGAGATACCGACGATCGAATCTCGGGCAAGTAACATACCGATGACAAAGGGAACAACGTATGTTGTTATGCGGTCTGACCGATAAAGATCGTCATAGAATATGTGGGAGCCAATATGAGCATCCAGGTTCCGCTATTTGTTATTGACCGAAGACGTGTCTCGGTCATGTCTACATAGTTCTCGAACCCGTAGGGTCTGCACGCTTAACGTTACGATGACAGTTATATTATGAGTTTATATGTTTTGATGTATCGAAGGTTGTTCGGAGTCCCGGATGTGATCACGGACATGACGAGGAGTCTCTAAATGGTCGAGACATAAATATTGATATATTGGAAGCCTATGTTTGGATATCAGAAGTGTTCCGGGTGAAATCGGGATCTTACCGGAGTACCGGGAGGTTACCAGAACCCCCCGGGAGGTTAATGGGCCTTAGTGGTCCTTTACGGAGAAGAGGAGAGGCGGCCAGGGCTGGGCCGCATGCCCCTCCCCCCTAGTCCAAATAGGACAAGGAGAGGGGGGCGGCACCCCCCCTTCCTTCCTCTCTCCCTCCTCTTTCCCCCCTCCCAAGTCCTAATCCAACTAGGAAAGGGGGGGTGTCGGTGTCAAAACCGGCGGATCTCGGGTAGGGGGTCCCGAACTGTGCGTCTAGGCGGATGGTAATAGGAGACAAGGGACACGATGTTTGTATCCAGGTTCGGTCCCTCTCGATGGAGGTAAAACCCTACTCCTGCCTTATTAATATTGATGATATGGGTAGTACAAGAGTGGATCTACCACGAGATCAGAGAGGCTAAGCCCTAGAAGCTAGCCTATGGTATGATTGTTGTTCGTCCTACCCACTAAAACTCTCGGGTTTATATAGACACCGGAGGGGGCTAGGGTTACACAGAGTCGGTTACAATAGGAGGAGATCTTCATATCGTATCGCCAAGCTTGCCTTCCACGCAAAGGAAAGTCCCATCCGGACACGGGACGGAGTCTTCAATCTTGTATCTTCATAGTCCGGGAGTCCGGCCAAAGGTCATAGTCCGGCCATCCGGACACCCCCTAATCCAGGACTCCCTCAGTAGCCCTGAACCAGGCTTCAATGACGACGAGTCCGGCGCGCAAATTGTCTTCGACATTGCAAGATGGGTTCTTCCTCCGAATACATCATAGATGATGTTTGAACACCAGGATAGTGTCCGGCTCTACAAAATAAGTTCCACATGCCACCATAGAGAGAATAACATTTGCACCAATCTAATCTGCTGACGTATTC
This sequence comes from Triticum dicoccoides, assembly GCF_002162155.2. Classification (NCBI taxonomy): domain Eukaryota; kingdom Viridiplantae; phylum Streptophyta; class Magnoliopsida; order Poales; family Poaceae; genus Triticum; species Triticum dicoccoides. Next base: position 347,519,278 of record NC_041393.1, on the reverse strand, counting down.
CGCAGCGTGAGATCACACCACGGCCAGGCTTTTATTCATTTTACTGGAAGCACCTCAGCGCGTTTAGCGAGGCGGTTTCCTTGGCACATCTTGTCAAAGCAGAGAGCGTGTCCCCTTATTCCGGGATTCTCATAAATACGGGCGAGGGTAACCCAACTGCGCCATTAACCGCGGCGCTTGGGAGATAAGCGAGTTTTATTAGGCCGGTGGGGGCTCGTAATTTCGGCCGCCCATATAAGGGGATAAGAATCCTCCCTTTCCATTCACGCCTTCTTCCTCCTTTGCTTATTTGTCCCTGCGCGCTCGAGCTCCAGCGCCCAAGCCCGTACTTCCCACCTCAACCTTCTCCAATCATGTCCGGAGCGGGAGGTAGATGGATGGCCTCCTCCGTCACGGAGAGGCACATCAAAAGTTGAGGAAGGCCGGATACTTGTCTCACGACATCGCGCACCGGCTTACAGATGAGGGGCAACTCATCCCCACCCTCAGGCCCCATGAGAGGGTTGTTTTCCTTCCCCATTTCCTCCGCGGACTGGGTTTCCTCTTCATCCGTTCGTCCGGGGGCTCATGTTCTACTATGGCCTAGACTTCCACGATCTGGCCCCGAACTTCATCCTCAACATCTCGGCGTTCATCGTCGTGTGCGAGGCCTTCCTTTGCATCCAGCCCCACTTCGGCTTATGGCTGAAGACCTTCAATGTCAAGACGAAGGTAGTGGGCGGCCTCCAAGCGGAGTGTAGAGGCGCCATGGTGGGCCGGATGGCCAACGTCCTATGGCTCGAAGGCTCCTTCGTGGAAACAATAAAGGGATGGCAGTCGGGGTGGTTCTACATCACCGAGCCGCGCGATCCCAAATGGGCGGCGTCCCCCGAATTCCGATCTGGCTTCCCCACACGGCTCACCTCCTGGAAAGAGATAGGCCTAACATGGGGGGGGTTCGGAAGAGCTGACTGGACTTCAAACCTGCGTCCAAAAGATGGTGAACAAGAACCTCAAGCTTGTCAATGTAATCCAGGTCATGCTTATCCGCCGGATCCTCCCATGCCAACAACAGGCCTTCAAATTGTGGGAGTTCGATCCGGCACGGCACCAAACCTTGAGCGGGCTTTTCGACACTTCGTATGAAGATGCTTGGAAGGTGCTGTTTAAGGGTGCTGAGGCACCCGCATCCGCTACCGAAGATCGCGGATTCAGCTCGCGGTGCCAGGCCAGCGAGGCAAGCTACTCTACCCTTTACGGGATTCTCGTCTTTCATAGTCTGACTCCATGTGGGATCTAAACTCCCTCTCCTGTGACAGAACTAGTTGAAGACATCCGGGCAGATGAACTATCCGGCTCCCTTACCAGAAGACCCAGCGGACGCCCAATTGACGAGGCTGCTGGTTCCGGCACCCCACGTGGTGCCGGAGAAGAAGGCTAAGAAGAGGGCCACGGGGACCCGAAAGAGTTCCCGGCGCCAGGCGGTGTCGGATTTGCCCGACAACCCCGACGCACCCTCCGCCTCCGAAGACGAGGAGGAGGAGGAAGAAGAAGAAGCAGCCTCTCCCCCTCCAATGGGGGGAGGAAAGAAAAGAAAGGCCGCCCCAACTGGGGAAGCCGGAGGGTCCAAGAAGGGGAAGACCCTTCTGCTGGACTACACCTCCGATGCCAAAGATGGTGGGGAGGAATGGCCATCCAGGGTCAAGCCCCTGGAAAAATCGTAAGTGTTTGGCTACCCGAATGACTTATTGCACTCCTCCATTATTTGATAGCTTCTGACGCCGAATTTAATTATGCAGACCGCCCAGAGCTTAGCTCGGCGATTCGTCAAGCGGCTCCCTGAATTCGTCGGATGTGAATAGCACTTCACTTCCGACGGCCTCCTCCCCGCTCCCTGTGGATGACGCCGAGGTGGAGTCCCGAAAGGGACTAAACCAGGAGGAGGTGGTCCTGGAGGCGCCGCAAGGCGATCTCCCGGACTCTAGGCCCGAAGGGGGTAAAGCCTCAGAGGGATCTAAGTCCGGCCCCGGGCCGGACACTGCTCCAGAACCATCAATGGTTCCAGAGTCCGACAGGCGGCGCCTTCATAAGAAGGGCAAGCCTACGACACCGACGACCTCCGTCCATACGGAGGCGCCGGACAATTTGCTGGAGGTGCTTAACGGCGCCTCCATCTACAAGGAACACCGCACTGTTATGAGTGCGGTGATTCAGAAGGTTCAGTCCGCCAAGAGCGGGCTGACAGAAGCCTATACAAGTCTGTTAACAGGCTTTGAGGTATGTGTTCAAAAACATATAAAAATGTTACCGCATAGACAGTAGCCCCTAATGCTCAGTTCGGCGTTCGAAAAGAAAAGTCGAGCTGAGGATCTAAAAAGATATACGCAGGAGTCTAATAAAAATATGTCAATATGGGAATGCAGGCTGCACTGTTGACCTCTGCCGCACTTACTGCGGAGGTCAATGCCTTGAAGGAGAACCTCGAGCGGTCCGAGAACGAGCTCGGCCGTGCCAAGAAGAAGCTCGAGGACAAGGAGGGTATGTAATACCGCATGTAAATGTATATAGAAATACTTGGTTGCAAATAATGACAGGACCAACAGAAATGTTGCAGGGGCCACAGCCGAGGTGGCCACCCTGAAAGAGGTGGTCTCCAAGGCCGAAAACAGTGTGGCCTTGGAGCGCACCGAGCGAGAGAAGCAGGAGGCGCGGGTGGTGGAGGTGCGGCAAGAGCTCCAGGCTCTCGTGGAAAAACATGAGGGTTTGGAGCATGACTCGAAGACTCGAGAGTCAGAGCTCGCCTTGGCTCTTGAGAGTGCCAAGACTGCTAAGGCCGAAGCCCAGAAGGCCCACCAGGAGATCGAGGCAATGAAGAAGATAGCGGCGGGTAAGGAATTCTTTATTCAAAGCAAGAATATAAAAGTAAATTATCTGCTACTTACCCGAATCCAGAGCTCTCCAGGAGCGTTCGCCGATCTGCCCCGTAGTGTGTCTGATGGCGCCACATACTACCGAGCCGAAGAGGGGAGCTCGACGGAAAAGGTGTTTTGGTCTCAGTATGCTGAGGCCGAACATCCGGTACCCCTGAGCGACCAGCTGAAGCAGCTGGTCGAGCTCCACAAGGTGTACGAACAGGCCATGAAGGGCCTCATAGCTCGGCTGTGGCCTGGAGAAGCCATGCCTGGGAGCTACTTCCGTCTGGTGCAGCGGCTGGTGGATGTGTGTCCGTGCATTAAGGTCGTCAAGTGCTCTGTCTGTATGGAAGGTGCCCGTCGGGCCCTTGCCCGTGCTAAAGTGCACTGGGGCAAGCTGGACGCTGAGAAGCTTTTGACGGACGCGCCACCGCCGGGCAAGGAGTATCATACGCCCGAGATGTATTATAAGGGCGTCCTGAAGGGTGCCCGCCGTATAGCAGATGAGTGCTCCAAAGATGTAATTTTTGATTAAACTCGCATTTGTTATCCTGTATGCTGAAAACTTTGTTCATGTGCATTAAGCAACGCTTGTTAATTTAAAATATTACCTTTTGTGCGGCCGTTTATCAAATCTGAGAGATGCAAGTCGTCGGCTTCGACCACCATGCCACGAGTGTTGGGGTGTTCGGGATAAACCTGAGCGCTCTTGTTCCCATTCTTGGGTCCATCTAGGGAGGTGCTCAGCACAACGAACCAGGCCGTCGGACTTATAATGCTTTATCACTCTCACTTAGCCATAGAATTCTATAATTTTAAATTTCGGTGAAGCCCCTAGTATTCGGAAGACCGAGTTCGGGGCGCTATCCACGCCTAGGCCGGATAAGTCCGGTTCCTCGCTCTAAGCGGCATAAGTCTTTAAGGACTCGAAAAACCTCGCGAACAGCGACCGGTCTCTCTCACTATCATGAGGTCAGTTTTAGCTTTCTCTACTGAGGTGTTAACCCATCTCAGCTGGGGCACAATCGTAGTAGTTCTCCCAGCGCTACCTTAGCCAACATTGCGGAACGTAAGGTACCAAAACATGGGAGACAGGCAAACCCAACTATTGACCAAAGACATGATTCGGAGCCGATGCATATAGTGCTATAAGTTCGGGGTGCCGCACTCATGAGAGTGTTCGGTCTTCTCACACCATGTTATGGGGTGCTTAAGCCCCTGGTGTATTGGCCGTACCAAAGTGTACGGTTGCAGAATGTCATGACTGAACATATTTGTATATATAAAAAATAGATGAGTACAATAATAGATAAGAGCTATGTATTGTTTATTAAAAAAGGGCTGCTACGAAAGCAAGACGATACAACTAGTGCGATAAGAAAGAGATGGGATTATTTGACATGTCCCCCTCCAGGGGCAAGCTGTGGGATTTTAAGTAAAAGAGGTATTAAGCTCGTTATAGAGACCACCTGGACATTTGACGCGGCTTGTACTCTCCCTGGCTGTTGCATCGTATGTTCGGTGAGTGTGTTGCTGGACAGGTCTTCCGAATGGTTGGGTCCTGAAAGTGTATAAAAAGGAAACGGCGGAAGAGGGAGTCCCTTAGTGCGTTTGAGCCGCATTCTGGGCGTGACGTAGTTGTGCCCCTCCCCTTATGCCCACGGTATCTCTAAGGCATAATTATGTACGCGTGGTACCGATATCACCATCGGGCGAGGGCTGGGGTTGGGGACGCACTGCTATGCTTGCTCGGGACGTGCTAGCCAGATTTGTTGTAGGTTACTTCGGGCTCGCTTGACGTTGTCCGGACGTTTGACGCCTGGATTGGAGAATTCCCTTGAGAGGCTACTCTGTACTTCCGCCCCCAGGGCCGCTGTGTGCTCCTCCATTCAGAGAGAGCATTCGGTGTTTCCATTTACCGTGATGACTCCGTGAGGTCCTGGCATCTTGAGCATGAGATATGCGTAGTGCGGCACCGCATTGAATTTTGCAAATGCGGTTCGTCCGAGCAGGGTGTGATAGCCACTGCGGAATGGGACTATGTCGAAGATTAACTCTTCGCTTCGGAAATTATCCGGCGATCCAAAGACCACTTCGAGTGTAGCTAAGCCTGTACAGCTGGCTTCTACACCTGGTATGACGCCTTTAAAGGTTGTCTTTGTGGGTTTAATCCTTGAGGGATCTATACCCATTTTTCGCACTGTATCCTGATAAAGCAGGTTCAGGCTGCTGCCGCCGTCCATCAGGACTCTGGTGAGGTGAAATCCGTCAATGACTGGGTCTAGGACCAATGCGGCGAATCCATCGTGACAGATGCTAGTGGGGTGGTCCCTTTGATCAAAGGTGATCGGGCAGGAGGACCATGGGTTGAGCTTTGGGGCGACTGGGTCCAACATAGACGTCCTTGAGAGCACGCTTCTGCTCCCTTTTGGGGATGTGGGTTGCGTATATCATGTTCACCGTCCACACTTGTGGGGGGAATCCCTTCTGTCCTCTATTGTTCGGCGGCCGGGGATCCTCCTCGTCATCACTACGCAGCCCCTTGTCTCTGGTTTCGGCACTTAACTTTCCTGCCTGCTTGAACACCCAACAATCCCTGTTGGTGTGGTTGGCTGGTTGTTCGAGGGTGCCGTGTATCTGGCACGAGCGGTCGAGTATCCGATCTAAGTTGGATGGGCCCGGGGGGTTTCTTTTGAATGGCTTCTTCCGCTGACCGGGTTTAGAGCCCCTGAATCCGGCGTTGACTGTCGTATCCTTAGTTTTGTCGCCGTTAATGCGGCGCTTGTGCTTGTTGCGACGTGACCTGCCATTGTTGTCCTTGGTATCCGAATTGTCAAGGCTCTTGGTTATGTTATTGCTGCGAGCTATCCAGCTGTCTTCTCCCGCACAAAAGCGGGTCATGAGTGTCGTGAGGGCTGCCATAGATTTCGGCTTTTCCTGTCCTAGGTGCCGGGCAAGCCATTCATCTCGGATGTTGTGCCTGAAGGCAGCAAGGGCCTCAGCGTCCGGACAGTCGACTATTTGATTTTTCTTAGTTAGGAACCGTGTCCAGAATTGCCTGGCCGATTCCTCTGGCTGCTGGATTATGTGGCTTAGGTCATCGGCGTCTGGTGGTCGCACATAAGTGCCCTGGAAGTTGTCAAGGAATGGGGATTCCAGGTCCTCCCAGCAACTAATTGACTCTGCTGGCAGGCTGTTAAGCCAATGTTGAGCTGGTCCTTTAAGCTTGAGCGGGAGGTATTTGATGGCATGTAGATCATCACCACGGGCCTTGTGGATATGAAGGAGATAATCCTCGATCCATACCGCAAGATCTGTTGTGCCATCGTATGATTCGATGTTCACGGGTTTAAAGCCCTCGGGGATTTGATGATCCATTACTTCGTCTGTGAAGCATAGTGGGTGTGCGGTGCCCCTGTATTGGGCTATATCACGATGCAGCTCAGATGAGCTTGGTCTGTTGTATTCGGCCTGGCCGTACTTATCATGTCCGGCGTGACGGCTAGCGTCACGTGAAGCGGGGCGCCCATGCAATCCGTAGATCGATCTTGCTTGCCTTGCCTTATTCTCCAATATGTCTTGCAGGTCTGTTGCATCTCCCCGTACTCTGGTATGTTTTGAGCGGTGCCGGGGTGCAGCTTGGGTCGAGCGCCTGAAGGCCTCTCTGTCGCGGCCACGGGGTGGCCGATCGGGCGCATCGTACGCTGGTGATGTAGGTTTAGTTGCTTCCTCCTCAAGTTGGGGTAGCAGCCTGCGCTTTGGGTAGCTCTTGGAGGGGCGCTCGAGTTTATACTCTTCGGCCGCCAAGACTTCGGTCCATCTGTCGGCTAGCAAGTCTTGGTCAGCTCTAAGCTGCTGCTGTTTTTTCTTGAGGCTGCTTGCCATGGCCATAAGCCTGCGTTTGAAACGCTCTTGTTTGACGGGATCCTCTGGCACGACAAATTCGTCGTCGTCGAGACTTGCCTCGTCTTCGGAGGGAGGCATATAGTTGTCGTCCTCAACCTCTCTGTCGGCCGTCCTCTCATGAGGGCTAGCTCCTTCGTCCTCCTGCACAGAATCCTACTGGAGGGGGTTATCTACGGCACTCTCCGGCGTGTTGTTATCTCCGGTGCCGGAATCGCCGTTTTTTTGCTTTGGCGGGACTTAGAGCGGCGCCGCTGACGTCGGTGCTTGGGTTGCTTCTTGGAGGGATCATCTTCCGTTTTCTCCTCGCCATCCCCTGCTTTGGGGGTGTCCACCATGTATATTTCATATGACGAGGTGGCTTTCCAGTTCCCTATAGGTGCTGGTTCTTGGTCGTCTGCTTCATCGGCGTCCATACCGTCGATGTCTTCGGAGTCAAAGTCGAGCATGTCGGTTAAATCGTCGACAGTGGCTATGAAGTGGGTGGTGGGTGGGGCTCGAATTTCTTCATCGTCCGTATCCCAACCATGCTGACCGTAATCCGGCCAGGGCTCTCCTGACAAAGAGAGAGACTTTAGTGAATTCAGGATGTCGCCAAAAGGCGAGTGCTGAAAGACGTCCGCGGTGGTGAACTCCATGATCGGAGCCCAATCGGGTTCGATCGGAAGGGGTGCGGAGGATTCGGAGTCCGGAACGGAGTCCGGCACCTTGGAATCACGGGCCTTGCAAAGGACTAGACTGGTATTCGGCTATACCGCCGTAGAGATTGCGGCTCCTGGGGCAGCGTCCAACCGTCCGTCCCTGGTTGGCGCAGTCGGCTCCGGGCTAATGGTCAGAGCAGACATCTGAGCGGCGCTCTGGGCGCTGTCCGGCGGCAGAGCTAGATCGTGCCCATCGAGACAGTGCGGCGCGCTCGGCTGGCTCGAATCCGTCGAAGATCAAGTCCCCGTGGATGTTGGCCGTGTAGTTTAAGCTTCCAAACCTGACTTGATGGCCAGGGGCGTAGCTTTTGATCTGCTCCAGATGGCCAAGCGAGTTGACCCGCAGTGCAAAGCCGCCGAATACGAAGATCTGTCCGGGGAGAAAGCTCTCACCCTGGACCGCGTCGTGGTTGATGATCAAAGAAGCCATCAGGCCTAAGGGCGATGACACAGAGGAACTCTCAATGAAAGCACCAATGTCGGTGTCAAAACTGGCGGATCTCGGGTAGGGGGTCCCGAACTGTGCATCTAGGCGGATGGTAACAGGAGACAAGGGACACGATGTTTTTACCCAGGTTCGGGCCCTCTCGATGGAGGTAAAACCCTACTCCTGCTTGATTAATATTGATGATATGGGTAGTACAAGAGTGGATCTACCACGAGATCAGAGAGGCTAAACCCTAGAAGCTAGCCTATGGTATGATTGTTGTTCGTCCTACGGACTAAAACTCTCCGGTTTATATAGACACCGGAGGGGGCTAGGGTTACACAGAGTCGGTTACAATAGGAGGAGATCTTCATATCGTATCGCCAAGCTTGCCTTCCACGCCGAGGAAAGTCCCATCCGGACACGGGACGGAGTCTTCAATCATTTATCTTCATAGTCCGGGAGTCTGGCCAAAGGTCATAGTCCGGCCATACGGACACCCCCTAATCCAGGACTCCCTCATGGGGAGTCCTACTCCCGGTGGGAGTAGGACTCCTCCCGGCGCGCCTCTCCCCTTGGCCGGACGCACCCCCCTTGCTCCTTTATATACGGGGGCAGGGGGCACATGATGGACACAACAATTGATCGTTTGATCTTTTAGCCGTGTGCGGTGCCCCCCTCCACCATAGTCCACCTCGATAATACTGTAGCGGTGCTTAGGCGAAGCCGTGCATCGGTAGAACTCATCATCGTCACCACACCGTCATGCTGACGAAACTCTCCCTCAACACTCGGCTGGATCGGAGTTCGGGGGACATCATCGGGCTGAACGTGTGCTGAACTCGGAGGTGCCATACGTTCGGTACTTGATCGGTCGGTTCATGAAGACATATGACTACATCAACTACGTTGTGCTAACGCTTCCGCTTACGGTCTACGAGGGTACGTAGACTACACTCTCCCCTCTTGTTGCTATGCATCACCATGATCTTGCGTGTGCGTAGGAATTTTTTTGAAATTACTACGTTCCCCAACACGCTGGGTCCACCTTTGCAAGGGCAGTCCAGATTAGTTTTGAACCTTAGCTGCACAGAAACATTGAAGCTTATATGGATGATATCATGGTCAAAACCAAGGATAGAGCAACCCTTATTCAGGATTTGGATGAGACATTTGCAAACCTATGTAAGCTCAACTTGAAGCTATACCCAGAGAAATGTGTATTTGGTGTTCCCTTCGGCAAGCTACTTGGATACATTGTGTCCCACAGGGGGATCGAAGCTAACCCGGACAAGATCAAGGCCATTGAGCAGATGCAAGCACCAAAGACAGTTAAGGATGTGAGGCGCCTGACAGGGTGTTTTGCTGCGCTAAACAGGTTCATCTCCAAGTCTACCGAGCGTGCCTTGCCATTCTTCAAGATTCTGAAGAAGGCATGTCCTATGAAGTTGACTCCTGAAGCAGATGCAACCTTGCATGAGCTAAAGCCTACCTGTGTTCTGTGCCTACCCTGGTTGCACCCAAACCCCAGGAGCCATTGTTGTTATACTTGGGGGCAACCAACCAAGTGGTCAATGCAGCCTTGGTGGCGCAGCAAGAAGTGAATTAGGAAGGGAGTGAGCGGAGGCTGGCAAAGTTAAATAAGGATCAGGACAGGAGTGGGCACGGCAACAAGGACAACCCCAAGGACGTGGCAAGGAAGAAAATGGTGCATCGCCCAGTGTACTTCGTCAGATCCTTGTTACAGGGGGCTAGATCAAGGTACTCTCGCATGCAAAAGTTGATTTTTGGTCTTATCATGGCCTCAAGGAAACTGCGCCACTGCTTCCAAGCCCAGGAGATCATGGTTGTTACTCGTTTCTTGTTGCAACGGATACTCCAAAACCTAGAGGCCACCGACAGGATAGTGGAATGGGCTTTGGAGCTATCCAGCTTTGTTTTGAAGTTTGAGAGTACATCAACTCTCCAGAGCAGGGCATTGGCAAAGTTTATTGCGGAATGGACGCTAACCCCCGATGAGGAAGTGACAGAGACAGTTATCCCCGTCAAGGAATCACCCCAAGAATGGATTATGTATTTTGATGATGCTTTTTCCCTGCAAGGTGCAGGGGCTAGCGTGCTTCTTGTCGCCACCTCCGGGGAGCACTTGAGGTATGTCGTCCAAATGCATTTTTCCAGGGAAGAAGCAACCAACAATACATTAGAGTATGAAGGGCTCCTTGTCGTTCTCAAGATTGCAGCAGAATTGGGAATTAAGAAGCTGATCATTCGAAGAGATTCACAGCTGGTGGTGAGACAAGTCAACAAGTATTATCAAAGTCCATTGATGGAGGCATATGTCCAGGAAGTGAGAAGATCAGAGGAGCACTTTGATGGATTGCAAACAGAGCACGTACCCCGTGCGGAAAACAGCATAGCTGATCATTTGTCAAAGTGTGCTGCGCAGAAGCTTCCTATGGAATCAGGAACATTTGTTCTCCATCTTACTCAGCCCTCCGTATCCCCAGCAACAATGGCCCGGAAGAGGAGAAAGTTGGACACTAGAAAGCCTTTCCCGGTAGAGCCGTTCGCTCCTGGCAGAGACCCTGCCTGAAACAACTCCTTGCAGCTTGCTGGACCACCACCTCCAGCCGGGCCCATGGACCCCGTGTACGAGGCTGGTGCTCCCGCAGCAAGGAGGTGCCGCTAGTCCTTGTTTCCGAGCCACATGCTCCAACTTGGGCAAGGCACATTGTCCGCTTCCTCCAAACCGGAGAGCTTCCCGGCGACCAAGACGAAGCTGAAAAAGTAGCCCGGAGGGCCAGTATGTATAAGTTTGTTGATGACACTCTATGTAGAAGGAGGCCCAACGGTTTGAAATTGAAGTGTGTCTGCCGGGAAGAAGGAAACGAACTGCTGGCTGAGATACACAAAGGAATGTGCGGATCCCACATTGGATCAAGGGCGTTAGTTGGGAAAGCATCCCGGCAAGGATTCTATTGGCCCACAGCCCTCCAAGATGCGGTCGAGCTAGTCATTAAGTGTGAAGCCTGCCAGTTCCATTCCAAGAAAACCCACTTGCCTGCCCAAGCGCTTAAGACAATCCCTCTATCATGGCCATTTTCCGTTGGGGGACTCGATATCCTAGGCCCCTTCCCTCGAGCAATCAGGGTCTTTGAATTCTTGTTCATCGCCATTGACAAGTTTACAAAGTGGCCGGAAGTGACTGCCATAAGAAAGGTGACTGCTCAGTCAGCTATGAAGTTCTTGAAAGACCCGGTGTGTTGTTTTGGAGTTCCGGCAACGATCGTCACCGACAACGGCACCCAATTCACGAGCCACACCTTCATGCAATATGTTCATGCCCTTAGATGTAAGATCGCATTCGCCTCTGTGGCACACCCCGGAGCAATGGACAAGTTGAGAGGGTGAACACTGAAGTGCTACATGGACTCAAGACAAAAACCTTTGATACGCTGCAGAAGCACGATAGGCGGTGGATCGATGAGCTGCCGGTGGTTCTCTGGTCCCTTAGAACGACACCAAACCGAGCCACCAGGCAGACTCGCTTCTCCAAGGTCTACGGGGTAGAAGCAGTTATCCCCATGGAACTCATTTATGGGTCGCCTCGAGAACTTTCTTGCGTTGAAGTCGTGCAAGATCAGCACCAGTGTGACGATGCTGTGCTACTCAAGGCGAACCGTCTCCGGGCTGCTACGCGTGCTGCACACTATTAGCAAGCCCTGTGTAGCTATCATAGCCGCAGGGTTCATGCCTGGTGTTTTGAGGAAGGTGACCTTGTCCTTAGGCGCGTTCATTCCGCCAAGGGTATACACAATTTTTCGACGAAGTGGGTAGGCCCTTACCGGGTAGTACGAGTCACCAGACCCAGCGCCGTCCATTTGGAGATCTAAGATGGCACTCTATTGCAAAGCTCATGGAATATTGAGAATCTCCGCAAGTTCTACCCGTAAGGCGCGAGGCTGTCGGGCAGGCCCGACAGCCTCCCATTTATGACCTTGCCTCAGCTGCATGTAAACCCTTGTACAAAGCTGGGGCGATGACCCCGTGCAAGAGAAAATAAAGAAGCACTGTAGCCCCCCCCCCCAACCTAGATTGCATGCATGCATGAGCATTCCAGATCTCTGCATAAGCATTTCATGAGCATCTGCATATGCATATAGATAGGATCGCATCCTGCATTCATTCTCATCTACATGGAGTTGCAGGTTCTTGCCATGAACGTGGCTTTGACA
>NC_041393.1:347495031-347506567 GCF_002162155.2 Triticum dicoccoides | reverse complement strand
GAAGCACTGTAGCCCCCCCCCCAACCTAGATTGCATGCATGCATGAGCATTCCAGATCTCTGCATAAGCATTTCATGAGCATCTGCATATGCATATAGATAGGATCGCATCCTGCATTCATTCTCATCTACATGGAGTTGCAGGTTCTTGCCATGAACGTGGCTTTGACAAGGAGTTGGGAATATTGCCCGGCACTGCGATCTCAGGCAAGCCAAACAGATAAGATACACAGAGAGAAGAAGAGAGGCAGGAGCAGCACCCAAGCAGGAGCCCACCCCGATCTCGTCGAGGCCTGCCGGACGCAAGGCCTAACAAGATCAGGAGTGGCGAGGCTGCGAAGGAGGAGGCGATCGGAGCTGCTCGGCGGTGCCCCGGGTCACCACCGCCAGGGCCCGCCTAAAGCCCCAGCTCGAGAGACAGTGGAGTCATCTACCAAAGCTCAGCTAGAAGACTGCTAGAGAAGGCGAAGGTACCAAGAGAACAACCCCCTCCCCGGCAACCAGGAGGTCGGTGATGACGGTGCCAAGGAAGAAGGGAGGAACGAGAAGACGAGGTGGGAGGATGCCAGGACTAGGTGAATGTGTCGATGCAGTCGTACTCCATCCTGACGGCCTGCCTCCCGCTTTCTCCATCTTCCCCGGCTTATCTTCATCAACACTCACTAGGGAAGTGCCCGCCCTGCGGTCTGACACCCCCTCCGGAGAGACAGCAGACAGCCAAGATGGCCAAGGGGCTTGAGGCGCACCGCTCCCCTCGGCGGGCAGGAAGGCGCGCCTCTCGTCGACATCAACCCCAGTTCCAAGGAGAGGGGCCGTACTGGGATTTTCAACGGTCTCGAGCCCTCCACCTTGGGCTTGGACCAAGCTCACTCACCAAGCGCTAACACAATCACTTGGCATCATCAACCCGAAGCTAAAGTCTGGGGGCCAGCCCCAGGCTCTCCCTTCCGGCATATTCAAATGGAGCAAGACAGAGAAGAAGGAAAATGCGGATGGATGCCTCCACTGCTCCCCCACTCTTCCTTTTTTAGGCGAGCAGGGGAGTTGGATCCGCAACGGGCGACCACCACCCTCCTCCACCAATTCAAGGAAGCCAGGCCCTCGCCATTATACTATCTCGCACCACGCACCTCCATTACCTACCCCGTGCGATGTATGCGGGATACGTGGCTAAGGATAAGGGCGTGGTGGGAAGAGTGAATTGGCAGTTTCTACCCCATCCATTAAAGTCATTCATGGGCCATTATTGGAGCAGCCCCACCACTATTGCCTTTGCACGACAGGCGGGGAAACCAGAAACTTGCTCGAAATCAATAGTAATGAATAAGGAAAGAAGATCCCAAGAGACGAGCCTCTTCTGTAGCACTACCTGTGCACTTGTTATGCCCTACCCCGGCGACGCTCGGCAGCACGTTCGGGGCAGGCCCGGGGGCTTCTGTTGGTGCAACAGACCCTGGGCCTGTCGCTCAGACTGTGCACAGGCACAAGGTCAAGATTGAAGCATTAGACCAAGAGGAACAAGGGACCAAGAGACTCGAAGAACCAACAAGCAGACCAGAGGGACCAAGACCAAGCCAGAAGAACAAGATATCAGCAGGAAAGAAGCCTCCCTTGCCGGGCAGGCGAGCCCGGCAAGGGGCGAGGCCACCCCTAGAAGAAGATGACCAAGGTGTCCCGGCAGGGCCTGCCAAGACCCGCGGAGGCAAGATCGCCCCTTCGACCACTCCACCACGACTCACATCGTTGTTCAGTGCGGTGTTAAGCCACAGAGTGATTAGGTGGCAGCCATTCGCCACATGGCGGCCACTTCACACCAAGAGAACCCACAGCCGACACTCGTCCTATGACGTGTCAAGCAAGTAGGCGTGGAGCTGGCAAGATACCCCGGCAAGCCTTGCCGGGCAACGAACGACATGACGCTAAGCGGTGCATTAAATGCACACTGTCAGCTTACAGAGTAAGGTATGATAGCACTATTTGCTATCATATCAGTGTCTAATGACTAATTTGCCACTGTGGTGACCCCTTAACCTATAAAAGGAGGGCCATGGCAACAGTTTGAGAGGTTGGAAAATTAGATCACTCACACCCCCATACGTGCGTAGTCGTTGCTGCCCTGAGGAAACCCCTGCCGGGAAAATGTATTGAGTACCACCACCACGTTTCCACCATCAATACACCAAAGTAGGAGTAGGATTTTACGCCTCACGACGGCCCGAACCTGGGTAAAACTGCTCGTGTGATCTCTGCCATGCTGCCCCACATTGGTCTGCTATTTGTGCAACGCGACTTCCCCCTACCGAACCAGCAAGGGGCCGTCCTGGTCCCATAGTTGGCCGTGGTTTCCCGCGACAGGTTCAGTAGGCGAACGCCTCGCTCGGGTTCAGTTAGAGCCCAATGCCTCGCACCCACGGGTCTACGTGTATGATAGAAACGCGCAAACCTCCATGCATCGCTCCGCCCCGACCACCCACCGTAATAGGGAACACCCCAAAATTTTGCTCGCCCTCGCTTCTACCATGATTTTTTCCATCATGGACGACCCAAAGAATGTAATGCAGGTGCATCTCAGGTCTGCCCAGGATGAAAAGCCCATTTTTATCATGAATATTTGTCATATAAGTAGGAGCCCACCACATTTATGATGATACCAGGTTTTTTCATAATTATCGTCATAGAAGTGTCATAAGTATGACAGAAAAAAATTTGTTTTGCCCAAAAAGTCACGGGTGTGTCTTTTTTTGTAGTGCCGAGGAATCGTCCTAGGATGGGGCCTTCTAGGAGGGGCCCAATCTGCTTGTTGATTGAGCCGAGGGGATCCCAACGAGGACTCCCATGGAAGGCCCTGCCCATACTAACGCCATAGTTACCGGGGAAGGGCGCGGCGTTCATGCCCCAGCAACTGATGTGGCCGGGGAAACTGAAGACCCCCCATGACAGACAACTCCCGGTAACCTATTTGTTTTCCTTTATCATCTTGCTCCCAATCCTTGATACTCCAATGCTGCTACCTCCTCATAATTTCTTGTTGCTTTCGCTGGCAGTATCATTGGCCGAGAAGCCTGAGTTGTTGGAGGAGGTGGCCAACGTCGAGAAAGATGTTGTTGAGAAGACCACCAAGATTGCTGCCGCGGAGGGACAGGAACACACCGCCGGGGGCACTCAAGAGCCCCCGAAGGAAGCAGAGAAAGGCCCTGGCAGTGCATTGGGATTAGGGGCATTGGTTTCAGAGAAAATCTCCCATCGAACCATGAGCCCTCCTCCCGCATTTGACACCTCGACTGGGACCTCACAGCCAACTTCAAGCCAACTGGCGTTGATGCTGGCCCAACCTAGTCTCAGAGCCCCTGGTTCTTCAGTAGCAGTGAGTGAAGAGCTTGATGAGGAGATCTAGCATATCATGGTGCCATTGTCTCAACAAGTTGGAGAAGCCGATGACTCTGTCAATGCCGTCATGGACCTATTTTATGGAATCCGTGGTGGCAGGCATCAAAGAAATGCAGAACTGGTACGGCCAGAAGTGGCAGGCACTCAAGGAGCAACACAATTCTACCAACAGTGTGGACCAGAAGCTGAGGGACAAGGGGAGTGAGATGTGCGAGTGGCACGACAAACAACTGCAAGTTCTTTTGTGGCAGCAGGAGATGATCTCCATGGCAAAGGAGGATGTCATTGCCCGGGAGGCCCGTCTGGCAGAGCGCATAGTGATCTTGAACGCCAGAGAAAATGACATCTCTTCCCAGGAAGAGAACCTCGGGGCCACCCTTTACAGCAAGGATGAGGAACTGGAGGCCCTTGTCCAGCAACACACCAAGGATCTGGAAGACAAACACAAGGCTGCCCTTGACGCGCTCTCCACTGACTCTGCTGCTCAGCTGAAGAAGGTTTCTCATGACCTTGCCGTGGCATCCATTGTCAAGGCTGATCTTGATCAACCAGTGGCCAAACTGTCAAAGGAGCTTGCCGGTAGTACCAAGGAAACTACGGCTCTCTAGGAGTAGGTGTAGAAGGCAGAGACCCTTCTAAAAGAGGTGCAATCGCAGATGTCCTCCAAGAGCCAGGACCTTGAGACTACCAACGACACTATTAAAGATATGAGGGCAATGCTTGGCACCCTGGAGAGCAAAATTAAGTCTGGCGGGGTTCGTGAGAAGCAGCTGATGAAGGATCTGGACAATGCGAGACTCCTTCGGAAAGATGCAGAGGACAAGCTGGCAAGCCAATCTGAGTAGGTTGACCTTTGGATCATGATCTTGGTCGACATTGTTGAGCATCTCACTCCTAGATTGCAATGATGGGCATGGAGGGGCCAGTATTCTTGGTTGGCAGGCACGAGGTCCCGATCGTCAAGTTAGGGCTCTTCTTCAACGAGCTGATTGAAGGGCTGAAGACCCATGAGGAAGGAAGAGGCGCTCTCTTTGCAAGCATGTCTCAAAAGCTTGCCCGCAATGCCATCTTCATGGTCTTAAGTAATCTTGTCTATCGCCACCCGAACTCAACCTTGCTGATGGCTTGAGGAAGCTCTCGACAGGCGCTGATGTTTATGCCGCTGAAAAGAAAGCTGGTCCCTTCATCGACAGGGTCCTCTCCGTCCCCAGATCTCCATAAGGCCACCAAGTCTGGCCTTGAATCATTCATATCGCTGTGTTGCCCAATAACAAAACATTATGCATGTCTTGCAATCCCGTACTTCTTTTGCTTGCGCTGAACTGATGTTTAATGAATTTCAAATGCATGCTACCCCTCGTGCATATTACCCATGGATGCTCGCCTGGTTAGTTTCATTATATGTGTCTTGGTTGCCCGTTGGTAGCGTGTTGCCGCGATTGCAGCGAGGAACAGGTCATTAGCATTCAACAGGCGAAGACACACCCCGACAGGTTTTTCCTTGGGCTTGATGCAGCCACCCACTCTGTGAGCAGGCTTGAAATAGAACGGGGGCGCAGACAAACCCGGCAAGGTGCCATCACATGAAAGATTTCTCCATACGAAGCACCTTGGTTATCCGAGGGATAAGCAAATGCGAACTCTGGAAGTAGAGAAGAAGTGGACATGTGGACTTAGCTTTCGTATGTGCTTCCTTCCCTTTCCAGTCGCAGCCGCTCGTCGCTCCTGCGTGCCTTGGGAGGCTGGTATTTTGCTTATCGTTTTCAGATCCCCGACAAGGACCGAAGGGGATTATAGATCTCCCGCGAGCGACAAAACATGGTGCAAGGTAGGGTCAGTTTCTCTCTCCTTCCCCTTACACTTTTGAAGATCGTATGACGGTCGGAAAAAAAGCCACGCTGACGTGGAAGGCCTTACTAGAGCATTATTGTTGGGGCGTCAATCAACGGATTCACACCGGTGCTCTTAATCAGAATTTCCCCTTAGCAAGGCAAATGCTGGACCGAGTTTCACGCATGCTCATCGACGTTGATGATGCTAAACCTAGTGTACCTCGACCATCGACAAGTGAAAGGGGTGGAGAGAGGAACCATGTACCTTATCACCTTGCCCTTTTCTAAACAGGGCTCGCATGGTGACCATGCTGCCTGAACCGTTTGGGTCTATCATGTCACCGTCATTCCTTGCTCCCACCGCAGCTGCAGTCGCGGTGGAGAGAGATGATGGGAACTGGACAGGGCGGGCGAAAAAGCGATGTCGCTTTATTCTCGACCCACTGTGCCACGTTCTTTCTTTGGGCGTCATGGATGATGAAAAGCCGTCGATGGAGAAGACGATGATGAAGATGACGCGCTGCTTTCACCTCGTGTCAGGACCCCGACTCGATGTCACATCGATCTAGCCGGTAACACCTCATATCACTTTGCGGCCTCACGCACGGTATCCCCACGGGTGTCGCCTTACCTTTGCCCGGGACCGTTTGCGCATTTTGGCTCACGTATATGATAGTGTCGCTAGCATCCATATGATAAAGAGCCCGGGCTGACATGACTAGTCGTAAACCCAAAGTGGCACAGACTTACAGGGACAGGCATCCATGACCCAGCTTCGAACGTGTCGGTCATCAGCAAGTGGGTCCGGGCTGTAGCACTGGGCTAGCAGGACTCCGGTAAACCGGGCTGTAGCGGGCTAACAGGACTCCGGTACTCAAAGCGTGACATTTCCCCGAAGGGACAGACACAGGAACGAAGAAGGACACATGCCGGCCAGCCTAAGTGTTCCAGAGTAGTAGCAAGCTACCATGGCTCAGCGGTAACACTAGGAGACATTTCCCGGTAAGAGAGGCTACTAAAGATAAACAACTAGGTAGTCAGATCCCACACATACCAAGCATTTCAATCATACACACAATATGCTCGATATGTGCAAATACAACGAAGCATCACAACATGACTCTACGACACAAGTACTTTATTTAAGGCTCAGGGAGCCATACATAGCATACACAAAGATACGGGTCACACGACCCAGCATTCAAGTCATACAGTCATACAAACCAGCAGCGGAAGTAACTTGTCTGAGTACAGACAACTAGTAAAATAAAAGAGGCTTGGAAAGCCTAGCTATACTACGTGGTCCTTCACAAGCTCAGGGTCACCACCTGGGCCTTTAGCCTACTCGTTGATGTCAACGTCTACATAGAACCCATCAGAAGGGGTTGCAGCGTCTTCTGTAAAAATGTAAATTATAGCAACATGAGTACAAAGGTACTCAGCAAGACTTACATCAGATCCTACATACATGCATATTATCAAGAAGGGTTGGTGGAGTTATTGCAGCAAGCCAGCTTTGACTCTTGGCTAGACTATCCTACGATACTCCAACTTGAAATGGTTTTGCGCACACGAGTCCACTACTCACCACTTCAATACACTACCGAGGATGCACCTCCGTCTTCCTACGGAAGAGCCATCCTCGGCACTCACACTTATCTTGAGGCTTTTAACAGTTTCCATTTACTTGTCTATGAACTGTATAGGCAACCAAGTAGTCCTTTACCGCGGACGCGACTATTCGAATAGATTATGATAACCCTGCAGGGGTGTACCTCTTCATACATGTTTCCACCACTTAGCGTCTGCACACGATATGTGCTCGGCAGACTTCAAGCGAAAGCCGACGTGGGTGTAGACCACGACCTACCTAAACACTTAAGCCTCTAGTCCAGGTTTATCGCCTATTCAGGTTCCATCCGCAGGGAGTCCGGCCGGGGTTTCCCATACGGCCCCGAACAATGTGAACAGGGTTCCCAAGATACCTAACGGGTATTCGGTACACCGTGCCACGTACCTACCGCATCACAGCCCACCCCTATGGTCAGCGCTGTCCACGGCCTCCAGTAGGCTACAAACACCAGAAACTACTTGCAACTCCTGGACAGAGAGCTAGGGTGATTAAGAAGTCGAGCGGGGTCATATTTCAGGGCCCAATGCATGGTAGTAGCTGTATCTTAAATCACACATACAGATCTCAGTGCTTAAGGTCGGCTTCAATGAAACAACCCACCATGTACTCCTACATGGCCTCTCATCGATACCTTTACCAAATCATGTTCACCACACCACTCTCATTTCTGACATAATCATTTCACTCTAGCCATCACCCAGATGAACCAGACCTGACACGACTCTAAGCATAGCAGGCATAGCAAGGTAGGAACAACACATACATATGGCTCAATCAACTCCTACACATGCTAGTGGGTTTCATCTAATTACTGTGGCAATGACAGGTCATGCAGAGGAAATGGGTTCAACTACCGTAGCACACAGCAGTTTGAAACGCGTTGTCTTAATGCAGTAAAAGAGAGCAGGAGCGAGAACATGGGATTGTATCGATATGCTCAAATGGTTGGTTGCTTGCCTGATGGTTCGATGCACTGATACGGTTCTTCGTTAGGGTAATCACGGTACTCCTCGGAGGCAGAACCTGTCGCAAAGGACACCGATACATAACCATCACCAAACAATGTGCAACAATATGATGCATGCATGAAACATAGCAATATGAGTGTGTTGGGCTAATGCAACTAAGACCAGAAGGGTTTGAACAAATTTGAATCAAAGATTCAAATTTCAAACTCAAACATGGCCTTTTAAAGTGCTTTTCCTTGTTCTGCTTAAAACATCAATTTAACTTGTTTGATCATGCATGAAAATAGTAAAGATGGATAGATTGGATTTTTCTGATCATTTTTCATATATAATTTGTCTAATTTGGAGTTACAGAATAAAAGTTATGAATTTTTGAAGTTTAAATAATATTCTGGAATTTCCTGATTTAATTTAAATCCAGAAATATAAATATTGCGCCAGCATGACGTCAGCATGACGTCAGTGGTCAACTGCGGCTGGCTGAGGTCAAACCTGACGTGTGGGGTCCACACGTCAGTGACAGGGGGGTTTAGCAGGTTTAACTTAATCCTAATTAGGAAATAGTGGCGCTGGGGCCCACTGTCAGTGTCAGGGGGGGTAGTTAGTTTAACTGATTCGGTTAGTGCTAATCCTAATTAGCTACAGGGCTGGGCCCACCTGTCAGGGACACAGGGGGGGTTCCTGCCGTGGTCAAGGTGGGTCAAACCCACCGGCGACATGACGCCGGCGAGGCCCGAGACGGCGGCGCGATGCGGGATCGCGCTACAGGGCACGGGCGAGGCCGTGCTTGGGCTCGTTGGAGAGCTCTTGCTCCCGCGCGTCGAACGGTGGTGGTGGCCGTGCCTGGGGTGGCCTGTACCGTCGACGGCGACGACCGTGGCGGCTGCCGGAGCTCGGTTGAGCTCGGGGTCGAGGCTACAACGGCTGCGGGGATGCGGGGTTGGCACCTACGGCTTCTACGCGGTGCGGTGAGGGCGTGGGTGTGCTCGGTTGGGCGCTACGGTGACCGTGGCCACGACGGCGACATCGCCGGCGGCGTCGAGCTTCGGAGCTCAAGGGGCCGGCAGCTACAGAAGGCTAGGGACGACGGGGCAAGGGGGAATCGAATCAGTGGCTCACCGCGGAGCTGCAGGGATGGTTAGCGGGCTCGGGGACGGCCGGAGTGCAGCGAATCGACGGCGATGACCTCCGGTGGCCGAGGAGGGGAACGGCGACGTAGGCGGCGATGCAGGGCTTCCGGAGACCCGTGGAGCGGTGGGGAGGAAGAGGGGGTCGAGGCGGAGCTCCTGAGCTAGTCGGGGGAGCGAGGGGTGGCCGGTGACGGCTGCTATGGCGAACGGCGGCGAGGGTGGTGTTCGGCCGTGCGAGAGAGAGAGCGAGGGAGAGGAGGGAGGAACTGAGGGAGAGTGAGAGAGAGCAGGGGGGAGGCGTGGCGTCGTCCGGGGCATCGAGCGAGGAGGGGAGGGCAGGCAGGCAGCCGAGCAGGTGGCGTGGCACGGTGGCGCGCGCGCGCGCCGGCCACACTCCCCTCCCTCTGTCGAGGACGAAGACGACAGAGGAGGGAGGCGGGCTGGGCCGCCTGCTGGCTGGGCCGGCCAGCTGGCTGGGCCGCACAGTGGAGGAGCCCAGGTAAGCTCCTCCTGTTATTTATTTTTCTGTTTTCTAATTTCTGACATTTGTTTTGATTTAAATAATATATTAAATCATTTATTTAACTTATGCCAATTTTTGCAGGAGCTAGATATATTATTCCAGAGCTCCTTTATAATTGGCATAATATTTGGACATATATTAATATATAATTAATATATTTCCAATGCAAATATTTATGCATTAATTCCAAATGCCCAAAATAAATACCTATGAGCTCTTAAAAATATTGGTTTGATTTTTATCTCTGTCCAATATTTTCAGAGAGCAACATGAGCATTTTCTTGGACCCTTTTGGAGAAATTTTTATTTGGATCATTTTCAGGAATGATTCTGAGGGTTTCACAATCCCCATTTCAAGTTAAATGGAAATTTTAAACATGATGCACACACTCTGATGCATGACTAGCTAGGGTGTGACAACTCACCCCCACTCAAAAGAATCTCGTCCCGAGATTTGGGTTCCTCCGGGAAGAAGGCGGGATACTCAAGTCGAAGACGATCCTCCCTTTCCCAAGTTGCTTCATCCTCAGAATGGTGCGACCATTGAACTTTGAGAAACTTGATATTATGACGTCGGGTGGTACGTTCGGCCTGATCGAGGATACGAATGGGGTACTCTCGATATGTAAGATTATCTTGGAGATCAAGCGTTTTGTGGTCCACTCCACGGATAGGATCCGAGAAGCAACGCCTGAGTTGAGAAACGTGGAAGACATCGTGGACTCTGGAGAGGTGCGGAGGTAGTTCCAACTGGTAGGCAACTTCTCCTCGTTTGGCGAGAATGCGAAAAGGTCCAATGTAACGAGGAGCCAATTTGCCTTTGATACCGAAACGATGGGTTCCCTTCAGAGGGGTGACCCGAAGATAAGCCTTCTCGTCAACCTCGAAAGTCATAGCCTTATGTTTTCGGTCATATTGACTCTTTTGACGAGATTGGGCTGTTTTCAACTTTTCACGAACGATACGAACTTGTTCTTCTGCTTCCTGAATCATATCCGGGCCAAAGAATTGTCTTTCCCCGGTCTCTGACCAGTTAAGGGGTGTTCGACACTGTCGTCCATAGAGAACTTCAAAAGGGGCTTTACCCAAGCTAGATTGATAGCTGTTGTTGTAAGCGAATTCGTCAAATGGAAGGCACTTCTCCCAGTCCATTCCGAATGAGATAACAGAGGCTCGAAGCATGTATTCTAGAATCTGGTTGACGCGTTCCACTTGACCACTCGACTGAGGGTGGAAGGCGGTGCTAAAGGAGAGACGGGTTCCCATAGCATTTTGGAAACTTTCCCAAAATCGAGAGGTGAAAAGACTTCCTCGATCCGAGTTAATTTCCAAAGGAACACCATGGAGAGACACTATTCGGGAGATGTATAAGTCTGCCAGCTGACTAGCGGTTATACTCTCACGAACAGGTAGGAAATGGGCTACTTTGGAAAGACGATCGACAACGATGAAGATAGCATTATTCCCTCTCTTGGTCCTGGGAAAACCGGTAATGAAATCCATACCAATTTTATCCCATTTCCATTCAGGAATAGCTAAGGG
The DNA here is from genome assembly GCF_002162155.2 of Triticum dicoccoides. NCBI lineage: Eukaryota > Viridiplantae > Streptophyta > Magnoliopsida > Poales > Poaceae > Triticum > Triticum dicoccoides. The sequence continues at coordinate 347,495,553 of NC_041393.1, read as the reverse complement.
TTGAAGGGTGCCAGCAGGCCGTTGATGCTCTGCTTTTACGCGACGACAGACGTCGCAATTAGCAATATACTGAGCAATTTCTCTCTTCATCCTAGTCCACCAGAACCTCTGGCGTAGGTCCTGATACATCTTAGTACTACCGGGATGAATAGTGAGAGGAGATTCATGAGCCTCCTTAAGGATCAACTGCCGTAGATGCTGGTTCTTGGGAACCACTAGACGGTTCTCAAAGTACACAACACCATGATCATTTGTGGAGAAACAACTAGCACCTCCGCTAGCAATGTTCTCTTTGATTTTAGATATTCCCTTATCTCGCTTTTGGGCAGCGATGATTTGATCCGTAAGAGTAGGTTTTGCTACCAAGGTGGAAAGAAAACCTTGAGGTACAATGTGAAGGTTAAGCTTCCGAAATTCCTCATGGAGAAGTGGTTGACTTTGTTGTAACATCAGGTTGTTACAATAAGATTTACGACTTAGCGCATCAGCCATGACGTTGGCTTTCCCTGGGGTGTAGGTTAT
>NC_041393.1:347474864-347494797 GCF_002162155.2 Triticum dicoccoides | reverse complement strand
GTCTTTGCCTGAGATTCAGATCCGGTTGGGTGAAAATGTACTTCAGACTTTGGTGATCAGTGAATATTTCGCAACGATTACCGAGGAGGTAATGTCGCCAGGTCTTAAGTGCATAGACTACGGCTGCAAGCTCTAGATCATGAGTAGGATAATTCTCCTCATGTGGGTGCAATTGCCGTGAAGCATAAGCAATTACGTGTCGATCTTGCATGAGAATGCAACCTAGTCCTTGTCGCGAGGCGTCGCAGTAGATAACAAAGTCCTTGGAGAAGTCTGGCGGTACCAGTACGGGAGCAGAGGTCAGGCGTCTTTTCAGTTCCTGAAAGCTGTGCTCACATTGTGGAGTCCATTCGAACTTCTTATCTTTCTTGAGGAGTTCGGTTAGAGGTTTGGCAACCTTGGAGAAGTTCTCGACAAAGCGACGACAATAGCTCGCTAAGCCCAGAAAACTTCGAACTTGCTTGACCGATTCAGGTGGAGTCCAATTAAGGACGGCTTGAACTCGCTCAGGGTTGACAGCAATACCTTTACCAGATATTACATGACCTAGATAGGTCACTTCTGACAACCAGAATTCACATTTAGAAAATTTGGCATAAAGGCGATGCTCTCGAAGTTTCTTCAACACTAGCCTTAGATGTTTGGCATGTTCTTCCTCGTTCTTGGAGTAGATGAGTATATCATCGAGGTAAACCACGACGAATTTATCCAAATACTCCATGAAGATTGAGTTCATTAACCGAGAAAAGGTGGCTGGAGCGTTGGTTAAACCGAAGGACATGACGGTGTACTCGTATTGGCCATAACGAGTAACAAAGGCCGTTTTAGGGATGTCCCCGTTTCTGATTTTGATTTGATGGTAGCCCAACCTCAAATCCATCTTGGAAAAGACTGAGGATCCAGCGAGCTGATCGTACAGGTCGTTGATCCTGGGAAGCGGATATTTGTTCTTGATTGTGACCAAATTGACAGGTCGGTAATCTACAACCATCCGGTCCGTACCATCCTTCTTCTTGACGAAGAGGACGGGGCAAGCCCACGGAGATGAGCTAGGTCGGATGAAACCCTTTTTCAAGGACTCATCGAGTTGTTTCTTAAGCTCGGCTAGTTCTACGGGTGCCATCTTATAAGGTCTTCTAGCAATCGGAACGGTTCCGGGGATGAGGTCTATTACGAACTCAACATCCCTGTCAGGTGGAACACCTGGCAATTCCTCTGGGAAGACATCCGGGAAGTCACGGACTACCGGCACGTCCTCAAGGTCTGGCAAAGGGCTGGCGTTAAGAGAATATAATTGTTGCTTGGCTATTCGGGTCAAGACATTGACTATCTTCCCCGAAGGATGGGTGAGTTGAACAGTCCTAGAGAAGCAATCAATTTGGGCATGATGAGCTGACATCCAGTCCATACCCAGAATGATATTAATATCTGAAGATTTAAGGGCTATCAAAGACGCGAGGAAAACAAGTCTGTCGACTTGGATTTCATTTCCATGGCTTACTCTAGAAGTTTGCCATTTGGATCCCGGAGTTTGAATTACCATAGAGGTTGGCATATCACCGAATGCGATGTTATGCAAGCGAGCATAGTTTTCAGATATAAAAGAATGAGAGGCTCCTGTATCGAAAAGAACAGATGCCGGGTGGCAATTAACAAGAAGCGTACCGAGAACAACGTTGGGATCCTCTTGAGCTTCTTCGGCAGAGATACAGTTGACATGGCCACGTGAAGCGGTGACCGGCTTGGCGTGGAACACTTTCCCTATCGGCCTGCCACGGCTAACAGCTTTAGCAGACTGGTTGGGATTGGTCTGGGGACACTCACGCATATAGTGGCCAGATTCCCCACATTTGAAGCAAGTCACGGAACTGGTACGTGGAGGAGCATTGTTGGTTGGACCCCCATAGGGCTTGGCCGGTGCAGACTGTTGAACGGGGCGAGGCGCCTGGAAGGATGGCCTCGTTGTGAACCTGGGTGGCAGGGCGGTGTTGGGTACCCACACACGGCGCTTCTGAGGACCAGCACCGGATGAGGAACCCATGTCGCGGCCATGCTTGCGTGTTGCGTCATAGTCAGTCTGACCAGTTTTAGCACTGATGGCTTTGTTGACAAGTTTCTGAAAAGATGTGCACTCATGCAGACGGAGGTCGCGGCGAAGCTCAGGACTAAGGCCCTTACGGAACCTTGCTTGCTTCTTGGCGTCAGTAGAAACTTCCTCGGTTGCATATCGTGCGAGATTACCAAACTCCCTGCTGTAAACATCCACAGAAAGTCGGCCTTGGGTGAAACTGCAAAATTCCTCACGTTTACGGTCCATGAGACCCTCCGGAATGTGATGTTCACGGAAAGCCTCACTGAACTCAGCCCAAGTAGTGACATGGCCCGCCGGGCGCATAGCTCCATAATTCTCCCACCATAGACTGGCGGGGCCTTCAAGATGATATGCAGCAAAGGTGACCTTGTCAGCCTCCGCTACCAGCGCGGAACGCAGTTTGTGAGCGATACTGCGAAGCCAGTCATCAGCGTCGAGAGGCTCGACGGAGTGGTGGAACATGGGTGGATGTAATTTGATAAAATCACTGAGTGACACCACGTTAGTCCTCTGATGGTGTGATGTATTCTGTTCAATACGTTCCAACAAACGGTTGGTCTCCCGCTTGTTTCTCTCAGCTTCCATCATAACCTCGGCTAGGGAAGGAGGATGAGGCAGATTTTCATTCCTGCCTTCACTTCCTTCGGCCTGCTCTTGAGAAGCAGGGTTAGCGCGCGTGTTGACCATCCTAGGTAAACAAGACAATGATTTAGTCAGGATGATAAAATTCCGACATAGGATAAAAATGTAAGGAATAACTCGAGATGCAAGATGATCATCCGTATGACATGGTAGATACAGAAACTGCTTCTTTTATTCCATCGTCATACACACCATACAGGGTTTAGTACAAGACCAAACAAAGTACTATTACGGTGAAAAAAAGGATTACATCTCATCGGAGGCATCCCAAGCTCCTATACATTATTTTTCTACACCTCCGGAAAGAGTACAAACTAGGTCATATCCCACGAGTCACGCGGGACGATAGACGACACAGCTAGTGCGAACTAGTGATACTACCACTAACTCAGACCAATCCGTAGTAGTCCTCGTAGAAGTCACCTCCATAGCCTGGAAGCTCAACATGATCATCCGGAAACAGACGATCTCGCGGAGCTTGTGGACCATAGGGGCTAGGATGAGGTCTTGGACCAACAGACGGTGGCCTGCGGGGACCGCGAGGTGGGGTGATGCCTCCTACATCACGCCAACCCATCACGTCTGGCAAAGCAGATCTCACAGGATAGAGATCGCGCATATCCGAATATCCAGCTTGCACCGCCAGTCCAAACCGAGTCAATGTGGCCCAGTGGTCAGCACGGGTATTGAAGAGCTCTAACCTCAAGGCCCGATTTTCATGGTCCTTATCCTCGAGCATCTCAGCAGTAGTGCGAGTCCATGAATCCTCCTGGGTGGGGTCAGCATAGATAGCCTGGAGATACCCTTGTGCTCCCGGAAGTGATCCTGGCATATACCGGAAATTAGAGTCCCAAAATAGACCAGATCTGACTCGCATAATGGTCATCATAGAGTAGGCGGCGTCCTGCACAGCCATCTCAATAGTAACCCCGAGTCCATAGGAGCAATGAAGGGGCTCGGTGGATCCAGGATAAGATGGAAATATCCGGACAGTGCAGAGATATTGGCTTTGATTAAAGTCTTGGAATTGCTCTTCGACCGTGTACTCAGGATACCAGCGGTATCCAGCCTCAGTCATTACCCTGACCAACTTGGCAGTATGGCCGGGTACATCTAGGCATCGAGTCAGGCGAACCACTTGATTGAGGTCGCGAGTGGCCATCTGAAAGCACAATCATAATGCAAGGGCATTAGAATTTCTAGCAAAATTTCGGCAGCATAACAGCTGTAAATGCTCAAGAAGGATTTTGAGACATTTGACAAAGGATTTCATACACACTTAACGTCATCATATCAAAGTTCTGAATCCATTCTAACAACATAATGTGGTAGTAGAACTGAACTAGGCTTGTATCCATCAAACTTATAAGGTACTACTGATTAGTAACATGTGATCCTGATAGAGAGTATAGATCCTAATTCCTTAACCCCCGGTGGAAGAATGGACTGACTCAGATCAGAATGTCATAAGGTAAAGGAGTAAAAAGAGCCTTACGTTCCAACCCACAAACAATTCCCCTACATATAACTAAAGAATTTCTAGACTCAACATCGACCAGTTTGGCTTGGAGAACCTACAGGCAGTCCGGCTCTGATGCCAACGATGTCAGGACCCCGACTCGATGTCACATCGATCTAGCCGGTAACACCTCATATCACTTTGCGGCCTCATGCACGGTATCCCCACGGGTGTCGCCTTACCTTTGCCCGGAACCATTTGCGCATTTTGGCTCACGTATATGATAGTGTCGCTAGCATCCATATGATAAAGAGCCCGGGCTGACATGACTAGTCATAAACCCACAGTGGCACAGACTTACAGGGACAGGCATCCATGACCCAGCTTCGAACGTGTCAGTCATCAGGAAGTGGGTCCGGGCTGTAGCACTGGGCTAGCAGGACTCCGGTAAACCGGGCTGTAGCGGGCTAACAGGACTCCGGTACTCAAAGCGTGACATTTCCCCGAAGGGACAGACACAGGAACGAAGAAGGACACATGCCGGCCAGCCTAAGTGTTCCAGAGCAGTAGCAAGCTACCATGGCTCAGCGGTAACACTAGGAGACATTTCCCGGTAAGAGAGGCTACTAAAGATAAACAACTAGATAGTCAGATCCCACACGTACCAAACATTTCAATCATACATACAATATGCTCGATATGTGCAAATACAACGAAGCATCACAACATGACTCTACGACACAAGTACTTTATTTAAGGCTCAGGGAGCCATACATAGCATACACAAAGATACGGGTCACACGACCCAGCATTCAAGTCATACATTCATACAAACCAGCAGCGGAAGTAACTTGTCTGAGTACAGACAACTAGTAAAATAAAAGAGGCTTGGAAAGCCTAGCTATACTACGTGGTCCTTCACAAGCTCAGGGTCACCACCTGGGCCTTTAGCCTACTCGTTGATGTCAACGTCTACATAGAACCCATCAGAAGGGGTTGCAGCGTCTTCTGTAAAAATGTAAATTATAGCAACATGAGTACAAAGGTACTCAGCAAGACTTACATCAGATCCTACATACATGCATATTATCAAGAAGGGTTGGTGGACTTATTGCAGCAAGCCAGCTTTGACTCTTGGCTACACTATCCTACGATACTCCAACTTGAAATGGTTTTGCGCACACGAGTCCACTACTCACCACTTCAATACACTACCGAGGATCCACCTCCGTCTTCCTACGGAAGAGCCATCCTCGGCACTCACACTTATCTTGAGGCTTTTAACAGTTTCCATTTACTTGTCTATGAACTGTATAGGCAACCAAGTAGTCCTTTACCGCGGACGCGGCTATTCGAATAGATTATGATAACCCTGCAGGGGTGTACCTCTTCATACATGTTTCCACCACTTAGCGTCTGCACACGATATGTGCTCGGCAGACTTCAAGCGAAAGCCGACGTGGGTGTAGACCACGACCTACCTAAACACTTAAGCCTCTAGTCCAGGTTTATCGCCTATTCAGGTTCCATCCGCAGGGAGTCCGGCCGGGGTTTCCCATACGGCCCCGAATGATGTGAACAGGGTTCCCGAGATACCTAACGGGTATTCGGTACACCGTGCCACGTACCTACCGCATCACAGCCCACCCCTATGGTCAGCGCTGTCCACGGCCTCCAGTAGGCTACAAACACCAGAAACTACTTGCAACTCCTGGACAGAGAGCTAGGGTGATTAAGAAGTCGAGCGGGGTCATATTTCAGGGCCCAATGCATGGTAGTAGCTGTATCTTAAATCACACATACAGATCTCAGTGCTTAAGGTCGGCTTCAATGAAACAACCCACCATGTACTCCTACATGGCCTCTCATCGATACCTTTACCAAATCGTGTTCACCACACCACTCTCATTTCCGACATAATCATTTCACTCTAGCCATCACCCAGATGAACCAGACCTGACACGACTCTAAGCATAGCAGGCATAGCAAGGTAGGAACAACACATACATATGGCTCAATCAACTCCTACACATGCTAGTGGGTTTCATCTAATTACTGTGGCAATGACAGGTCATGCAGAGGAAATGGGTTCAACTACCGTAGCACACAGCAGTTTGAAACGCGTTGTCTTAATGCAGTAAAAGAGAGCAGGAGCGAGAACATGGGATTGTATCGATATGATCAAACGGTTGGTTTCTTGCCTGATGGTTCGATGCACTGATACGGTTCTTCGTTAGGGTAATCACGGTACTCCTTGGAGGCAGAACCTGTCGCAAAGGACACCGATACATAACCATCACCAAACAATGTGCAACAATATGATGCATGCATGAAACATAGCAATATGAGTGTGTTGGGCTAATGCAACTAAGACCAGAAGGGTTTGAACAAATTTGAATCAAAGATTCAAATTTCAAACTCAAACATGGCCTTTTAAAGTGCTTTTCCTTGTTCTGCTTAAAACATCAATTTAACTTTTTGATCATGCATGAAAATAGTACAGATGGATAGATTGGATTTTTCTGATCATTTTTCATATATAATTTGTCTAATTTGGAGTTACAGAATAAAAGTTATGAATTTTTGAAGTTTAAATAATATTCTGGAATTTCCTGATTTAATTTAAATCCAGAAATATAAATATTGCGCCAGCATGACGTCAGCATGACGTCAGTGGTCAACTGCGGCTGGCTGAGGTCAAACCTGACGTGTGGGGTCCACACGTCAGTGACAGGGGGGGTTTAGCAGGTTTAACTTAATCCTAATTAGGAAATAGTGGCGCTGGGGCCCACTGTCAGTGTCAGGGGGGGTAGTTAGTTTAACTGATTCGGTTAGTGCTAATCCTAATTAACTACAGGGCTGGGCCCACCTGTCAGGGACACAGGGGGGGTTCCTGCCGTGGTCAAGGTGGGTCATACCCACCGGCGACATGACGCCGGCGAGGCCCGAGACGGCGGCGCGATGCGGGATCGCGCTACAGGGCACGGGCGAGGCCGTGCTTGGGCTCGTTGGAGAGCTCTTGCTCCCGCACGTCGAACGGTGGTGGTGGCCGTGCCTGGGGTGGCCTGTACCGTCGACGGCAACGACCGTGGCGGCTGCCGGAGCTCGGTTGAGCTCAGGGTCGAGGCTACAACGGCTGCGGGGATGCGGGGTTGGCACCTACGGCTTCTACGCGGTGCGGTGAGGGCGTGGGTGTGCTCGGTTGGGCGCTACGGTGACCGTGGCCACGACGGCGACATCGCCGGCGGTGTCGAGCTTCGGAGCTCAAGGGGGCGGCAGCTACAGAAGGCTAGGGACGACGGGGCAAGGGGGAATCGAATCAGTGGCTCACCGCGGAGCTGCAGGGATGGTTAGCGGGCTCGGGGACGGCCGGAGTGCAGCGAATCGACGGCGATGACCTCCGGTGGCCGAGGAGGGGAACGGCGACGTAGGCGGCGATGCAGGGCTTCCGGAGACCCGTGGAGTGGTGGGGAGGAAGAGGGGGTCGAGGCGGAGCCTCTGGGCTAGTCGGGGGAGCGAGGGGTGGCCGGTGACGACTGCTATGGCGAACGGCGGCGATGGTGGTGTTCGGCCGTGTGAGAGAGAGAGCGAGGGAGAGGAGGGAGGAACTGAGGGAGAGTGAGAGAGAGCAGGAGGGAGGCGTGGCGTCGTCCGGGGCATCGAGCGAGGAGGGGAGGGCAGGCAGGCAGCCGAGCAGGTGGCGTGGCGCGGTGGCACGCGCGCGCGCCGGCCACACTCCCCTCCCTCTGTCGAGGACGAAGACGACAGAGGAGGGAGGCGGGCTGGGCCGCCTGCTGGCTAGGCCGGCCAGCTGGCTGGGCTGCACAGGGAGGAGCCCAGGTAAGCTTCTCCCTTTTTAATTATTTCTGTTTTCTAATTTCTGACATTTGTTTTGATTTAAATAAAATATTAAATCATTTATTTACCTTATGCCAATTTTTGCAGGGGCTAGATATATTATTCCAGAGCTCCTTTATAATTGGCATAATATTTGGACATATATTAATATATATAAATAATATATTTCCAATGCAAATATTTATGCATTAATTCCAATGCCCAAAATAAATACCTATGAGCTCTTAAAAATATTGGTTTGATTTTTATCTCTGTCCAATATTTTCAGAGAGCAACATGAGCATTTTCTTGGACCCTTTTGGAGAAATTTTTATTTGGATCATTTTCAGGAATGATTCTGAGGGTTTCACAATCCCCATTTCAAGTTAAATGGAAATTTAAACATGATGCACACACTCTGATGCATGACTAGCTAGGGTGTGACACCTCGGGTTCGCACAAGCGCTTCCCCCAACCTGGCGCACCAAAGATGTCATGGTTCAACACGGCCACTTATGGGACCATTGGCCCCTTGTGGTTCGGCAAGGGGGAAGGGAGCGTTGCACAAAGAGCAGAGGCTATAGAGCAACACGATAGCAATGACATAGGTAGTTTTTACCCAGGTTTGGGCCGCCGCGAGGCATAAAACCCTACTATAGGACCTTGAAGTATGTCTAGAGGGGGGTGATTAGACTACTTGACCAATAAAAACTTAACCTTTTCCCAATTTTAGAGTTTGGCAGATTTTAGCTATTCTAGGACAAGTCAAGCAATCATCACACAATACAAGCAAGCATGCAAAGAGTGTATAGGCAGCGGAAATTAAAGCATGCAACTTGCAAGAAAGTAAAGGGAAGGGTTTGGAGGATTCAAACGCAATTGGAGACACGGATGTTTTTGGCGTGGTTCCGATAGGTGGTGCTATCGTACATCCACATTGATGGAGACTTCAACCCACGAAGGGTAACGGCTGCGCGAGTCCACGGAGGGCTCCACCCACGAAGGGTCCACGAAGTAGCAACCTTGTCTATCCCACCATGGCCGTCGCCCACGAAGGACTTGCCTCACTAGCGGTAGATCTTCACGAAGTAGGCGATCTCCTTGCCCTTACAAACTCCTTGGTTCAACTCCACAATCTTGTCGGCGGCTCCCAAGTGACACCTAGCCAATCTAGGAGACACCACTCTCCAAGAAGTAACAAATGGTGCATTGATGATGAACTCCTTGCTCTTGTGCTTCAAATGATAGTCTCCCCAACACTCAACTCTCTCACATAGGATTTGGGATCTGGTGGAAAGAGGGTTTAAATGGAAAGCAACTTGGGGAAGGCTAGAGATCAAGATTCATATGGTAGGAATGGAATATCTTGGCCTCAACACATGAGTAGGTGGTTCTTTCTCAGAAATGGTAAGTTGGAAGTGTAGGTTTAGTCTGATGGCTCTCTCCATGAATGAAGAGGAGGTGGAGGGGTATATATAGCCTCCACACAAAATCTCGGTGCGACCGATTCGGTTAGGGTTAGGGCATAACGTAATCTCGGTAACACCGATTACACAAACTCGGTAAGACCAATTTTGGTAATAAGCTTTCCAGAGAGTTGGTCAGGTAAACTCGGTGGGACCGATTTGCTCTTTTTGGTGAGATCGAAATGTTACAAAAAGGAAACAGAGAGTTTACATTGCAATCTCGATGGGAACGATCGCTCACTTCGGTTAGACCGAAACGTTACGAAGGGAAACAGAGAGATTACAATCCCATCTCGGTGAGACCGAGATCCCTATCGGCAAGACTGATTTGCTTAGGGTTTGTGGTAGTGGCTATGACTTTTGGAATCGGTGGCGCCGGATTGAAAGAATCGGTGCGACCGATTTTGGCTTTAGGTTTAGGTCATTTGTGGATGTGGGAAAGTAGTTGAAGGTTTTGGAGCATATCACTAAGCACATGAAGTAAGAGACTCATTAAGCAACACCTCATCCCTTCTTGATAGTATTGGATTTGCCTATAGACTCAATGTGATCTTGGATCACTAAAATGTAAAATGAAGAGTCTTGAGCTTTTGAGCATGAGCCAATCCTTTGTCCTTTGTATTTTGAGGGATCCACTTTCATCATCCATGCCATGCCATTCATTGAGCTTTCCTGAAATAATAGTCTTGGAATAGGATTAGCTCAATGAGCTATATGTTGTTATCAATTACCAAAACCACCTAGGGATAGTTGCACTTTCAATCTCCCCCTTTTTGATAATTGATGACAACATATAGATCAAAGCTTCGACAAATGATAATAAAATTAAATAACATCGTCGCTTTGAGAAGTATGTGATAAACAAGAGCTCCCCCTAAATTTGTGCATAGTTTTAGATTTGCTTTGGACTGCAAATGCACAATGAATTAGGCTCATGCGTTACTCTCCCATGTCACATACATCTTGGTGGAGTGCTCAAAATAATAAACAATGAATACGTGCACTCATCACCAAGCATAGTGAGTGATCACATATGATAGATAAGATAATATCAAGCATGCATAAGTGTAGCTTATGATCAAACACATGATCATCAATGTCTCACAAGCATAGTATCTCAACCAAAAGCAAACAAGATAAACACACCAAAAGCAAGAGAGAACAAAAGCAACACTCTCTCTCGAAGCCTATGATCTATACATTTTTCTCCCCCTTTGGCAACAAGTTACCAAAAAGTTCATAGAAAATGCATAGTGCTAGATCGACTCTCAGGCTTGATCTTCTAGTGGTGGTGTCCTGATGACTCCAAGGACGAAGGCTTCAGTTGATGTAGAGGGTGCTGGAGTTGAGGCTGAAGCTGGTTGCACTGGAGCAGAAGGGGCAGTAGCTGGTGATGAAGTTGTTGCTCTAGTGTCTATCACTGGCTCTACAACTGACCTCTGGGCTCTGGGCACTCTGGCAAACACATTGGTGGTTGTCTTGCCCTTCCTCTCCTGCACGTCATCCTGCAGCTGCTCCACAACTGACTGAATCTCAGTTACCTTGGCATCTAGATCATAGAATTTTTATTCCATGATTCTTTCCAGGCTCTCCTGGTTTTGAGTTAGGGTGGCCAACCCCTTCTCAATCCTCAGAGATGATGCTATCAAGTAACCAAGCTGCTCCTGTTTGGTTTTCAAGAAATATTCAGATGCCTCCTCTTGAGTTGGCATCTTGGCAGCCTTCTCCTTCCTTGCCTTTTCTTTCTTCTCCTGAGCTTGAACTGATGATGGATCATCTTCATTCATGACAACCTCATTGTCCTCAAAGTCTGGATAAACTGGAAAGTGTTCCTTATCCAACTGATATTTCCCAGTTCCCATCTTTGAGTTGATCAATTCCTGAATCTGAGGTGCATATCCACAGCTCCTCTTCTGATCTGCTATAGTCCTCTTGATAGTTTCAACTATAAGGCTCATGACTTTGAATTTTTGTGGCACATCAAATAAATCTATCATGTTGATGGCATGCCCTCTGATCATGTTATGGTCACCTGACTTGGGCAACAGAGTGTGCCTCAGAATCCAATTGATAGTAGCCAGCCCTTACAGCAGAAAGTGGACTGATCCAAAAGAGGAAGTCTCTAGGGCTTTGTCTGGGATCTCCTTGTACATGTGAGCCATGGAATTGTGTCCCATCTTCTTCTTTGCATAAATGTCTAGATCATCATCATTTTCCTTTGGGGCATTGATCAGACTTGCCCATTATTCAACAGTGGATTGGTACCTTTTACCTTCAGACATCCAAACAATTCTCCCATCTGGATAAAAAGGTGATGTGGAGTAGAATTGCATGATAAGTTCATCATTCGAATTTGTGAGCTTTTGCCCAACAAAATCTGCAACTCCACAACCAACAAAGCTGTTTTGCACTCCAGGATAGTGCTGTTCATTCTCCTTGATGTATTTCCAGTCAACCCACCTCATGTCACAAACTATGGGCTTCTTGTCCAATAAGATTGTCTTATAGAAGTCCTGCTGTTCCTTTGTATGGAACCTGTAATCGACAGCAGTTCTTCTCCTTGTGGCATATTTATCTGCCATTCTCCACTTTCTTAGCCCTGAATCCTTCCTGATTTTCATGTCCTCAGCCACATGATGGGCATCATTGTGGTCTGGTATCTCGGGCTTGAGTTTTCTTAGAACCTATCCTTCTTCATCTTCCTGCTCAGCAACATTGGGCACTGGGGCCTTGTTCTTCTCAGCAGGTGGAATACTCCTGGTATTCCTCTTTGGTGCAGACTTGGCCTTGGGGGCAGCTTTGGGTGCTTCCTTGGGCTTAGATGTTGCAACCCCTGATCTGATTGCATCACCCATAAGCTTAGGTGCCTTTGGTGCTGGTGCAGCAACCTCTTCCTCTTCCATCATGGAAGGTTGCCCAACAACTCTGGCCATGGTCTTCTTGACCCTTTCCTTCCTCTTCTTGCTTTCTTCAGCTAGCCCTTTGGGATCAGGATTTTCCGGCAGTTGAGTTGATGCTCTGGCCTTGGGCATAGGTTGCCTTTTTGCAGGCCTTTTAATCTTCATGCCTGGCTTTATATCCTTTGCTGAGCCATATTACTTCTTGAGCACCACTTTCTTGGAGGTAGCCTCATCTTCCTCAGCCTTGTAGTCTTCATCCTCTGAATCTGAAGTTCTTTTCCTCCTTTGCCTAGTTGCAACCTTAGGCAAATTGCTAGGAGTACTTTTGCTCCCTTCATCTGAAGTACTGGAGGGACTAGTGCCCTCAATCAAGTCCATCTGCTCTTCTGGCCTGTTCTGGCTGTCACTTTGATCAGACATACTGCAAAAGCTGACTGCTGACCCTGTGAAGAGTTATAGATGAGATAGAAAAGATGAGCATCACAAAATGCAGAGGTTTTTGCAAAAGAATGACTCAAAAGTTCAGTTTTAGTTTTCCACAGAAAGCATTTTGGATCCACCGATTTTCAAACTCGGTGATACCGAAGCAGTTTTGGAACCTAAACTAATGATCTTGGTTGGACCGAGTTTCAGTTCGGTGGTACCGAGACTTCCAGGGTTTCACAGAATTCTCGAATCGGTTGCACCGATTAGTAATTCTCGGTCAGACCAAGAGTCACTAGTGCAATGGCATAAGCCAAATTGGTGAGACCAAGTTTTTCAACTCGGTGGGTCCGAGATGGTTTTGGCGGAAACCTAAACCTAAAAATTCGAATCACATCTAATCTATGAACTACTTTGGCTGGATAGAAGAGTTTCAATCGTGGCAAGAATCAATATCAAAGCAATGTGCTAGGAATCAGACGTGGATAGCACAAAGATCAACTCCATACCCTAACTTGGCGGTGGACTTGCTACGGCGGCAACGGCGGGGTCGGAATCCATTGACGGCGGCGAACACCAGCGACAGGAGGCTGCTGGCGACGAGGAGACGATCCGGAGACCACGATGGCAGAGCGAGCTGTTGCGCGGGCGAAGGGTTTCGGAGAAATTTCCAAAATTTTGCCCGTGGCTATATATAGCCCGACCCTGTCGGTGTGACCGAGTGGAACAACTCGGTGGCACCGAGATGCATAACTGTATTCAGTTACAGCAAATCGGTGAGACCGAAAAGTTGAAATCGGTTGCACCGAGATTGAAAACTCAGATCAACTTGATGATCTCGGTAGGACCGAAATGGAAGGATCGGTCAGATTGAGAATCACTAAGAGGTTTTGGAAGTTTAAGTCTATGACGAATCGGGGACTCCGAGTGCTCTCACGCAGAGTGGTTCGAATCTGACTTGATCAAATTTTGTGATGTAGCATGAATAGAGTTTGAGACGAGAAAAGCATAGATAGCTAAAGAAGGTTCTTAGGCATTCTTGTCCATCCACTTGGCACAAAGAAATGAACCAAACAATCAAAACAACAACTGGATGTCCTTGAACGATTAAAATATGCACCAACATGCTCACACAATAAGATGACAATTGAAATATGTGGAAAATCATGCACAACCAATTCTAGCATCTATCAAACAATTGGCGATGACTAGGTCATCTATATATGAGTATATTGACTTAGGAGTCAAATGAGAACATTTGATCATAGGTCATACTCATCGTTTAAGCTCAAGTGGGGTTACCACTTTTACATAATGCATTAATGTGTTCACACCATTAGAGTTTCTTTGACTCAATTCTTCGAGTTAAGCTCCCCCTAGATGTGAGATCCCCTCTTAGAGGGATGAACTAACCTTGGGTTTTGTCGATGATGACTTCATGTAGGTGTTGAAGATGTAGCTGCTCAGTGTTGATGTTGATCATTTGGAGCAATCCTTTGGAGTGAGTTGCACTTTCAACTTACCTACATGGGTTAGTCCCACAAGGAACAAACAACAATATCCATAGACATAGAGTGATGCACACACAAGATGATGTCTATGAAAACATTAGATTACCTTGTCCCTTGCCTTACCAACATGAGGGTTTGTGACTCCTTGTCGGTGTACTAGAATAGGGGTACCCTAGTACCCCGAACTTGTGCACGGGCAGTTGCAGCACCCCGCGGCAAAGGCTTGCCAGGTGATCGCCAAGATCCCCCAAGGTTCCATTGGAGCCATCCAAGAACAAAGTATTTAAGCTAAGGAGACAAGACCCCGGCAAGAGGAGCTTGCCAGGAAGGCCAACCAAGACGCTCCAATGAACTTGCCGCGACGCGCCACGCGCTCCAGCAAGGCAACAAGGCCCCGGCAAGAGGAGCTTGCCGGGAAGACAAACCAAGGTACCTCGAAGCCCGGTGAGCGACAAGCTTCCGGACCCGACAAGATAACAACAGCGGCAAGGCGCTTGCCGCGGCAGGCGGCCACTCTGCGCCCACGCTCTAGCGCATCCACCAATGTGTCGCTCTGGGGGCCTCTCCGGGCGTACGTGGCGGGAGGCTGTGCAGCCAGCAGTGCGCAGTGGCATGCGAAGCTGACAAGATTGACATTGTGGCGAACGGTGGCGCCCCTAACGGTCCTTTTCTGCACTGTTCGGGCGACTCAGACGGGCATTTAATGCCCTTGTCCCCTGCCGTCAGGGTTAGGGAGGGTGCACTGTACAAGCAACTGTATCAACTACCTTGCTTTTTACGTTTTTACCCTCCTCTGCGTTGGCACCTGTCAGTGACCCCTTTAGCGTATAAAAGGAGGCCCATGCGCAACGTAGAGGGGGTTCGGCTCATAGGTTCGGAGCCTCAGACAGTTTGCTTCGATCCATCCGTAGCCCAGAGAACATCACACTCTCGCTTTGGAGAGCAAGAACACCAGATAATACAACCAGACAAGCAGCAGTAGGAGTGTTATTTCTCCGGAGAGCTCCGAAGCTGGGTAAACTGCTCGTGTGCCTCGCCTCGATCTGCTCTTCGTGCGGTCTCCGCCCCCCGCCGAACCGAAAGGGGCCCGGTCCGCCAGCCCCATAGGTGTTCGAGGATCAGTTTCCCCGACATCTTTGGCGCGCCAGGTAGGGGGTGTCGAGATTGTGTGAACTAGATCCGGCGTTCACACGAGCTAGATCCTTATTCCCTTCATCAACATGCCACCGAAGAAGAAGACTTCGGCGGCAGCCGCTCCATCCACGTCACTTCCGCCACCATTGGAGCAAACGAGTGGTGGGATGGACACCGGCGGAAGAAAGGACGTCGACGAGGAAGCTCATGATGCCGCCAGGTCCAAGAACAAGGCTGCACAAACCTCGGCGACTGTACATGTTCCACGCCACTCTCAGGAGGCGCAGGATCAACAGTGTCATGGCGCTAGCAGTGCCATACGCATGATAGCCCAAGACCAAGCTGGTGGATCTCGGGCCGCTCAAGACCAGCATGCACGCCAGCGTGCTGGCACGAGCGGGGCGCAGTCGCCTGGACGGGATACTGCTCCTTCTAACATAGTAAGTTTGAGCACGTCCCGCTCTTCGCGCCGTCCGCCACTGCCACCCACCACTCGAGCAGAAGCTTTGGCGCGAGCTCAACTTCTCCTAGATTACCCTCCGACGTCGGACAAGATCGACGAATGGAGAGCCACCATTCAGAGTCTCATCAGCTACGCCAACGGCGATGCTCCACGGCGGCCGAGCGCGTCGCCGCCGCGACAGGACCGCCGGACGCGAGCCGGTGGCAACGAAACGGGCGAAGGTGCAACTACCATGCATTCACCGCCCCGAAGGCCAAGATCGCCGACTCGCCGGATCCACATCGACAGCGACTCCACTGCATCGTCGGATCCACGAGCTCGTCGCGATCAGCGCCAAGTTCTTCATGATCGACAACAAGAAGACGCTCGAACCCGCATCGAGCGCCGAAGAGAAGCGCGATGTCAATCCGACAAGCGCGCTGGGCCCTCTGTTGACATGCATGCACGAGGGGAACCAGGCGATCTGCCGTACGCGGTAGGTTGTCCTGCGTTCACTCGTGAGCTGCGGCAAGTCCAGTGGCCCAGTACAAAGAACATGAAGCCAGACGTACCGGAGAAGTGCGACGGCAAGACGCATCCATCAGAGTTCCTCAGCATTTACACTATTGCCGTGCAAGCTGCCGGGGGACTAGATGACAAGATCGTTGCCAACTACTTCCCACTGGTGCTCAAGCCCAATGTCAGGTCCTGGCTCATGCACTTGCCGGACAACTCCATATCCTCTTGGGCTGATCTGTGCCATCAGTTTGTCGGCGCCTTTACCGGCGGACACAAGCCTCATGGCCAGGAGAGTGATCTTCATTTGCTCGCCCATAAGGAAGGAGAGCCCCTGCGCAAGTACATTCAGAGATTCAGCAGCGTGCAGCACAACATCCCAGACGTCCACCCTGCCGCGATGATCAGCGCGTTCCATCAGAACGTGCGGAACCACAGGATGCGGGAGGAAATGGCGATGTGCAAGATCAGGGACGTCAGTGAGTTATATGCACTGGCCGACAAGTGCGCGCGTGCTGAGGAAGGGAGGAGACTCCCCGGAGAAAATATAGGAGCGGGAGGATCTGACAGCGAAGATGCCGCCCCGACAAGGAAAAACCGGCGGCGGAACAACAGAAGGAGGAAAGGCAAAGAAGTGCTAGTTGTTGAGCAGTCCGGCAATGGTGGCGGCGCCAAGGAAGCCAAAGCTGGTGACTCCGGCAAGGAGGTTGCCGCGGAGGTGGCGGTCGCCGACAAGCAGGACGACACCAACAAGCAGTATTGCAAGATTCACTGCACCAAGGGCCATGATCTTCAGAACTGCAAGAGGGTCGAGCAGCTTGTTGAGCAACAGAAAGCTGAATACGAGCGGCGCGACAAGGAGAAGGCCCAGGAAGGAGCTGGTGGATCCGGCAAGAAACGTCCCGGCCGAGGAGGACGCCGTGGCAAGGCCAAGCAGCGGCAAGGAGACAGACCTCCTCGCGGCCGCGACAAGGATGAAGATTACGGCGACGATGAAGATATGGATGATGAGGAGACCGATGAGCAGGAGTTCCAGAAAGCTACAGAGGTCCTATGCGTTGACGGTGGTGCTTCTCTGCATGCCTCGCACCGCCAGCTCAAGCAGTGGATGCGGGAGGTTAATGCAGCAGAACCACCCGTCGAGTCACGCAGGCCTCTGAAATGGTCCAGCACGCCTATCATCTTTGATATTGAGGACCACCCGGATCGCATAACTGCGGTCGGGTGTTTGCAGACGTTTGTTTCACCTACAATCCGCAACCTCAAGGTCACTAAGATGTTAGTTGACGGCGGGGCCGGCTTGAACCTGATCTCCTCCGCGGTGCTCCAGAAGCTCCAGATCCCTGACAGCGAGCTCGAAGAGACCGGCACGTTTCAAGGAATTAACCCGGGAAGGAGCAAGACAAAGGGAAAGATCATGTTGCCGGTAACATTTGGCAGTGAGTTGAACTTCAGGACTGAGAGGATCACATTTGACGTTGCCGACATTCCATTACCTTATAATGGAATCCTGGGACGTCCGGCACTCGCCTAGTTCATGGCAGCCTCTCACTATGCGTACAACGTACTGAAAATGCCAGGCCCAATAAGTGTCATCTCTGTCCCTGGCGACAAGAAGGATGCTCTTATTTGCGCCGACAAGATCTACCGGGAAGCAGCAGCTGCAGCAGAACGAAGGACACTTGCCGCTGAAGCTCCCGGGGGGAAGAAGAATACCAAGTCCGACAAGAGCTCTGATGCCCACTCCGGCAAGCGCACCTCTTCGGAGTGCTGCGCTACCGTCGAGGACGTACCATCGAGCTCCACCGACAAGTGCAAGAAGGCGATGGCAGCTCCACCTGCGACTAAGAAGGTGTCCCCTAAGGAGGATGGTGCTGGTGGTACCTTCACCATCAGCGCCACTCTTGACCCCAAATAGGAAAGCGCGCTCATTGCTTTCCTACGGGCTAATGTCGACGTGTTTGCGTGGCAACCGTCTGATATCCCCGGTGTTCCCAGGGAAGTGATTGAGCACCACCTTGCCGTCTGCCCTCATGCGCGGCCCGTCAAGCAGAGAGTCAGGAAGCAGGCAGTTGAGCGCCAAGAATTCATCGCAGAAGAAATCAAGAAGTTGGAAGCAGCAGGCCTTGTCAGAGGAGTACTCCATCCCACGTGGTTGGCCAATCCTGTTGTTGTGCGCAAGGCTAACGGGAAGTGAAGACTTTGTATTGACTTCACTGATGTTAATAAAGCTTGTCCCAAAGACCCATTTCCCTTGCCGCGTATTGACCAGATTGTTGACTCCACAGCTGGATGTGATTTGCTTTCATTTCTTGATGCATACTCAGGATATCATTAGATCTTCATGGCAGAAGAAGATGAAGAGAAAACCGCATTTATCACCCCGTGTGGCACATACTGCTTCGTACGGATGCCTTTCGGTTTGAAGAATGCTGGTTCAACATTCGCAAGGGTAGTTCACCATGCTTTTGAGCCACAAATACACAGAAATGTGGAAGCTTACATGGATGACATAGTGGTCAAGAGTAAGGACAAAGCGACCTTGATTCAAGAATTAGATGAGACATTTGCAAACCTGAGCAAGATCAACCTCAAGCTTAACCCCGAGAAGTGCATGTTTGGAGTCCCTTCCGGCAAGCTTCTCGGGTTCTTCGTGTCTCAACGGGGAATTGAAGCCAATCCCGACAAGATCAAAGCCATCGAGCAGATCGAAGCACCAAAGCGCGTCAAGGATGTACGAAGGCTTGCCGGCTGCGTGGCTGCTCTCAGCAGGTTTATCTCTAGATCTGTTGAGCGCGCCCTGCCATTTTTCAAAATTTTGAAAAAGGCAGGTCCAATGAAATGGACTCGGGAAGCGGAGGCTGCGCTGCAGGACTTGAAGAGATACCTGTCCTCCACTCCAACGCTTGTCGCACCTAAGCCGCAAGAGAAGTTGCTGCTGTATAGTAGCAACCAATCAAGTGGTTAGTGCTGCGTTAGTGGCGGAGAGGGAGGCAGATGATGAGCCAGCAACCACGGCCGATCCATCCAGCGACAAGCAGGGGGCTTCATCGACAAGCTCTGGCCCCGACAAACATGAGTTTGCGCAGGAGCATGATAAGATGCCAAGGAGAATGGTTGTAACGCCCGGATAATCTTGCTACAGTAATCCCACGCTAATCTTGGCACGTCATCCCGATTACTGTTGCTATCCTCGCAATAATTCGAAACCGTTCAAATTCAAAATTCAAATTGATGAAAACAATAAAAGTTTTCAAAATTTAAAATAAAATTGTTCGGTGGTTGACGAATATTACAAAGGTAATTATAGTGCAACAGACATATTTTTATAAAATGGCTAAATGGATTAAATGATTTAAGCAGAAAAGAAAAAAAATAAAAGAAAAAAAAAACAAAAGGAGGGAAGCCCCTCCCCTGCTGGACCGCGGCCCAGCTGGCCATCGGGCCAACCAGGCCGGCCCAGGTCGGCCCGCCCCCACTCCTCTCCCTTATCCACTCCCCCCCCCACTCC
>NC_041393.1:347444516-347474236 GCF_002162155.2 Triticum dicoccoides | reverse complement strand
TCGCCACCACCGAGCCACGGCCCCGGCGAGCACGCCCGCGCCTGCGGGCCGCCGTCGCCGCCACGCCGGGTTGCGCGCTGCCGCACCCCGCGCCTCCCTCTCGTCCCGCCCCTGGCCGCGCCTGCGTGCCGTTGCTCACCCCCGGCAGCCCCTGCTCGTCGCGCCTACGCGTCCCGCACGCTCGCGCGAGGCCGCACCCGCTCGCACCTCGCCTCCGCGTCATCTGCCACCCCGCAAGCGCTCGCCGGCTTCCCCGTCGCCGGCGACCTCGCCGCGCCCCAGGGGCCTTCTCCCTGTCGCGCCTGGATGGGGGCTCGGGCATGAACGCTCGCACCCGCGAGCCCCTGTGCCCGGTAACCGCACGCCCGCACCCGGTTTGGCCTTTGGGCCACTGCCCAGTGGCCCCCATGCCCCTGTGAAAAAAAAAGAAAAAGAATTAAAAAAAAGAATTAAAAAAATAAATAATAATAATAATTAATTAATTAATTAATTGACTAAATTAATTAAGTTAATTAATCCTACTTAATTAATCTAATTAACCTGTTAGTCTAATTAAACAGTAATTAGTTTAGCCTAAACCATAGTTACCTAAATAGAGTATGACAGGTGGGTCCCACGGGACCCACATGTCAGGTTGACCAAGTCAACCCTGCTGACTGCTGACGTCAGCATGACATCATGCTGACGTCATAAATCCATTTTCCAAATTAATTAAATAATTAAATAAATTCCAGAAATTAATAAAATCTTTAGAAAATCATATCTTTTAATCCGTAACTCGGATTAAAATATTTTCAACATGAAAGTTGCTCAGAACGACGAGACGAATCCGGATACGCAGTCCATTCATCCGCCAAACACCCCTAACCTATCGAACCCGCAACTTTCCCCCTCCGGCTCCTCTGCCCGAAAACACGAAACACCGGGGATATTTTCCCGGATGTTTCCCCCCTTAACTGGTACCACCTCATACCACGTTAGGGCATGCCTAGCATCGTTACTTGTCATGTCGTGCATCGATATGCTTTTGTTTGCATTGTATTCATTGTTTCTTCCCCCTCTTCTCTCCGGTAGACTACGAGACCGACGCTGCTGCTGCCCAGTTCGACTACGGAGTTGACGACCCCTCCTTCTTGCCAGAGCAACCAGGCAAGCCCCCCCTTGATCACCCGATATCGCCTATTCTACTCTATACTGCTTGCATTAGAGTAGTGTAGCATGTTACTGCTTTCCGTTGATCCTATTCTGATGCATAGCCTGACATTGTTGCTACACCTGTTGATACCTTACCTGCAATCCTAAATGCTTAGTATAGGATGCTAGTTCTTCATCATTGGCCCTACATTCTTGTCAGTCTGCCTTGCTATACTATTGGGCCGTGATCACTCGGGAGGTGATCACGGGTATATACTATACATACATACATACTATACAGATGGTGACTAAAGTCGGGTCAGCTCAAAGAGTACCCGCGAGTGATTCACGGATTGGGGGCTGAAAGGACCTTTGTCCCGACGGCCCTCTGTGTGGATCTTTGTGGCGGAGCGACAGGGCAGGTTGAGACCGCCTAGGAGAGAGGTGGGCCTGGCCCTGGTCGGCGTCCGCGGTTGCTTCATAATAACACGCTTAACGAGATCTTGGTATTTGATCTGAGTCTGGCTACGAGCCTATACGCACTAACCATCTACGTGGGAGTAGTTATGGGTATCCCGAGGTCGTGGTATCAGCCGAAGCACTTCAGACGTCAGCGACGGAGCGGCGCGCGCCGAATTGGACTGGAACGCCACTAGGCTAGGTCTGCTTTCGGCCGCGTACGCAACGTGCAGGTGTGCTATGGGCGATGGGCCCAGACCCCTGTGCGCTTAGGTTTAGACCGGCGTGCTGGCCTCTCTGTTGAGCCTAGGTGGGGCTGCGACGTGTTGATCTTCCGAGGCCGGGCATGACCCAGGAAAGTGTGTCCGGCCAAATGGGATCGAGCGTGTTGGGTTATGTGGTGCACCCCTGCAGGGAAGTTAATCTATTCGAATAGCCGTGATCTTCGGTAACAGGACGACTTGGAGTTGTACCTGACCTTATGACAACTAGAACCGGATACTTAATAAAACACACCCTTCCAAGTGCCAGATACAACCGGTGGTCGCTCTACCTCAGGGATATGAGGAGGGGACCGCCGGGTAGGATTATGCTATGAGATGCTACTTGGAGATGCTACTTGGAGGACTTCAATCTACTCTCTTATACTTGATGCAAGACGGAGGCTGCCAGAAGCGTAGTCTTCGACAGGATTAGCTATCCCCCTCTTATTCTGGCATTCTGCAGTTCAGTCCACTGATATGGCCTCCTTACACATATACCCATGCATATGTAGTGTAGTTCCTTGCTTGCGAGTACTTTGGATGAGTACTCACGGTTGCTTTCTCCCCCCTTTTTTCCCCTTTTCCTTCCTTTCCGGTTGTCGCAACCAGATGCTGGAGTCCAGGAGCCAGACGCCACCGTCGACGACGACCCCTACTACACTGGAGGTGCCTACTACTACGTGCTGCCCGCTGATGACGACCTGGAGTAGTTTAGGAGGATCCCAGGCAGGAGGCCTGCGCCTCTTTCGATCTGTATCCCAGTTTGTGCTAGCCTTCTTAAGGCAAACTTGTTTAACTTATGTCTGTACTCAGATATTGTTGCTTCCGCTGACTCGTCTATGATCGAGCACTTGTATTCGAGCCCTCGAGGCCCCTGGCTTGTATTATGATGCTTGTATGACTTATTTTATTTGTAGAGTTGTGTTGTGATATCTTCCCGTGAGTCCCTGATCTTGATCGTACACATTTGCGTGCATGATTAGTGTACGATTGAATCGGGGCGTCACAAGTTGGTATCAGAGCCGACTGCCTGTAGGAATCCCCCTTCCACACTCCTTGGCCGAAGTCGAGTCTAGACATTACAAAAACTTTTACTAACTTGGCTGTGTGCCTTACGGGCCCACGTCGCCATCGGGTGGTACTAGGATCTTTTACTCCTCGACCTTTACTCTGGGACTCTGAACTCTTTTCTACTCGGGTTAAACGAATTTACTAACTCTAACATTAGGATCCCGTTACCACGTTCACCCCGAAGTTGGATAAGCCATAGTTATTCTGTAGGATAGCATTTTGAATAGTGCCCATGTTGTCATTTGACTCCATTGAAACATCTTTGTTTTCAGATGGAACCCACGAGGCAGGTCGTGCGCCACACTGCGGCCATTGGTGCCTCAGGATCACCTGCTGTGCTAGCTGATATGATGACCTATCTGGGTTATCGCTGGCACCCTGAGTACACCGTCTACGAGGAGTACCAGGACTTTAACCAGGAGCAGTACCGTGCCATCGTCCACCTCTACTCTCGGGAGTATGAGTCCACTACCGTGCTGCACACCGCTCATGGTGTTGGAGTGACCATCGAGATGGCAGTCCACGATGCGGCTCATGCTGCTCTGACACGTCTTCGTGGAGAGTATCAGGCATTGGACACTTCCCCTTTCAGGCACATTCCTATCACATCTGACGTTGGTGCGGAGGGATACTACACTGCCGCCTACTCCACCGTCACCCGAGAGGCCTTCCACCATCAGCGCCTGGTTCTGCATGTTGATGGGCTGGACCGAGCTAACAGAGCTCTTCGCCACGAGTTGTACACCACTCGTCAGCACCTTTACAGGGCTCTGACGCGGTTGCACCCCTTTGTCCGGTCTGGACAGCTGCCGCGTTCTGCGATCTACCCAGCCAGGACCGTGATGCCCCACGGTGTCGGATGGCCAGAGGTGGGAGGCTACTCTCCCGCACTTGGTCCTCTTCTGCCACCTGAGCGTCGGGTTCTACACCAGAGTATCCGCGGCCCCCAGGCCACTGACGTGGAGGACTATCCGTTGCCTCACTACCAGCTGTCAGGTTACAGCTACCTTCACAGTACCTCCTGGGACTGATGTAGTCTTGCTCATTAGTCTTAGATGCACTCGCGAGCCTGCGTGCCGCCTATGATGACTTAATATATGTACTAAACTCTGTGTACTGAACTCTATGTCCGACCCCTTTTGTAAGTTATGCCGACTAGCTATGTGGTATCTGTCGTGCTCCTTTCATTATGCATGTTTCATCATGAATGACTCTTGTCTATGCAAATTTCTCAATACTGAACTACCCCTGTTATATATTAGCAGGATGGTTAGACCAGCTGGTCGTGGTCGTGGTGGCAACTTCCCACCACCGCCTGAGTACATGGCTGGTATGATCCAACAGCTTGAGATGAATCGCCAGTTCATGGAAAACATGATGGCTCAGTTTCCTCGCCCCAATATGAACCAGCATCCAAACACAACCACTCTGCAGGATTTCATACGCCTCAACCCAAGTGTGTACCGCAGCTCAACCCAGCCGCTTGATGCTGATGACTGGCTCCGTGACATCACCTATGAGATGGAGTCTGCTGATGTAGCCCCTGCCAGCTATGTCACTTTTGCTTCATTCTTTCTAAAGGGACCCGCAGCGCAATGGTGGGAGAGCCACAGGCGTACTCTGCCAGTTGGGACAATCATCTCCTGGCCAGACTTTCAGGCTGCCTTCCGTGCCCGCTTCATTCCTCAGGGAGTCATGGACAGGAAGAAGCGTGAGTTCCGCAACCTCACCCAAGGCAACAAGACTGTTGAAGCTTATCAGCGGGAGTTTCTGGACTTATCCCGCTATGCTGAAGAAGACATTGCAACTGATGCTCGCAGACAGGAGAAGTTCCATGAAGGCCTTCAAGCTGACATCAAGCTCACACTTCTAGGGCATGACTTTGTCGATTTCGCCACCTTGGTGAACAAGGCCATCAATGTCGAGACTGGTCTGCAAGAACACCAGAGCTCTCAAAGGCGCAACCGTGACACGGGCTCATCTTCGGGCCCGCCCTCGCAGAAGCGTAAGATATGGATCCCGAACAGCATGTACCGTCCAACTACACCTGCCCCAAGGCAGTCTTATGCTGCACCTCGTCTGCCGGCTGCTCCAACTAGGCAGCCGAGGCTTCCAGCTCCACCACCCCAAGCTCCTGTTCCTACCCCCGAGAATGGGTTGTGCTTCAGGTGCGGACAACCAGGGCACCGTGCTAGGGAATGCAACCAGAAACAGAATCAACTGGCCCTTCCAGCAACTAGCTGTGGGAACAACCAGGCCCGCGACAACAATGCCAAGATTAGCGTGGGATTACTGTAGCAAGATTATCCGGGCATTACAATGGTGCAGCGCCCAGTTTACTTTGTCAGTTCCCTTCTACAGGGGGCTAGATCAAGGTACTCTGGTGTGCAGAAGTTGCTTTTCGGCCTCCTCATGGCCTCGAGAAAGCTGCGCCATTACTTCCAAGCACATGAGATCACAGTCGTCACTCGCTTTCCGCTGAAGAGGATACTGCAAAATCCAGAAGCAACAGGCAGGATTGTCGAGTGGGCGCTGGAACGGTCAAGCTTTGGCCTCAAGTTTGAGAGCACCTCAACTATCCAAAGCAGAGCATTGGCAGAGTTCATAGCAGAGTGGACGCCAACCCCAGATGAAGAAATTCCAGAAACGAGCATCCCCGTCAAAGAGGCAAGCAAAGAGTGGCTGATGTACTTTGATGGTGCCTTCTCGCTGCAAGGCGCCGGTGCAGGCGTTCTGCTTGTCGCACCCACCGGAGAGCACCTCAAGTACGTAGTCCAGATGCACTTTCCCAAAGAGCAAGCAACCAACAATACTGCAGAGTATGAAGGATTGCTTGCCGGTCTCAGAATCGCAGCAGACCTTGGGATTAAGAAGCTCATTGTCAGGGGTGACTCACAGCTTGTCGTCCGACAAGTGAACAAGAACTACCAGAGTCCGTTGATGGAAGCGTATGTCGATGAAGTGAGGAAGCTAGAGGAGCACTTTGACGGCCTACAAATGGAGCATATCCCAAGAGCTCAGAATGATATTGCTGATGGCCTGTCAAAGTGCGCCGCACTAAAGTTACCTGTGGAACCAGGGATCTTTGTGCTTAAGTTGACTCAACCATCCGTAACACCATCAACTGGACAAAGCAAAAAGAGGAAGTTGGTTTCTGGTGACTACTTTCCGGCAGAGCTCCCCGAAGCCGCCGCCAAGAAAGTCCCCAAGATCAACACCAAGGATGCTGAGGAGCAGTCTGCTCCGGCAAGCCTAATGGTTTGTTCCGTTGAAGCAGACGCTCCCGACAAGTTTTGCTCCGGCAAGCTTGCCGGGGAACATCAAGCTCTGGCAGGGCCGCAAGTCCCTGCCGTAGAAGCAGATGTTCCCGCAGCAGAAGATGTGCCTTTAGTCCTTGTTGTCGAGCCACAGGCTCCAGCATGGGCACAACAGATTGTCCGTTTCCTTCAGACAGGAGAACTTCCCGAAGAGCAAGAAGAAGCGGAAAGAGTAGCCCGGCAGTCAAGTATGTACCAGTTTGTCGATAGCATACTGTACAGAAGAAGACTCAACGGTGTGAAATTGAAGTGTATTCGCCGGGAAGATGGACAAAAGCTGTTGGCGGAGATACATGGGGGCATATGTGGCCACCACATCGGCGCAAGAGCACTTGCCGGCAAAGCTTTCCGGCAAGGTTTCTTTTGGCCGACAGCCCTCCAGGATGCAACTGCACAAGTAACCAAGTGTGAAGCGTGCCAGTTCCACTCCAAACAAATACACCAGCCAGCTCAAGCTCTCTAGACGATCCCTTTATCCTGGCCATTTTCGGTCTGGGGGCTCGATATTCTCGGCCCCTTCCCCTGAGCTGTCGGGGGCTTTGAGTACTTGTACGTCGCAATCAACAAGTTAAAGTGGCCAGAAGTGCAGCCAGTGAGGAAGGTGACAGCACAGTCAGCAGTCAAGTTCTTCAGGTCAATTGTTTGCTGTTTCGGGATCCCTAACAGGATCATCACCGACAACGGCACGCAATTCACGAGCCGCACCTTCATGCAGTACGTCCAAGACCTTGGCGCCAAGGTCTGCTTCGCTTCTGTTGCTCATCCGAGAAGCAACGGTCAAGCAGAGAGGGCAAATGCTGAAGTGCTGCGCGGGCTCAAGACCAGAACTTTCGACAGGCTGCACAGGTGCGGAAGCAACTGGATCGAGGAGCTGCTGGTGGTTCTTTGGTCGATCAGAACGACGCCAAATCGAGCCACTGGCCAGACACCTTTCGCTCTAGTCTATGGAGCAGAGGCAGTTCTCCCCACGGAACTCGTATACGGATCACCTCGAGTGCTCGCTTATGATGAGCTTGAGCAAGAACAGCTGCGGCAAGACGACGCGCTGCTCCTTGAGGAAGATCGTCTTCAGGCTGCTGTACGAGCTGCTCGATACCAGCAAGCTTTGCGCCGCTATCATAGCCGCAAAGTTAAAGCCAGAAGCTTCGAGGAAGGCGACCTTGTTCTTCGGCGCGTTCAGTCCGCCAAGGATTCCAACAAGTTGACGCCGAAGTGGGAAGGCCCTTATCGGGTGAGACGAGTCACAAGGCCTGGCGCTGTCCGCCTTGAGACCGAAGATGGCATTCCAGTGAGCAGCTCCTGGAACATAGAACATCTTCGTAAGTTTTTCCCATAAGGCGCGGTTGCCGGAACCCATTCCGGCAACCACCTTTTGTACAAGTCTTGCCACTGTTGCATGTAATCCTTTGTACAAAGCCGGGCGCAGATCCCGTGCATAAGTAAAAACCCATGTGCTCCGCACAGCTTGTCCATTTCATGCGTTAGTTCCTTTCTTGCATGTGATTATCTGACACTTTGTGCAGCACTTACATCCGGTAAGCAGTAACGAGCCGAAGTGCTCCATATTATTATTTTCTCTTCTTTCTTTTTCTTTTAAAGGAAAAGAAGGTTCTCTTGCACACAAGTTTGCCGGGGGGAAGGAGAAGATTGTGGTGTGGGCCAGGCGTCGTTCAAGCCAAGACTTGCCTTACCGGGAAGCAAATAACAGAAAAGCTAAGTTGCCAAAGTTTGAGCAATCACTTTTTTAAATTTTTGAGTTATCTTCCTCGAACGACCCTGCTTTGTATGGAAAACCTGTGCGCGGAGGAACCAACTCGTGGCTAGTTGCGCCCTTACTTTGTTTCGAGTCCGCTCAACAGCTTAAGCGTGCTGCATCTAGTCACGACAAGGTTTCTTGTCGGAAGCAGCGCCGCCAGCAGGCTGCTGAAGTTCCGCACTCAGCGCTCGCGGCTCGGGCGCTTGCGCCGGCAAGTTCCCTAGAAGCGTAGGGTGAAAACATACAAAGGGAGGAATCTAGTAGAGGAAATAACATTGCAAATTGATAGACAGAAATAAAGTTATATTACAAAGATAACTTGTCGTAGCTCTAATAGACTGTTTTCATGACATGACTAGCAGCGACAAGGGAAAAGAAGAAATGGGCGGCCTAATCTACGCGCCCGCCCTCGACTCGCTTGATCTCGCTCACCTTGTCCACAATGGGTGCGACAAGGGCCTTGAGTGCGTCCAAATCGGCGTCAGGCGGCAAGGATCGGAGGACGTTGGTGAAGCTGAGGCCTGGATTGCGGAAGGCTACCTTCATCAGCACCTTCTAAAGAACCCCGGCGCAGATTTTGCGTGACTCGTCGGCCAGCTGCTTCGGGATCCTCTCCCGGAGTCGCTGGAGTGCCGTCACCACGCCCTTGAAGAATAGGCTGAGCTTGGCGCTGGGTTGAAGGCTCTCGTCGGA
This sequence comes from Triticum dicoccoides, assembly GCF_002162155.2. Lineage (NCBI taxonomy): Eukaryota > Viridiplantae > Streptophyta > Magnoliopsida > Poales > Poaceae > Triticum > Triticum dicoccoides. Next base: position 347,465,543 of record NC_041393.1, on the reverse strand, counting down.
AGGATACCCAAAGTCATCCATCCCAGCTGCGCCAGCTCCTCATTGATGACGGCGGCAGTGTTCACCAGGCCCTCGGTCCAGTGCTCCACCGTGTCTCTGAACGAGTTCTGGGTAACTGCAATGCTCTCCAGCAGCGCAGCGTCAGCCTTGACCTTCTCCGCCAAGGTCTTCTCCCGCTCCTTGGCGGCCTCCAGTGTCTGCGTCAGCGTGGCCAGCTTAAGCTCCAGGTCTGCTTTGGAATCCTTGGCGGCACTGAGCTCCTTGCCCCTCTCAGCGAGAAGGCCTTGCAGCTCACCATGGGCGGCAGCATCCTTCTCACGCTCACGCTTGAGCGCGGCAATCTCCTCGCCGCTCTTCCCAATACCGGCCTCCAATCGCGCCACTTTCTCCTCTAGCTCCTTATTGGCAGCCTCTGCAGTTGCCGCGGCATCCTTTGCCTCCTTGAGCGCCCCGCCAAGTGCTCGCTCACGCTCGGCGAGCTCTTCCTCGTAGCTGTAGAGGTGGGCCTTCCGCTGCACTAGCTTGCCTTCCCGCGCGGACTGCTTCTCGGCAGCAAGCCTTTGCTCTTCCTCAGCCTCGGCCTTCTCGAGAAGAAAGGCCGTGCGCTCCTCGTCTACTCGCTCCCGCTCCTGCGCCAGGGACCGGAGAGCTTCTTGATTTTGTCCCCAGAGCTCCTCCGCGCGCTTCTCCATGTCAACTCCCGCCTTCGCGACAAGCGCTTCCCGGGAAGCCAGCTTGGCTTGCCGGGTGCGGTAGAGTGACAGCAGCTTCCGCAGCAGCTGCTCCTCCTCAGGCTCGCCGCCGCTGCTGCCGGGCGCGTCAACCAATGATAGCCCAGCAGAGGCGAGCACCTCCCCGTCAAAAGTCTCCCCCTCGACTGGCGCCCTGGAGCTCGATGCCCAGGGTAGCCTGATGAAGATGTTGTCACCGGCCTGCAAGTAGGCGCCGGGCTGGGGCTCCTCGGAGCCCGGCTCCGTAGAAGCGGCAGAGGGTTCGGCGGTCGGTGCAGCGCCCGGCGCTCCTGTGGCCTCAGGGTCGTCAGTGCGATCGCCCGACCCCTCGCCGTCTTCCGCAGCAGCAGCCCCGGCGGCCTCCTCGCCGGCAGTCACATCAGCACCGGCACCTTCCTCGCCGGCGCCCTCTGTCTCCATTGGCTCAGCCGAAGATGGGTCTGAAGAACGAAGAAGGGAGGGAAATCAATCAACAAATCCAAGAAAGGAAAAACTGAAGAAGCAGAACCCAAGGGAAAGTTTTTGGGCAGAAATCAATCAACAAATCCAAGAAAGGAAAAACTGAAGAAGGAGAACCCAAGGGAAAGTTTTTGGGCAAGTGGATTACCTGCGCCAAGATCTTCAGTTGCGGCCTCGGCCGCCGCAGGATCAGCAGTGCCGTCCCTTGCCGGAGAGTCCCCCCTTGCCGGAGAGCGCTCCCTTGCCGGGGACTCCTCCCTTGGCGGCGCAGTCGAAGCAGGTGGCACTTCGGGACCGGCCTCCGGGCGCTCCTGATGAGGCTGCTCTGCTCCTGCACAAGTCAACAAGCAAGATATCAACAAAGGAAAAAGCACTCAAGCGCGCCCGACAGCAGAAGGCTAAACTATGAACTTACGCTGGGGGCTGCGCTGGGGACTGCTCCGAGGGGTGATTGCCGGGTCCGTCAAGGTGGTCTCGGACCCACCTCCTGCCGACGCGATGGGGTCATCCTCGATGATGATCACCGAGGCCTTGGCCCTCTTCGCCGCTCTCTGGGCCAGTGTTCTGAAAAGAAAAGAGTCCAGATTGGAGCAAGTCAGATACAAGATATAAACAGCAAGATTGAAGGATTATAAGGGCACCAAAGAAACTCACTCTTCTTCCTCCTCATCGCAGCTGAGCGCGGAAAGATCGAAGTCCAGCCCTCCTCCGGTGCGGCGAGGTGGAGGAGTAGGATCCCTTGCCCGCTTGGCGGGGGCGGCGGCGGTGGCCCGGGAAGATCCCGCTCTAGTTGCCGCTGTTACGTGAGGCGCTCCCGCGGCAACATTGCTTGCCTCGGTAGAGTGCGTCGCGCGGCTCGGTGGCTGTGGAGCCGGCTGCCGCCCTGTTGCGTCCCCGGCCCTGCGAAGGCGCCTCCTTGGCGGGGCCGGGGGCTCCGCCTGCGGCAAGCTCTCTGAAGGTTCAGCCTCCTCCTCGCCGGCCTCGCTCGACTCGGCTTCGGAACCGGCAGGCTCCTCCTCGCCCATGAACTCCGCGCGTTCGGCAAGGTTTGCCGCCTCGGCGGCCTCCGCCTCCTCCACAGTGAACCCAAACACACCCGCAGCAGCTGCGGCCGCAGCCTCTTCTGCCCTAGTAGCAATGAGTTGCAGCTCCTCGTCGGTGGTGTCACGGGTGAGGCTCTTCTGCTCGTCAACGCGGACTGGCAATTCCTCCAAGGTGTCGAAGAACGCTCGCACAACATCGTCCGCAGGCTCTTGCCAAGTTGGGACGATGCCGTGTGAATCGCACAACGGCATCATGGCGCGGATCCGGTCAAGCGAAGAGTTATTGCACAAAGGAACTACGCCCCTCGGCAATGTGAATTGGTGCTGGGGGCCGCGTTTGAATAATTCCAAGAGCATTGCATCCAACTCCAAGACAGTGAAGTTGTAGTTCAGGCCCGGCCGCAGCCTCATGATGTTCGCCGAATTCTTGAATTCCCAGGCGGGCCTCCTCCTCTCCTGCAGGGGGGCAATGCGGCGGCAGAGGAAATCTGCCCCGACAGCACCTACGGTGAGCCCGGCAACCCTGCGGTGAAGAATCCTAGTGATGGCGATCTTCAGCCTCTCGTCTTCCGGGGCCATGTTGCTCCAGTCATTGCCGCGCACTATTGGAGTTTGGCGCACGGCGGTGAAGGGCTGCGGATCCTCCTCGACGATCCAACACCACTCCGCTCTCCACTCCTCCCACTTGCTGCGAAGCTCACCCTCCAAGTACGCCTCTTTCTTGCCGACTCTCGAGACCCAGGCAATCCCTCCGGCAAGCGGCTCTCCTCTCTCTACCCGAGGTATGAAGAAGTGGCAGAAAAGGGCTACACTAGGGTGGACTCCGACAAAGTTTTCGCACAAGTGTGCGAAAACTGCCATGGTCAAGACAGCATTGGGGGTGAAGTCAAGGAGGCGGAAGCCATACGTGTTCATAATGTCACAAAAGAACTCCGAGAAGGGCGGGCAGAGCCCGCAGTAGAAGAATAGCGGGAAGAACGGGTACCCATTTGGAGCCGACTCCGAGGCAGCGGCCGGGAGTACCCTCGTGCACGGATGCGCACGCGTCTCCGTCGCCCAAAAGAGGTAGAAGTACTCCCTCAGCTCCTGCACGCCGAGCTGGGGGGTGAAGATCGCCCGCTCCTTCCGCAGCGCCGCGAGCTGCTGCGCCTCGGCCGAGTTCACGCCCTTTCCCTTGTCGGCTTTTGGGGCCATGGCGGAGGTGGTGGAGAAGGTCGACGGCGTGGTGATGCTGGTGGCAATGGGGGGGGCGGAACGCTGCTCTCTCGGCTTCGAGAAGAAGGGGGGAGCGGCGGAGTTTGTGAAGGAGTAGCAGCAACCAGCGAGGGGGAACGAACTGCCCCTGCTTCCTCTGCTTATAAAGAGGGACGGGGCGGACGTTTCGGCCTTCCGCTTAAACAACCACCCACGATCTCTCCCACGATGCCGCATTCAACACGTGCCGTTATGGGAGAGTGCGGTGGATACGGAACAAGATTTGACGTGGCCCAGCCCGCATGTGCCCGTGCCCTGTCTTGGGCCTGGCCCAACAGCGCTCGGCACCGTGTCTGGCCCAGGCCCGGGGGCTCCTGTCGGTGTACTAGAATAGGGGTACCCTAGTACCCCGAACTTGTGCACGGGCAGTTGCAGCACCCCGCGGCAAAGGCTTGCCAGGTGATCGCCAAGATCCCCCAAGGTTCCCTTGGAGCCATCCAAGAACAAAGTATTTAAGCTAAGGAGACAAGACCCCGGCAAGAGGATCTTGCCGGGAAGGCCAACCAAGATGCTCCAATGAACTTGCCGCGACGCGCCACACGCTCCGGCAAGGCAACAAGGCCCCGGCAAGAGGAGCTTGCTGGGAAGACAAACCAAGGTACCTCGAAGCCCGGTGAGCGACAAGCTTCCGGACCCGACAAGATAACAACAGCGGCAAGGCGCTTGCCGCGGCAGGCGGCCACTCTGCGCCCACGCTCCAGCACATCCACCAACGTGTCGCTCTAGGGGCCTCTCCAGGCGTACGTGGCGGGAGGCTGTGCAGCCAGCGGTGCGCAGTGGCATGCGAAGCTGACAAGATTGCCATCGTGGCGAACGGTGGCGCCCCTAACGGTCCTTTTCTGCACTGTTCGGGCGACTCAGACGGGCATTTAATGCCCTTGTCCCCTGCCGTCAGGGTTAGGTAGGGTGCACTGTACAAGCAACTGTATCAACTACCTCGCTTTTTATGTTTTTACCCTCCTCTGCGTTGCCACCTGTCGGTGACCCCTTTAGCGTATAAAAGGAGGCCCATGCGCAACGTAGAGGGGGTTCGGCTCATAGGTTCGGAGCCTCAGACAGTTTGCTTCGATCCATCCGTAGCCCAGAGAACATCACACTCTCGCTTTGGAGAGCAAGAACACCAGATAATACAACCAGACAAGCAGTAGTAGGAGTGTTATTTCTCCGGAGAGCTCCGAAGCTGGGTAAACTGCTCGTGTTCCTCGCCTCGATCTGCTCTTCGTGCGGTCTCCGCCCCCCGCCGAACCGAAAGGGGCCCGGTCCGCCGGCCCCATAGGTGTTCGAGGATCAGTTTCCCCGACACTTCTTGAACTAGTGCAAGATGTGAAGGTTGATTGCACTTGTTCTTGCCAAAATGATATGAGTGAAGAATGTTGGCGGAGTCACCCTCAAGAACTCTCTAGTTCTTCTTCTTCGGGATCCACATCATCTTGATGGGAATCCTTGGAGTTTTAGTTGTACTTGATGAGGTAGAACTTGACATAGTCTTGGGGACCCACTTGAACGAGGCTTTAGGTGCTTCTTCAAATGCATCAATCTCTTCTTGAAGCTTGTCCTTGCCTTTGTTCTTGTGGTCTTGTGGTGGAAGATCATCTTGAGTTTGTGTCCCCTTGAAGGAAGTAGGATCATACTTCTCGTGTTGTGGAACAAACTTTGTCTTGGGGTATTGATCTTCTTCCCACTCAACTCCATTGGCGTTGAACTTTCTTTCAAAACCAACACCTTGATTCTTCCGGTGCCTTCCTTGCTTGCGTACAATTTCCTCAAATTGCTTACTCCCGGCAAGGCTCTTGTAAACACATTTCTCTATAATTCCCTTCAATAAACTATTTTCTTGCTCAAGTGTAACTTGGCTAAGAGACTCATTAGTGGAATCAAGAGGACTACTAGAAGCAACAATATTGGATTCAACATTATTATTGTTACTACTAGAGGAAGTATATTTCTTGTACTTGTTACTAGACTTGACTTGAGGCATGTAAGTAGATAAGAGTAAATGCTTGGCAATGTAAGAAGAACTTTTCTTGCGGAGATCATCATTGATTGCCTTTAAGAACTCATGCTCTTGCTCAAGATTGAGCTTTTCAAAGCGTACCTTCTCATGAGCCCTTAAAAGTTCTTGATGATCTTCGAAGATAGTTTCATGAGCCAACTTAAGAGTGTTTAGTTCTTTAGTTAGAAGCTCAATTTTCTCCTTATCATTGTCATTCGTTTGACTAGCATGATTAATTGACGTATCATCATAGTATTCATCACTAGAGTTGTCAACAAGTAAATCATCATCCACAAGCAAGTCATCTTCATCACTATTAAAATCAACATACTCAGGATGTGTTACCTTTGGACCTTTGGCCATGAAGCATCTTTCAATTCCTTCATTTGGTGAATCAAATAGGTCGTAGGAGTTGGTTGACACAAGTGCTAGACCGGCAACACCTTCATCTTGAGTATATTTGGAGTCGGAGTGATAGCTTCTCTCGGAGTGTTTGTCGGAGTCGGAGCCGGAAACCCATTCACCAACATGAGCTTGATGTCTTCGTTTTGTGTAGCTCCTTGATGACTTGTCCTTCCTTTCCGAATCCTTGCTTCTCCGTGAGGGTCTTCGTTCATAGCGATCATCTCTACTCCTCCTCTCTCTTGGTGGTGATTCTTCTCTTTTGCTCCTTCTTCTTGGAGAATCTTCTCTTCTTTTGTAGGGTGCCGTACACTCATTGGATTAGTGTCCAGGCCTCCCACAATTGTAGCAATTGCGCTCTCGACTAGAAGATCTCTTGTCATTGTAAGACCTTGACTTGGAGCTTCTTTCTTTGCTTCTACTCTTGTAGAATTTGTTGAAGTTCTTCACCATTAAGCTCAATTCTTCATTGAAGGTTTGTTTCTCACTTGATGATGTGGGGACTTCACTTGAGGCTTTGTAAGCACCACTTGACTTGTTGTGAAGTTCCTCCTTATCCTTGAGTGACATCTCATGAGCAACAATCCTTCTAATGACTTCCGTTGGCTTGAGATCTTTGTAGTTTGGCATCATTTGGATCAATGTGCACACGCAATCATACTTTCCATCCAATGCTCTTAGGATTTTCTTGATGATGAATTTGTCGGTCATCTCTTCACTCCCTAAGCCGGCAATCTCATTTGTGATAAGAGCATGCCTAGAGTACATTTCAGCGACACCTTCACCATCCTTCATTTTGAACTTGTCAAGCTGACTTTGGAGCACATCCAACTTGGATTCCTTGACGGACTCGGTACCTTCGTGCATATCAATCAAAGTATCCCAAATTTCCTTTGCATCCTCGAGACGGCTAATTTTGTTAAATTCTTCGGGGCACAATCCGTTGAAGATGATGTCACATGCTTGAGCGTTGTATTGCAGCATCTTCAATTCTTCCGCATTAGCTTCATGGTTTGGTTCTCTCCCATCGAAGAATTCACCTTGAAAGCCAATACAAATAATTACCCAAACGGCAGGGTTATGTCCAAGAATATGCATTTTCATCTTATGCTTCCAACTAGCAAAATTAGTACCATCAAAGTAAGGACCTCTACGGTGATAATTTCCCTCGCTAGACGCCATACTCTCCTAGGTTGTGAAACCAAGGCTATGACCACCAAAAGCTATGGAAATCAAAGCAAATGGAGACCAAGGCTCTGATACCACTTGTAGGACCTTGAAGTATGTCTAGAGGGGGGTGATTAGACTACTTGACCAATAAAAACTTAACCTTTTCCCAATTTTAGAGTTTGGCAGATTTTAGCTATTCTAGGACAAGTCAAGCAATCATCACACAATACAAGCAAGCATGCAAAGAGTGTATAGGCAGCGGAAATTAAAGCATGCAACTTGCAAGAAAGTAAAGGGAAGGGTTTGGAGGATTCAAACGCAATTGGAGACACGGATGTTTTTGGCGTGGTTCCGATAGGTGGTGCTATCGTACATCCACGTTGATGGAGACTTCAAGCCACGAAGGGTAACGGCTGGGCGAGTCCATGGAGGGATCCACCCATGAACGGTCCACGAAGTAGCAACCTTGTCTATCCCACCATGGCCGTCGCCCACGAAGGACTTGCCTCACTAGCGGTAGATCTTCACGAAGTAGGCGATCTCCTTGCCCTTACAAACTCCTTGGTTCAACTCCACAATCTTGTCAGAGGCTCCCAAGTGACACCTAGCCAATCTAGGAGACACCACTCTCCAAGAAGTAACAAATGGTGCGCTGATGATGAACTCCTTGCTCTTGTGCTTCAAATGATAGTCTCCCCAACACTCAACTCTCTCTCATAGGATTTTGGATCTAGTGGAAAGAGGGTTTAAGTGGAAAGCAACTTGGGGAAGGATAGAGATCAAGATTCATATGGTAGGAATGGAATATCTTGGCCTCAACACATGAGTAGGTGGTTCTTTCTCAGAATGGTAAGTTGGAAGTGTAGGTTTAGTCTGATGGCTCTCTCCACGAATGAAGAGGAGGTGGAGGGGTATATATAGCCTCCACACAAAATCTAACCGTTACACACAATTTACCAAACTCGGTGGTACCGAATAGTTAAACTCGGTCGGACTGATTTAGTAAACCTAGTGACCGTTAGTGATTTTCGGTGGGACCGACATGCATCTCGGTGAGACCGATTCGGTTAGGGTTAGGGCATAACGTAATCTCGGTAAGACCGATTACACAAACTCGGTAATACCGATTTTGGTAATAAGCTTTCCAGAGAGTTGGTCAGGTAAACTCGGTGGGACGGATTTGCTCTTTTTGGTGAGACCGAAATGTTACAAAAAGGAAACAGAGAGTTTACATTGCAATCTCGGTGGGACCGATTGCTCACTTCGGTTAGACCGAAACGTTACGAAGGGAAACAGAGAGATTACAATCCCATCTCAGTGAGACTGAGATCCCTATCGGTAAGACCGATTTGCTTAGGGTTTGTGGCAGTGGCTATGACTTTTGGAATCGGTGGCGCCGGATTGAAAGAATCGGTGCGACCGATTTTGGCTTTAGGTTTAGGTCATTTGTGGATGTGGGAAAGTAGTTGAAGGTTTTGGAGCATATCACTAAGCACATGAAGCAAGAGGCTCATTAAGCAACACCTCATCCCTTCTTGATAGTAATGGCTTTTTCTATAGACTGAATGTGATCTTGGATCACTAAAATGTAAAATGAAGAGTATTTAGCTTTTGAGCTTGAGCCAATCCTTTGTCCTTAGTATTTTGAGGGATCCACTTTCATCATCCATGCCATGCCATTCATTGAGCTTTCCTGAAATAATAGTCTTGGAATAGCATTAGCTCAATGAGCTATATGTTGTTATGAATTACCAAAACCACCTAGGGATAGTTGCACTTTCACCTACTCCTGCTTTGATGGATTGATGAAAGGACCGTGGTGGAGACGCAACGCTCTAGCCTGGCAAGGTCACCTTGGGATGAGAGAAGCTATGCGTGTATGAGTGTACAAGGGTCCGAATCCTTTCTAAGGTAGCCACGGCCCTCCTTTTATAGGTCAAGGGGTTAACACAATGGCAAAAGACTCATTATCCAGTGATTAGATATCCACAGTGCTACCATAACTAACTCTGCAGACAGGACAAGGTGCATTAAATGCACCGCTTAGTGTCACATCGTGGGGGTATCCTGACAAGCCTTGCCATGCTATTTATCCACCTTCTGGCCTGCCTGCGTGACACGCCACTGGACAACTCTTATTTAGGGGTGATTTTCCTCAAAAATGGCTGCCACGTGCCAAATGACATCCACTTAGTCACTTGAGGCTCGAAACCGCACTGATAGGTGACTTGCATCGCTGTGAGGTGGAGTGGTGGCATCTTGGTAGGGTAATCTGCCATCGGCGGCCCCGACAAGCTTGTCGGGGCAGTCTTGAGGTTTATCTTCGTTGTGACCTCTACCCTACCGGGCTCGCCTGCCCAGCAAGGGAGGTTTTTCCTTAGTGATATATTGATCCTTTGGCTTGTCTTGGTCTTCTTGATCTGCCCTTTGATTTCTCAAAGAGCCATATCCTCCGCTTGGCCTTGTCTTGGATGCTTGGTGCAATTTGTTTTGCCGTTGTTGTGCCGGAGACTTGCTAGTCCGGGCACAAGTCAGGGGGAAACATACACCCCCGTTTGTGTACCCCAACAGTTGGGGTCGATGGTGATGATGTGGATGCTCTTGCCGTGGAGGAGGTCTTGACCTGCTTGCTCCTCGTGTTCAGCTTGGTTAGCTTGACATTGAGGGTGTGGAATTCTTGCACAGTTCCTCATCTCTTGAAGCTCCTCAAGACGGGCAACTTCTTCTTGGCGCTCTCGTCGGATAGCCTCTTCTTGTAGACGTACCTGGCAGTTTTGTGCATTGATGACTTGAGCTTGTTGGGCTTAAAGGGCTTGTTCATCATGACGTCATTTCTCTTGTTGAAGGGCGTCACCATCTTGTTCTTCTGGTCGATCTTGGCATATTGGAGCTTGCTCTTGGATCAAAGGTTCATGAGCTTTTTCCCGTTGTCATTCATGTTCACAGAGACGGCCTTGCAAACCATTGCCATGGAATGTGTCACGGACTTAACACGACAGATGCCCTAGCAAGAGGACTTAGGTGTGGAGCCATCGCGACGTAGTTAGATTGGGTTGAATGTGACAAAGGACGCAGAGAGTTTACCCAGGTTCGGCCCCTCTCAATGAGGTAAAGGCCTACTCCTGCTTTAGGTTGTATTTCTTGGATTTCGATTACCAGGGAGTGAATATGCTTGACCTAGTTCTCGACTTGTTGTTTCTTGTCCTAACCCGCCACCGAGTCACCCCTTTATATACACAGGTTGATGCCTGGCGGCTTACAAAGTCCCGGCCGACTCATACACAACGTGTCGGGCTCGGTGACTAACTTAGCTTGCCGACAATACACGTTACACATATGGCGGGTTATCCTCTTGGGCCCCAAGTCACCTCTGGGTCTTGGGCCTTCAATAGGCTTAGTTCATAACCCGCCATCTTCATCCTTGAGTCGCCAACGGTATGACCCAGCCCCTCCTGGGCGGGTGATGCCCAATAGTTATATCCCCAACATTAGGCCCCAGGTTGATTTGAACTTGTTCATATCAATCTTCTGTACTTGACTTAACCAAATCTTTCGTCGTCAAATTATGAATTTGTGGTAACCCGCCATGACGTCATACCTTAAAATGGAGTTAACCCGCCATGACATCACCTCACATTAACTTTACACAAAGCCGTGTAGCTACATAATCATTTGCTGGCCTCCTCGATTCCCGTGCATGCCATCTATCCACTGCCTTATAAATTGGGACCGGGGGTCCCTGTTTTCGCTTTACCCCCTGTCACTGCCTCTTCTTCTTCCTTCCTCTCAATGCTAACGCGACCAGCGCTCCGCCGCCGCCATCGACCTTCTTCCACTGCTCCAATTCTAGCCTCTACATCACCCTGAATAGAACAGAGCTCCATGGTGCACCTCCATTGTCCATTGATACGTCTCCAACGTATCTATAATTTTTGGTTGTTCCATGCTATTATATTACCCTTTTTGGATGTTTATGGGCTTTACTTCACAAATTTATATCATTTTTGGGACTAACCTACAAACCGGAGGCCCGGCCCGTATTGCTGTTTTTTTTTTGCCTATTTCAGTGTTTCGTAGAAAAGGAATATAAAACAGAGTCCAAACGGAATGAAACCTTCCGGAGCGTGATTTTTGGAAACGTGATCCAGAGGACTTGGAGTGGAAGTCAAGAAACAAACGAGGCGGCCACGAGGGTGGAGGGCGCGCCCCCCTACTAGGCGCGCCCCCAATCTCATGGACCCCACGGGCGTCCACCGACCTACTTCTTCCTCCTATGTATACCCATGTACCCCGAAAACATCAGAGGCGACCATCAAAAACTATTTCCACCATCTTAACCTTCTGTATCCGTGAGATCCCATCTTGGAGCCTTCACTGGCGCTCCGTCGGAGGGGGAATCGATCACGGAGGGCCTCTACATCATCTCCAAGGCCTCTCCGATGAGTTGTGAGTAGTTTGCCACAGACCTTTGGGTCCATAGTTATTAGCTAGATGGCTTCTTCTCTCTCTTTGGATCTCAACACCATGTTCTCCTCGATCTTCTTGGAGATCTATTCGATGTAACTCTTTTTGCGGTGTGTTTGTCGAGATCCGATGAATTGTGGGTTTATGATCAAGTTTATCTATGAGAAATATTTGAATCTCCTCTGAATCCTTTTATGTGTGATTAAGTTATCTTTGCAAGTCTCTTCGAATTATCAGTTTGGTTTGGCCTACTAGATTGATCTTTCTTGCAATGGGAGAAGTGCTTAGCTTTGGGTTCAATCTTGCGGTGTCCTTTCCTAGTGACAGCACGGGCAGCAAGGCACGTATTGTATTGTTGCCATCGAGGATAAAAATATGGGGTTTATATCATATTTCATTAGTTTATCCCTCTACATCATGTCATATTTCTTAATGTGTTACTCTGTTCTTTATGAACTTAATACTCTAGATGCATGCTGGATAGCGGTCGATGTGTGGCGTAATAGTAGTACATGCAGGCAAGAGTCGGTCTACTTGTCACGGACGTGATGCCTATATACATGATCATGCCTAGATAATCTCATAATTATTCGCTTTTCTGTCAATTGGTCGACAGTAATTTGTTCACCCACCATAATACTTATGCTATCTTGGGAGAAGCCACTAGTGAAACCTATGGCCCCCGGGTCTATCTCTTATCATATAAGCTTTCAATCTACTTTTACTTGCATATTTACTTTTCCTATCTATATCATCAAATACCAAAAATATATTTATCTTATCATATTATCTCTATCAAATCTCACTTTCGTAAGTGGCCGTGAAGGGATTGACAACACCTGAGTTCTTGTTTGTTTGTGTAGGTGCGTGGGACTTTTGAGGAGCCTCCTACTGGATTGATACCTTGGTTGTCAAAAACTGAGGGAAATACTTACGCTACTATTGCTGCATCACCCTTTCCTCTTCAAGGAAAACCAACGGAAGCTCAAGACGTAGCAAGAAGGATATCTGGCGCCGTTGCCGGGGAGGTCTTCGATCAAGTCAAGACATACCAAGTGCCCATCACAAACTCATCTCCCTCGCACTTACATTATTTGCTATTTGCCTCTCGTTTTCATCTCCCCCACTTCACCCATGCCATTTTATTCGCCCTCTCTTTCCCAATATCCTCTGTCTTTCGCTTGTATTTTGTTTGCTCGTCATTATGGCTAGTCCACCTATCCTCGTTATTACTCCCGAACATGAAATTCTTAATTCTAAGCAAAGGGAGGGATAAAATCTAAAAGATGCTTGGCATAGAATTTGCAATGCTCAAAATAGATATACTAGGAAGATTTCTACTTCCTTCTTCTTCACAATTTTTATGTAGGCATTACTCCTTGGAATAGATGCATTCTTGATACCATTACCGGAGGTAATTTTTTGGATAGCCACACCTTTGATGCTTATAATGCTATGTTAGATTTGTTTGGTCCTCCTCCTCTCTTGGTAAATGGGACTATTTTAACTCTAGAACATGTGATGTAAAGGCTTGAGATTATTGAAAATAAAGTTTCCACTGTTGAGTTAATTGAAAATCTAGATAAAAAGATTCATAACCAAATTACCCAATATAGATCCAGGGTTGGAGTTACTTTGATTTTTTTTAAAGAAAAAGAACCTTTAGTTAATGAAAGAATAGATCTAGATTCTACGAGAATCGGTAAACTTGAGGATATCATTACCAACTTAGGGTCGGCGTTTTCTTCCATTAAAAACACTCCAAATCCTCCTACCAAAACTCCCAAATTTATCTATGTTCCTAAAAATAAGGGTGGATCTTTTAGTAAGGGAAATGCGGATCTCAAATCAATAAGTGTTCATCCCAATTGTCTCGCTATCATTAAGGAACCTTTTGCTACAAATGAATTTCTTGAATTCTTGCCTAAGGGTTTAATCATTGCTAAAAAGGGAGAAACCCCTAAAGATTACAAGTGCTCTATTGAGGAATTAGATGCCAAAGATGGCACTACTAAGATCTATCCTCGCTTTTATGCCTAGCTAGGGGCGTTAAACGATAGCGTAGTTGGGAGGCAACCCAATTTTATCTTTGTTTTTAGGTTTTGCTTCTGTTTAGTAATAAATTTATCATCTACCTTCTGTTTAGATGTGTTTTTATGTTTTAACTAGTGTTTGTACCAAGTAGAACCTATAGGATAACCTATGGTAATAGTTAATTTGATTCTGCTGGAAAACAGAAACTTTGCAGGCACGAATATAATTTTAGTAATTCACAGAAACGTGATTTTGCATTGATTCTTTTTTATGAAAATCTATACACAAATTTCCCAGCACTTCCTATTTTTTTAGGATATTTAGGGTTCCATAAGTATTCGGGAGTTACAGATTGCTACAGATTGTTCTGTTTTTGACAGATTCTGTTTTTCGTGTGTTGTTTGCTTATTTGGATGCATCTACGGCTAGTATGTAAGGGTATTAACCATAGAGAACTTGGAATACAGTAGGTTTAACACCAATATAAATAAAGAATGAGTTCATTACAGTACCTTATGTGGTGGTTTTGCTTTCTTGCACTAACGGAGCTTATGAGATTTCCTGTTGAGTTTTGTGTTGTGAAGTTTTCAAGTTTTGGGTAAAGATTTGATGGACTATGGAATAAGGAGTGGCAAGAGCCTAATCTTGGGGATGCCCATGGCACCCCAAGATATTCAAGAATAGCCAAAAGCCTAAGCTTGTGGATGCCCCCGGAAGGCATCCCCTCTTTCGTCTTCGTTCATCGGTAACTTTACTTGGAGCTATATTTTTATTCACCACATGATATGTGTTTTGCTTGGAGCGTCTTGTATGATATTAGTCTTTGAATTTTAGTTTACCACAATCATCCTTGCTGTACACACCTTCTGGGAGAAGCCCACTTGATTAGAATTTATTAGAATACTCTATGTGCTTCACTTATATCTTTTGAGCTAGATAGTTTTTGCTCTAGTGCTTCACTTATATCTTTTAGAGCACGGCGGTGGTGATATTTTGAAGAAATTGTTGATCTCTCATGCTTCACTTATATCATTTTGAGAGTCTCTTATAATAGCATGGTATTTTCTATGGTTATAAAATTGTTCCTAGAATGATGGGCATCCAAGTTGGGTATAATAAAAACTATCATAGAAAGTGAATTGGATGCTATGATCAATTTGATGCTTGATAATTATTTTGAGACATTAGATGGTGATATTAGAGTCATGCTAGTTGGGTGATTATGAATTTAAGGAATGCTTGTGTTGAAGTTTGTGGTTCCCGTAGCATGCACGTATGGTGAACCGCTTTGTGATGAAGTTGGAACATAATTTTATTTATTGATTGTCTTCCTTATGAGTGGCGGTCGGGGACGAGTGATGGTCTTTTCCTACCAATCTATTCCCCTAGGAGCATGCGCGTAATACTTTGTTTTTCATGACTTGTAGATTTTTGCAATAAGTATATGAGTTCTGCATGACTAATGTTGAGTCCATGGATTATACGCACTCTCACCCTTCCACCATTGCTAGCCTCTCTTGTGCTGCACAACTTTTGCTGGTACCATACACCCACCATATACCTTCCTCAAAACAACCACCATACCTACCTATTATGGCATTTCCATAGCCATTCCGAGATATATCACCATGCAAGTTTCCACCGTTCCGTTCATATGACACGCATCATCATTGTCATATTGCTCTTTGCATGATCATGTAGTTGACATCCTATTTGTGGCTAAGCCACCTTCATAATTTTCAAACATGTCACTCTTGATTCATTGCATATCCCAGTACACCGCCAAAGGCATTCATATAGAGTCATATCTTGTTCTAGTTTTGAGTTGTAATTCTTGAGTTATAAGTAAATAAAAGTGTGATGATCTGCATTATTAGAGCATTGTCCCAGTGAGGAAAGGATGATGGAGACTATGATTCCCCCACAAGTCGGGATGAGACTTCGGACTTTATAAAAAAAGGGGGGGGCCAAATAAAAAAAGAAGGGTCCAAAAAGCAAAAAAAAGAGAAAAAGAAAAAAAAGGGAAAAAATGAAATGAGAGAAAAAGAGAGAAGGGACAATGCTACTATCCTTTTTACCACACTTGTGCTTCAAAGTAGCACCACGATCTTCGTGATAGAGAGTCTCCTATGTTGTCACTTTCATATACTAGTGGGAAATTTTTCATTACAGAACTTGGCTTGTATATCCCAATGATGAGCTTCCTCAAAGTGCCCTAGGTCTTCATGAGCAAGCAAGTTGGATGCACACCCACTTAGTTTCTTTTGTTGAGCTTTCATACATTTATAACTCTAGTGCATCCATTGCATGGCAATCCCTACTCACTCACATTGATATCTATTAATGGGCATCTCCATAGCCCGTTGATACACCTAGTTGATGTGAGACTATCTTCTCCTTTTTTGTCTTCTCCACAACCACCATTCTATTCCACATATAGTGCTATGTCCATGGCTCACACTCATGTATTGCATGAAAGTTGAAAAAGTTTGAGATTACTAAAGTATGAAACAATTGCTTGGCTTGTCATCGGGGTTGTGCACGATCAAATACTTTGTGTGATGAAGATAGAGCAATAGCCAGACTATATGATTTTGTAGGGATAACTTTCTTTAACCATGTTATTTTGAGAAGACATGATTGCTTTGATTAGTATGCTTGAAGTATTACTATTTCTTATGTCAATATGAACTTTGATTTTGAATCATTTGGATCTGAACATTCATGCCACAATAAAGAAAATTACATTGAGAATTATGCTAGGTAGCATTCCATATCAAAAACTCTGTTTTTATCATTTACCTACTCGAGGACGAGCAGGAATTAAGCTTGGGGATGCTTGATACGTGTCCAACGTATCTATAATTTTTGGTTGTTCCATGCTATTATATGACCCGTTTTGGATGTTTATGGGCTTTACTTCACACATTTATATCATTTTTGGGACTAACCTACTAACCGGAGGCCCAGCCTGTATTGCTGTTTTTTCCATATTTCAGTGTTTCGAAGAAAAGGAATATCAAACGGAGTCCAAACGGAATGAAACCTTCGGGAGCATGATTTATGGAACGAACGTGATCCAGAGGACTTGGAGTGGAAGTCAAGAAACAAACGAGGCGGCCACGAGGATGGAGGGCGCGCCCCCCTACTAGGCGCGCCCCCTATCTCGTGGGCCCCACGGGAGTCCACCGCCCTACTTCTTCCTGCTATATATACCCATGTACCCCGAAAACATCATAGGAGACCACGAAAAACTGTTTCCACCACTGTAACCTTCTGTATCCGCGAGATCCCATCTTGGAGCCTTCGCCGACACTCCGCCGGAGGGGGAATCGATCACGGAGGGCCTCTACATCATGTTCAAGGCCTCACCGATGAGTTGTGAGTAGTTTACCACAGACCTTCGGGTCCATAGTTATTAGCTAGATGGCTTCTTCTCTCTCTATGGATCTCAATACCATGTTCTCCTCGATCTTATTGGAGATCTATTCGATGTAACTCTTTTTGCGGTGTGTTTGTCGAGATCCGATGAATTGTGGGTTTATGATCAAGTTTATCTATGAGAAATATTTGAATCTCCTCTGAATTCTTTTATGTGTGATTAAGTTATCTTTGCAAGTCTCTTCGAATTATCAGTTTGGTTTGTCCTACTAGATTGATCTTTCTTGCAATGGGAGATGTGCTTAGCTTTGGGTTCAATCTTGTAGTGTCCTTTCCCAGTGACAGCATGGGCAGCAAGGCACATATTGTATTGTTGCCATCGAGGATAAAAAGATGGGGTTTATATCATATTGCATGAGTTTATCCCTCTACATCATGTCATCTTTCTTAATGCGTTACTCTGTTCTTTATTAACTTAATACTCTAGATGCATGCTGGATAGCGGTCGATGTGTGGAGTAATAGTAGTAGATGCAGGTAGGAGTTCGTCTACTTGTCACGGACGTGATGCCTATATACATGATCATGCCTAGATAATCTCATAATTATTCGCTTTTCTATCAATTGCTCGACAGTAATTTGTTCACCCACTGTAATACTTATGCTATCTTGAGAGAAGCCACTAGTGAAACCTATGGCCCCTTTTGAGGAGCCTCCTACTGGATTGATACCTTGGTTCTCCAAAACTGAGGGAAATACTTATGCTACTATTACTGCATCACCCTTTCCTCTTCAAGGAAAACCAACGCAAGCTTAAGACGTAGCATCCATCAACATTAGTAAGTTCAACTTCAGCCCAGAACAGATCTACAGTTTAGGGTTTTCACTTGTTTGTCAGTGTTCTTCGCCATTCTTTGTTTTCTCCTCTAGATCGAGTAGTTTTTGATCTGAACATGGTACCAAACTTGTGCGGTAGCAATTTAGTACTCGTTTTTAATATCTGAATACCTCCTCTCCATAGAAGATCTCATCTGACCACATGAACTTTTCTGTTGACGCCACCTTAGGTTTAGAATTTTCTTCATTTTCTGAACTGCTGCAGATACAAAATTATAATACCAATCTGTTGAAAATTGTTTTTCCAACACTTAGCAATCCTTCCCTTATAGATCTGAAAACTAACAGCTGTTTGGGTGGCATAACCGATAAACCATAACCCGCCATGTACCATTAGTCCTGTGATGCCCCCGATTCAATCGTACACTAATCATGCACGCAAATGTGTACGATCAAGATCAGGGACTCACGGGAAGATATCACAACACAACTCTACAAATAAAATAAGTCATACAAGCATCATAATACAAGCCAGGGGCCTCGAGGGCTCGAATACAAGTGCTCGATCATAGACGAGTCAGCGGAAGCAACAATATCTGAGTACAAACATAAGTTAAACAAGTTGCCATAAGATGGCTAGCACAAACTGGGATACAGATCGAAAGAGGCGCAGGCCTCCTGCCTGGGATCCTCCTAAACTACTCCTGGTCGTCATCAGCGGGCAGCACGTAGTAGTAGGCACCTCCAGTGTAGTAGGGGTCGTCGTCGACGGTGGCATCTGGCTCCTGGACTCCAGCATCTGGTTGCGACAACCAGAAAGAAAGGAAAAGGGGGAAAAGGGGGAAGAAGGCAACCGTGAGTACTCATCCAAAGTACTCGCAAGCAAGGAACTACACTACATATGCATGGGTATATGTGTAAGGAGGCCATATCAGTGGACTGAACTGCAGAATGCCAGAATAAGAGGGGGATAGCTAATCCTATCGAAGACTACGCTTCTGGCAGCCTCCGCCTTACAGCATGTAGAAGAGAGTAGACTGAAGTCCTCCAAATAGCATCTCCAAGTAGCATCTCCAGTAGCATCGCATAGCATAATCCTACCCGGCGATACTCTTCTCGTCGCCCTGTAGAAAAGTGATCACCGGGTTGTCTGTGGAACTTGGAAGGGTGTGTTTTATTAAGTATCCGGTTCTAGTTGTCATAAGGTCAAGGTACAACTCCAAGTCGTCCTGTTACCGAAGATCACGGCTATTCGAATAGATTAACTTCCCTGCAGGGGTGCACCACATAACCCAACACGCTTGATCCCATTTGGCCGGACACACTTTCCTGGGTCATGCCCGGCCTCGGAAGATCAACACGTCACAGCCCCACCTAGGCACAACAGAGAGGCCAGCACGCCGGTCTAAACCTAAGCGCACAGGGGTCTGGGCCCATCGCCCATAGCACACCTGCACGTTGCGAGGGCGGCCGGAAGCAGACCTAGCCTAGCAGGCGTTCCAGTCCAATCCGGCGCGCGCCGCTCCGTCGCTGACGTCTGAAGTGCTTCGGCTGATACCACGACGTCGGGATACCCATAACTACTCCCACGTAGATGGTTAGTGCGTATAGGCTCGTAGCCAGACTCAGATCAAATACCAAGATCTCGTTAAGCGTGTTAAGTATCCGCGAATGCCGAACAGGGCCAGGCCCACCTGTCTCCTAGGTGGTCTCAACCTGCCCTGTCGCTCCGCCACAAAGTAACAGTCGAGGGCCGTCGGGAACCCAGGCCCACCTCTACCGGGATGGAGCCACCTGTCCTTTCAGCCCCCTCGTCAGAATGACTTGCGGGTACTCAATGAGCTGACCCGACTTTAGTCACCATCTGTATAGTATGTATGTATGTATAGTATGTACCCGTGATCACCTCCCAAGTGATCACGGCCCGATAGTATAGCAAGGCAGACTGACAAGAATATAGGGCCAATGATGATAAACTAGCCTCCTATACTAAGCATTTAGGATTGCAGGTAAGGTATCAACAGATGTAGCGACAATGTCAGGCTATGCATCAGAATAGGATTAACGAAAGCAGTAACATGCTACACTACTCTAATGCAAGCAGTATAGAGGAGAATAGGCGATATCTGGTGATCAAGGGGGGGCTTGCCTGGTTGCTCTGGCAAGAGAGAGGGGTCGTCAACTCCGTAGTCGAACTGGTCAGCAGCAGCGTCGGTCTCGTAGTCTACCGGAGAGAAGAGGGGGAAGAAATAATGAATACAGAGCAAACAAAGCATCACAAAATATAACAAGGCAATACGCGGTGTTCGGTGTGCCCTAACGCGGTAGTAGGTGATACCGGTGAAGGGGGGGAAAACATCTGGGAAAGTATTCCCGGTGTTTCGTGTTTTCGGGCAGAGGAGCCGGAGGGGGAAAGTTGCGGGTTCGATAGGTTAGGGGGGTGTGGCGGACGAACGGACTGCGTATCCGAATTCGTCTCGTCGTTCTGAACAACTTTCATGTTGAAAATATTTTAATCCGAGTTACTGATTAAAAGATATGATTTTTTTAAAGATTTTATTAATTTCTGGAATTTAATTAATTATTTATTTAATTCGAAATTGAATTTATGACGTCAGCATGATGTCATGCTGACGTCAGCAGTCAAGAGGGTTGACTTGGCCAACCTGACATGTGGGTCCCGTTCGTCAGTGACTGTTAACTAATTACCCTAGTTTAGTTTAATTAACAGTAGTTAATTAGGTTAATTAGCCATTAGGTTAATCTAATTATAATTAATTAACTTAATTAATTCCTTAATTATTTAATTAATTTTATTGTTATTATTATTTTTTTCTTCTTCTTTTTTTTTTATTAAAACGTTCTGGGGCGGGCCCCCCTTGTCATTGGCCCCGGGGGCCTTAGCGGATCGGGCGCAGGGGCTCAGCCCGAATGGGTGCTAGCCCGCGGGGGCGCCCCCAATCAGGCAACAAGGGGCGGCTGGAGGGCGCGGGCGCCAGCACGCCGGCGTTGAGCTCCGGCGGCTGCGACCGAGCAGAGCACGGGGAGGGCCGCGACTAACTGGTGCGGGGGCTCGCAGCCGACACCATGAGAGGCGAGGGTGAGCGCGCCTGGGGGTCTCGGTGGTCGCGAGCGGAGGCGGCCGGGAACGTGCCGGCCACGGTAGATGGGGTGCGCGGGAGCACGGCCGTCAGGGCGGTGCGTGTGGTGAGCGCGGACGGGGCGAGGAGCAACGGGTCGGCGCGGCGACGGGCGCGACC
>NC_041393.1:347413427-347443768 GCF_002162155.2 Triticum dicoccoides | reverse complement strand
TCGGGTGGGGGTTAGGGTTCGGGGAGGTGGCCTTGTAGGCCAGAGAGGAGGGCCGGCTGGGCCTGGTGGGCCGGCCGGTGCGGAGGCCAGCTGGGCCGCTCGGCCCAGCGTGGGGGGGGGGGGTTTCTATTTTTATGTTTTTTTTTGTTTGACCTTTTCCTTTTTTTCTATTTTTCTGTTTCTTTTAGCTTTACTTTATATGCAGTTTTTTTATAATATATCAACTCAGCCCCTAAATTAGCATTATTAGTTAGGCTACTGTCATAATTAATTTGGCACTAAATAAATTAGTTTTACATTTGTTTATTATTGAAAAGTATTTAATAATTGTTTTAGCCCCTGTTTTTATTTAGTTTAGGCAATTAAACATTTTGAAAAAGGTTGGTTCCAACACCCAAAATAAGTTACGGATTATTTACCACATGATGATCATTTTAAATTCTAACGTTTGAAAACCTTTGTTGTTTGCCTGATTTTGAATTTGAATTTGAATCGGGTTTTGAACTGACGCAAGTTTATCAACAGTAACCGAGGTGACGTGGCATCATTAGCGTGGGATCACTGTAGCTTAATTATCCGGGCGTCACAAGTCCCCTTTTAAACCAGCAAAATATGTATCTGCATAACTCAGTAATGTCTTCCGGTTTAACACATTGGCTATTTATAGCTCTTACCTTTGAATCACTGGCTGGCTTAACAACATAGTCTTAAACCGGCAATATTTTATTTTCAGACCTTCATCCTCAACAATGACTAAGACTATTACTTCATGCAACTGGGTAGCTTCTCGGGTTACCGAGGAGGACTTAAACGAGTTCGTACAGACAAGCATCTTAGCCAGCAAAGGTGTCATCCACTGGAGGGTCCCAGGCACTGAAAACCCTCCTGAGCCCAAGGAGGGTGAAGTAATTTTTTTACTGATCATATGATCCGGGGGTTCACCCCGCCCGGTTCGAAATTCTTCCGCGACGTGCTACACTTTTTCCAGCTCCATCCTCAAGATATTGGGCCAAATTCCGTTTCAAACATCTGTAAGTTTCAAGTGTTCTGCGAGTAGTACCTTCAACAAGAGCCCACTATAGAATTATTCAGAGAATTTTATTACTTGAACCAACAGACCGAGTTCACAGACGGTCCCAATCTAGAATTAGGTGGCATTTCGATTCAAACACGGTAAGAAGCCACTTTTCCAGTTGCCGGACTGTCCAGTCATCCCAAAGACTAGAACCAAACTTGGTTTTATCACCAAGACACTTCTCCAGAAGGGTAAAACCCTCTACCGGGTTATCGTGCCAACCGACTTAGCAACAGGCATCCTCTTCCAGACCGCACCAACATAGCGGAACGGAAAAAATATATGCTCGTTTTTTCAAAGATCCGAGCCTTGGTGGCCATTGGTTTGACTGGAATCGGTCTAGTTCGGTGCTGGGTCGCCTGGAGAGTTCTGCCCTTAAGCCGCCACCCCGGCTTAATGTGCGAGTACACCGACGACTTAAAAGATCCACAACAGCACTGCCAGATTCGATTGACTGATGAGGATATCAATGATATGACCAAGACTATTGAACGAGAGCTTGGCAGATTGCAGCAAAGCCAGATTGAATCCTTTGTGCACTCTCAACAAGCCACAACTGTAAGTTTGGCACATAATTTCCAGTTGAATCGTACCTTCATTTAAACTGTCCTCTTATAATTGTCTGACTTCCACAGGCCGATTCTCCTTTTTGGAAGAAGAAGTTGCAGGACAAGCCGACCAAGAAGACCCGGACAAAGAACAAGGCTCCTAAAAAGCCTGCCAAGAAGAAGACCAACCCCTCCAAGTTATTTAACTTGGATGACGATGATGATGATGAGTTGGAGGTATAACTTGACTCTCTTGGCTTATTTTTTGTACATCTCATTGACAATGACCATTATCAGGATGACGCAAAGGCCGGCCATGCAGATGATGAAGAGGTAATTGTTCTTTCCTCCAGCTCAGAACATCTGCCAAAATAGAAAACTCGTCAAGCAAGCCGGAAAGTAAGGTTTTCTCATCCTTTAGCTTATTTGGATCCCAACTTTATTTTTAAGAAGCAGCAACATGAAGCTCGCCGCATGACCCGGAACAGCAGAGGCGGGATCCTTTCCTCTGGCTTACCGAACACACCAGCTCCTCGCAAGCGTCGTCCAGAGGTTTCACCAATTTCCGACCTAGCTTATCCTAAGGCGGGTCTTTTTCGACAACCTCTTAATCCTTCCGACTCAAATTACCAGTGAACATCTCATTCCTCCTCTAGCGACTCAACGGGGACTCATGGCCCAGTCTTCAAGACCGTGCCTGGGTAAGATTATGAAGTCTCTACTTTCAATCATGTACTTAATTGTCATATTAACCCGTCTTGTGCTTCATTTTTAGAGCTATGGCAAAGCCTAGTAAAAAGTTGAAGGTGACTAAAACAGCTAGAAACCTTAGTGAACTGGAGAAGCAGTCGACAAAAACTTCCCTCCAGGCTGCTGAGGCCATAGTTGATGAGCCGCCACCGGAAGAGCACAACGTCACCATAGATCATATGGATGTTGACCCGACCACTACCAAGCGGCCAAGTCCCACCAAGCCTACTGAAACAAAGGCTGACGATGTTGTCATTACTGGGCTTGGTTGCACGGCACCGGGCAACCCCACTGTTTTGTCAAAGCACAATGATAAAGTGGAAATATCTGTTGCTGACAAAGGCAAATGGTCGGTGAATTCAGAGAGCTATGCCCAATATAGTGCTCAAGAGATCCACTCCGGGTATCTTAAACGTCTGCACACAAGCCGCGACTTTGAGGCCGGCTTAGTTAATCTGATGAAGGAACCTTTTGAGGTAAACGCTATAGTCTTCTTCATATAAATGTACTTCTATCAGCCATCGAGTCTACTGGATATGATAGAATTGAATGTACTGTAGACTTTAGATAGCCCTATAGATATGTAGATCAAAACAAGTAGCCCCCAAGGGCTGGCTTAAGCTTTTAAGATAAGTCGGGACTTCGAATAGTAGTGAGCAGCCTTGCACCTGTAGCCCCCAAGGGCCGGCTTAATCAGCATGGATAAGCCGGGACTTATCACCATAATTTTCAATAAAATCCAAGTATGTGGCCCCCATGAGTAGGCTATAGTCATAATAGTGTAGCCAGGTCATCATAGAATTGTCTTCAAAAATAGCAATGTGCATTAGCCCCCAAGTGCCAAGTGAGATACTTGTATTGTGCTTGTGACTTTAAACAAAATGATTGTAATACCGCCTCTTGTTTGCATACTACATGCTAAACTCAATGTGAAAGAATCCCAAGTCGTCGATCTTCAGGAAAATATCAAGTCTCAACAATCTGAAACTTCCAAGGCCAAATCAGAATTGACAACCGCCTTGGAAGAGATGGAGAAGTTAAAAAAGGACTTCAAGGCTGACAGGACAGGCTGGGAGACTGAGAAGGCAACTCTATTGAACGAGACAATGGACACAGAGAGTTTACCCATGTTTGGCCCCTCTCAATGAGGTAAAGACCTACTCCTGCTTTAGGTTGTATTTCTTGGGTTTCGATTACCAGTGAGCGAATATGCTTGACCTAGTTCTCAACTAGTTGTTTCTTGTCCTAACCCGCCACCGAGTCACCTCTTTATATACACAGGTTGATGCCCGGCGGCTTATAGAGTCCCGGCTGTCTCATACACAATGTGTTCGGCTCGGTGACTAACTTAGCTTGCCTTACAATACACGTTACACATATGGCGGTTTATCCTCTTGGGCCCCAAGTCACCTCTAGGTCTTGGTCCTTCAATAGGATTACTTCATAACCCATCATCTTCATCCTTGAGTCTCCAATGGTATGACCTGGCCCCTCCTGGGCGGGTCATACCCAATAGTTTTATCCCCAACAAAATGGGTTTTGTGGATCTTGATGATATTCATGGTCTTGGCGATGATGCGAACGAGCTCATGGTGGACTTGCATCCGAAGAAGATTGCAAAGAATGCCGACCTGAGTGGATCCGTCTTGAATATGATGATGATGTGGAAGAATAGTTGACCATCATGGTTTGTATGTCTTCCTTGAGATTGCCATTGATGTGTCGAAGTAGTATCTTGTATGTTGCTCGGATTGTCGCAAGTCGGTAGCGAGTAGGTCGATGCGGTCACCCAATGCTTGATTCTCTTGATGCAAAGCTCTTTGCGCATCGAAGAGGTGGTTCTTGGTGATGTAAATGTTCGGGTCCTCATCTTGCTCGATGAAGAGTGGATTCGAAGAAGTAGTTGGTCTATCCATCATCTGAAGCAAATGTGAGTGGGAGAGTGAAAAGAACTAAACCAAATGTACCTTACCCCATGTTGAAAATGGATCAATGATTACACAATACTGTAACAAGGAAATAGCACATTTGGTTCCGGACCTCGTCAGTTTCTCACACCTACACAAATAAAGCCTTTGGTGGAGCTTGGTGAGGATGGTGACTCAAAATATGCAATTGTTAGCGAGATTCAATAATGTTGCAAAAGTTTCACAAATTTGCAAATGTAACAAGTAGACCAATAGCAAAATGTAGCCCACGGAAAGATAAATGGGGTCGTGCAACCAAGGAATGAGCTCAAAATGTGATCCACGGAAAATGATCTTGTTGCACAATTCTAGAGAAACGCTAGCACAATTGCAGAATAGGAGGATACGGGACTTGTGCACAACCTATAAAGTAAAATTGCAACAACTTCTATCCCAAGTATGCTATATGTGTATGGTGTTCCGGTCATATGATCCAAGATGATCGAGTATGACAATCTTAATGTAGTATGATTCTATGGTTCTTTCATAAAAGCTCTTTGTTTATCTTTCTCTTTTGCTTAAAAGCTTGTTGGCTCTTTCTCTTTTGAGCTCTTTCTTTGGACACTTATGCAAAACTTCATGAACCAAGATAGCAATTGTGTATATGCGATGACAACCTTGTGGTACAAGAGATGACACCAAGATACAGATACCAAGATGATGTGATATATGCAATGAGATGACGATCACTAATGTCCACAAGTAATGTTGCCGACAATACACAAAAGGCTAGTCTCAATAGTTAAGGAACGCAAAATGGGTCATGGTGGTTATCAATGCGATGGCAAGGGAATACACGAAGGAGTCATCGAGGTTACTGTTCCTTGCTTATGGTATATGGTGTCAAAATGGTAAAAGTGGTTGTTGTCGATGACGAGTCCGTGTCGAAGATGAGCAGCGATGACGTCGGTGTCGAACTATCCCTAAGTAGCTGAAATACGTTAGGAAATGGAAACCGCAACCAAAGTTCTCAAAGAACAAAACATGTCAAACTCGTCAGAGTTGGTAGCGGGTAGTGATAGTGGTTGCGGAAAGCGGTGGTGGTATGCTGCAATGTGGGGTTATGGGAGAGGTGGTGTGGAAGGCGTAGTGGTGGCTGAAAAATTTCGGGCGACAAATTTCAGTTTCGTCAGGTTCGGTTGGACGTACGGTATGAGTCGGACGACTAGTGGTCGAACAACCGGTGGCTGTTGGTCGTCCGGTGCCTGAGCGATCTCGGGCATGGGATGAACTTCTAGGGTTCATGGTGGAGAAGCAAAATTTGTCAAATCCATGGAAATTGGGGAAATGATGGGGGAAAGCTAGATCCACTCGTGGCAAAGCAAATCCATGGATCAAATCCAACAAAACTTCATCACACCAACAAATCACAAAAAAAAACTGGGGCTATTTTTGTGGGGATTTTCGAAATTAGGACAAAGTCAACAAAATTAGGCTAGAAAAAGAGGGGTAGGGGCTCCAAATTCGTGATCAACCATGGCTCATGATACCAAGATGATGTAGGGTGGAACCCTAGGGCCGATCTTTCGCGATTTGGAGGGGATCCTATGAAGAACACCATGAACACATGAGGGGAAATGGGAGGAAACACTCAAATCAATGGGACACGATCACACATGCGCTAGATTCATGAACACAAAGAGGTCACAAAGATCCAAAGACAACAAAGGAAGGATACAAGTAGCTAGTTCATCTCCAAGAGGAGGTCTTGAATCCACTAGGGGATCTTCCCTTTCGAGGTCTTGTATCCACTTGGGATCTTCTACGCGGAGGCCTCGATCTCCACCGTAGTATGCATCAAGTGGATGAGTAAAGCTCTGTCTCTAAAATGAGATAAACCAATGCTAACCCTGGAAAGAGGGGGGAGGAGTATATATAGTCTAAGTGGGCGAAGGGTACTTGGGCCTACGCAGACAGGCGTCGGTCGCCCAGTAGCTACTGGATGTCCGATGGCTCGTGAGGGTCCGGTCGTCCGATAGAGTCCGGACACCAGCATTTCGGCTCGCGTAAGGTGGCGCCGGACATCCGGAGGCGGTCGATCGTCTAGAGAGCTCGTACTTCCGTTAACTTCCATTCTGTGATGTGGCAACGGTTGTCCGGAGGGGCTCGGTTGTCCGGGCGCTAGGAGGTGTCGGACATCCGGTCCGCGTCGGACGTCCGGTCCGCATCGGTCGTCCGGCCGCTGTAGCATTTGCGGGCTGGCTCTTCAGGATGGTGGAGACTCCAGGCGTCGGACCTCTGGTCCAAACCGGTCGTCTGGTAGTTGTAGGCTTTTGGCAGCTCTTCTTCGTGGTCCTTCCACTTAGTGTCCTCGCCATCTTGTCCATTGGATGTATTTGCTCCGTGGCTTCCCTCTAAGTACCTGATCACACATAGGGTCTCCGCTTAAGGTAGTAGCCATATCTCACATGTAGAAAGTGGTAGTTCGGAGAGGAGCGAGTTCACCTTGGATTCAATTGTTGGGGAACATTGCATGGGAAACTAAAAAATTCCTACGCTCACCAAGATCAATCTAGGAGATGACCATCTACAAAAGGAGAGATTCCATCTACATACCCTTGTAGATCGCTAAGCAAAAGCATTAAGAAACACGGTTGATGTAGTCGAACGTCTTCACGATCCAATCACGATCCGTCCCGCGAACTCCTGATCCAAGTGCCGAACGGACGACACCTTCGCGTTCAACACACGTACGGCTTGATGACGCCTTCACCTCCTCGATCCAATGAGCGATGGTGAAGTAGTAGCTCGAGTCATCCAGCAGCACGATAGCGTGGTGGCGGTGGTGGTGGCGTAATCTCAACAGAGCTTCGCTAAGCACTACAGAGAGGAAGAGGGATGCGAGGGAGATGACAGGCAGCACCGTGGCATGGAGATGTGCTCTCTAGGGTGCGGATGCCCTCTCTCTACCTCTCTATATATAGGGGAATGGAGGAGGGGGTGAGGCCCCTAGGGTTTACCCTAGGGGGCGGCGGCCAGGGCAGATGGGATCTCCCCTAGGGTGAATTGCCCCCCAAGCCAGGAGGTGGGAAGTGAGGGAGTCCTGGATTAAGGGGTCCTCGGACAACCAAAATATATACATGGGCCGGACTGGTGGGCTATGAAGATACAAGACGAAGACTTCTTCTCGTGTCCGGATGGGACTCTACTTGGCGTGGAAGGCAAGCTTGGCGATTCGGATATGTAGATTCCTTTCTCTATAATCGACTTTGTACAACCCTAGCCCCCTCCGGTGTCTGTATAAACTGGAGGGTTTAGTCTCTAGGGTTTAGCCATTACAATCATAATCCCATAGGCTAGACTTCTAGGGTTTAGCCCTTACGATCTCGTGGTAGATCAACTCTTATAATACTCATATTCATCAAGATCAATCAAGCAGGAAGTAGGGTATTACCTGCACAGAGAGGGCCTGAACCTGGGTAAAATCGTGTCCCCCGTCTCCTGTTACCATCGACCTTAGACGCACAGTTCGGGACCCCCTACCCGAGATCCGCTGGTTTTGACACTTATAATGGTGCTTTCATTGAGAGTTCCGCTGCGTCGTCACAAAAAGGTTTGATGGCTCCATCAATCATCTGCAACAACGCAGTCCAGGGGGAGATTTTCCTCCCCGGACGGATCTTCATATTAGGCGGCTTAGCACTACGGGCCAACTCGCTTGGCCATGTGGAGCAGATCGATAGCTACGCCCCTCGCCATCAAGTCAGATTTGGAAGCTTGAATTACGCGGTCGATGTCCGCGGAGACTGGATCTTCGACGGACTCGAGCCCATGACTGCCACTCCCTGTCACCATGATGAACATGACCTAAATTTGTCATCGGACCGTGCTCAAGGGATAGCACCTACAACCGCTCTGGCCCTAGATCCGGAGCAGACTCAGGGGCGATAGAGCCGCACACAGATCCAACCTCGAGTGGGTCTTGTGTTATCGGAACCTCGGATTTGTCTCCGGCCATGGGTTCCGAACCACGTGCATCCGTGCCCATCGAATCTAATCGGGCACCGATCTTTGAGTTCAGCTCCGCGGACATCTTCTGGCACTCACCTTTTGGCGATGTGCTCCACTCAATAAAAGCCCTCTCCTTATCCGGGGGCTCTCGGTTGAACTATATCCGGCTTGAGTTGGAAGCTGATGACAAAGAATTTCGCTTCCCACCCACCACCCACTACATAGCCACTGTCGAAGACCTAACCGACACGCTCGATTACGGCTCCGAAGACATTGACGGTATGGACGACGATGCCGGAGAAGAACAAGCACAAAAACAATCACCCATAGGGCGGTGGACAGCTACATCATCATACGATATATACATGGTGGACACACCTAAAGATAAAGAGGCCAACATCGATAATGATACGCCTGTCGACGAACCTCCCAAGCGTCGGCGACCGAAGTGTCGATCTCGATCCGACAAAAGGAAAAACCGCAACATTATCATGGACGATGGGGATAATCTGGACCAAGCGGAGGCCCCACAGACCCAGCGTTGGAGCAGGTTGTGCGAGGTGACAATGAGCACAGTCCGAGGGTGTTATCTGACCACAGCGATGCCGAACATAGCAATTATCAACCTATCTCCGAAGAGGAGATCATCCTGGGCGATGACGAATTTTTCATCCCAGAAGAACCCATAGAACAAGAACGCCTCATCACAGGCTTATCTCCACGGCAAGGAGCCTGAAGAAGCAGAAGCAGCGGCTTAAAGCCGCACAGGATACGCTCAATGATACATGGAACAAAGTGCTAGTCGCTGAGGAAAAATATGGCTGCAATCGCCAGACAAGGGGCTATCCTACGCGTAAACTGCTACCCAAATTCGACGACGAGGCTGTTGCGCCTATACCGCCAAAAAACAATACGGCCGGCATACCGGACCGGCCACCCCGTGGTCGAGACAAAGCAGCTAGCAATGTCGTACAAAAGCCCGCACCCCCTCCCCATAGAGGAAGGGAGGTTGCGGCCCAGGACCAGAAACACGATCTACATGAGGACCTGGATAAAAAGGCCGGTAAAGCCAGATCCATCTATGGATCTAGGGACCATGCCCCCGTATGGGATTGTGGCTGTCAGTGTCAAAACCGGCAGATCTCGGGTAGGGGGTCCCGAACTATGCATCTAAGGCTAATGGTAACAGGAGGCAGGGGACACGATGTTTTACCCAGGTTCGGGCCCTCTCAATGGAGGTAATACCCTACTTCCTGCTTGATTGATCTTCATGATATGAGTATTACAAGAGTTGATCTACCACGAGATAGTAGAGGATAAACCCTAGAAGCTAGCCTATGATTATGATTGTTGTTGTCCTACGGACTAAACCCTCCGGTTTATATAGACACCAAAGGGGGATAGGGTTACACAGAGTCGATCACAGAGAAGGAGATCTACATATCTGAATTGCCAAGCTTGCCTTCCACGCAAAGGAGAGTCCCATCCGGACATGGGACGAAGTCTTCAATCTTGTATCTTCATAGTCCAACAGTCCGGCTATCCGAGGTTCCCTTAATCCAGGACTCCCTCAGTAGCCCCTAAACCAGGCTTCAATGACAATGAGTCCGGGTGCGCAAATTGTCTTCGGCATTGCAAGGTGGGTTCCTTCTCCGAATACTCCATACAAGGTTCCGAACACAAGGATCGTGTCTGGCTCTGCAAAACAAATTCCACATACCACCATAGAGAGCACAATATTCCATGAACCAAATCTGCTGATGGCTTCTCATAGCGTGACGTCCCACCACGACCCGGTCTTTATTCGAACCGTTTTCACAACCAGCCACCGCACATATCACGAGGCGGTTTTATCGGCACGTCTTGTCAAAGCAGAGATCGCGTCCCCTTACCATGGGATCCTCATCAATACAGATGTGGGTAACCCAACCATGCCATCAAGCATGGCGCTTGAGGAATAAGCGATTTTAACGGGCAAGTGGGGAGGCGCAGGATCCCTGCTTTCTTTATAAGAGGATAAGAACTCCCTCTTTCATCCACACCTTCTTCCTCTGCGCATCCATCCCTTCTTTCTCAAGCCCTAGAGCTCAAGCGTCCGCCTTCTCCATCAAAAAGGTTTCCCAAAAATGTCCAGATCCGGAGCAGGAGGCAAGTGGATGGCCTCTACCGTCGGGGAGAAGGACATCAAAAAGCTTCGGGGGGCTGGCTATTTGGCCAAGAGAATCAGCCACCGTGTTCCGACGGTGGGACATATCGTTCCCACCACAGAACCCCACGAGAGGGTGGTATTTCTCCCTCATATTGTCCGTGGGCTAGGGTTTCCCCTCCACCCATTGGTTCGCGGCATCATGTACTATTATGGGATTGATTTTCATGATCTATCTCCCAATTCTTTCCTCAATATCTCGACATTCATCGTCATGTGCGAGGCCTTTCTCCGTGTCTCGCCACACTTTGGCTTATGGCTGAAGGTTTTTAATGTGAAGCCCAAGGTAGTGAGCGGCGAGCATGCCGAATGCGGAGGCGCCATGGTGAGTAAGATGCCCAACATTACATGGCCAACGGGTGCTTTCAATGATTCCATCAAGGAGTGGTTCTACATCACAGAGCCGCGTGGCAAGGAATGGGCCACCGCCCCAGAGTTCAAATCCGGCGCCCCCCTGCGGCTTACGTCCTGGCCCAAGAAGGGCCTGAACTGGGTTTCGCCTGACGAGCTATCGGAGCTCCAGACGCGCGTCCAAGATATGGAAGAAAAGGACATCAAGCTCGTCAATGTAGTCCAGGTGATGTTAGTTCGCCGGATCCTACCTTGTCAACACCGGGCTTGCAATCTATGGGAGTTCGACCCGGCCAAGCACCAGACCTTGTCAGAGCTCTTTGGCTCTTCGCATAAAGACATCTGGAAGGTGCTTTTCAAGCCTGGCAAATCATGGCCAGACTCCGCCGAGGACCGCGGGTACCAACTGTCCCGCCCGACAAGTTTGGTAAGTGATCGCTTGTTGACAGTTCATATGTTTTTTTTGAGGAATAACAGTTCATATGTTTCATTTGCACATTCTTTAAGAAAATGCCTAAAGTGTTTCCCCCAAATTTCCTAGGGCAAGGCAAAGAAGGCGGGGTGTATCTACTGTCCGGCCCCGCTACCAGAAGAACCGGCTGGCCCACTTCTGATGAAGATGCTGGTCCCGGCGCGTTACAAGGCACCGAAGAAGAAGGCCGGAAATGAGGCCAAGAAGACCAGGGGCGGCCTCCGCCGTCGTGGTGCTTCGGACGCAAGATCCAAAGAGTCCAACGCCCATTCTTCCTCCGAAGAGGAGGAGGAGGAGGAAGGAGACGAATCCCCCGTGGGGGGAAGAAAGAAAAGGACGGCCTCCACATCCTTGGAGGCCGAGCCACCTAAGGCCTTGTACAATGGGAGGTGCTTAGGAGAGGTGCTTAGAGAAATAAACCAGCCTTTTCTTAAGCATCGGTGCTTATTTGTATAGGATAGACACTTAACTAAGCGTCTCTCTTATAGAAATAGGCACCGGTGCTTCAGAAAAATCCGGTTTATTTTTCTAAGCATCTCTCTAAGCACCTCCCATTGTACAAGGCCTAAGAGGGGAAAAACTCCTCTACAAGAGGAGTCCACCGGCGCCACCGATAGCAGCCCGGAGTGGGATCCCAGGGCCGAGCCCCTGGTGAACTCGTGAGTATAAAATCCAAACAAACTCATACGTTCGGACTTGTCATGGCATCACATTCTAATCTGAGCCGTGCTTTTTTTAGTCCGGCGAAGCCCCGTGCCGAACAATCCTCGTCAGAAGATCTGCTGGGTTCGGACGTTATGGAGAGCAGAACACTCCCGAACGCCTCCTCCTCCAAACATAGGAATGAAACTGAGGTTTCGTCTCGGAAGGACCCAGGCCACGGAGGAGGGGAAAAGGTCGCAAAGGCGGCGCTAGGAGGACATACTTCAGGGGCCGGACACACAGGAGAGAAAGCTCCCGTGGGCGTCGATGGCGGGGGTCATCTTGAATCCGAACCCCAGCCGCACACGATTCTAGAGACCCATTGATACATCTCCGTCGTATCTACTTTTCCAAACACTTTTGCCCTTGTTTTGGACTCTAACTTGTATGATTTGAATGGAACTAACCTAGACTGACGCTGTTTTCAGTAGAATTGCCATGATGTTGTTTTATGTGCAGAAAACAAAAGTCCTCGGAATGACCTGAAACTCCATGGAATATCTTAGAATAAATAATAAAAAATCCTCGCCAAAGATGAAGAGCAGGCGGCCCACACCCTGTCCACAAGGGTGGGGGCCCACCCCTCCCCCCTGGGCGCGCCCCCCTACCTCGTGGGCCCCCTGGATGCCCTCCGACACCAACTCCAACTCCATATATTGGCTTTCGGGGAGAAAAAAATCAGAGAGAAAGTTTCATCGCGTTTTACAATATGGAGCTGCCGCCAAGCCCTAATCTCTCTTGGGAGGGCTGATCTGGAGTCCGTTCTAGGCTCCGGAGACGGGGATTCGTCGCCGTCGCCATCATCAACCATCCTCCATCACCAATTTCATGATGCTCACCACCGTGCGTGAGTAATTGCATCGTAGGCTTGCTGGACGGTGATGGGTTGGATGAGATTTATCATGTAATCGAGTTAGTTTTGTTAGGGTTTGATCCCTAGTATCCACTATGTTCTGAGATTGATGTTGCCATGATTTCAGATCTGAACCTATTATGTTTTCATGAATATATGCGTGTTCTTGATCCTATCTTGCAAGTCTATAGTCACCTACTATGTGTTATGATCCGGCAACCCCGAAGTGAAAATAATCGGGACCACTCCCGGTGATGACCATAGTTTGAGGAGTTCACGTATTCACTATGTGCTAATGCTTTGTTCCGGTTCTCTATTAAAAGGAGGCCTTAATATCCCTTAGTTTCCAATAGGACCCTACTGCCACCGGAGGGTAGGACAAAAGATGTCATGCAAGTTCTTTTCCATAAGCACGTATGACTATATACGGAATACATGCCTACATTATATTGATGAACTGGAGCTAGTTCTGTGTCACCCTATGTTATGACTGTTACATGATGAACCACATCCGGCATAATTATCCATCACTGATCCGGTGCCTACGAGTTTTCCATATACTGGTTTACGCTTATTTACTTTTTCGTTGCTACTGTTACAATCATTACAAAAATACCAAAAACATTACTTTTGCTGTCTTTACTTTTGTTACCGTTACCACCACTATTATATTACTTTGCTACTAAACACTTTGCCGCAGATACTAAGTTTCCAGGTGTGGTTGAATTGACAACCAGCTGCAAATACTTGAGAATATTCTTTGGCTCCCCTTGTGTCGAATCAATAAATTTGGGTTGAATACTCTACCCTCGAAAACTGTTGCGATCCCCTATACTTGTGGGTTATCAAGACCTTTTTCTGGCGCCGTTGCCGGGGAGCATAGCTTTATTCTTTTAGTCCCTTGGGATTTATATCTGCTGGACACTATGAAGAACTTGAAAGACGTTAAGACAACTATTTATCCCTCAACTACGAGGGGAGGTAAGGAACTGCCATCTAGCTCTGCACTTGATTCACCTTCTGGTATAAACAAGCTAGCGACACCTAAACCTGCTTCTGCTATTCGTTCCAATATGTCGCATGTTATTGATGATGCCACTTCTGCTATGCATGATACTTATGATGAAACTACTTCTATGCTTGATACTACTGTGCCTCTTGGTGAATTTCTAGATGAACAAATTTCTAAGTCTAGAGAAAGAGAAATTATTGAAACTGAACACGATGATGTTAGTGATGATGAAAATAGGCCTGCTATTCCTGAGGGTTACCTTTTTAATGCTGAATCTACTGAAGCTATTCTTGGTTGCCAGGATAGTCTTGAACGTAATAGGTTGCTAGTTAAATGGAGTAAAAAATCTTTTAGAGGTAGGATGAGACCCGACCCTGCTTTTTCTACTTCACCTATCTGTGTTCCTGATCAGGATTATTATGATTTTTCTGTTGATCCAGATATAATTACTTTGGTTGAATCTGATCCTTTTTATGGCTATGAATCTGAAACTGTTATGGCACATCTTTGTAAGTTAGATGATATAGCTGCCCTATTTACTAATAATGAGAGATCATGCTACCTTTATTTACTCAAAATATTTCCGTTCTCATTAAAGGGTGATGCTAAGATATGGTTTAATTCTCTTGATCCTGGTTGTGTGCAAAGTCCCCAGGATATGGTTTATTACTTCTCTGCTAAATATTTCCCTGAGAAACAAGCTGCTTTGAGGGATATATATAATTTTGTGCAAATTGAAGAAGAGAGTCTCCCACAAGCTTGGGGGAGGCTTTTCAAGTTACTTAATGCTTTGCCTGATCATCCTCTTGAGAAACCTGAAATACTTGATATCTTTTATAATGGACTAACTGATGCTTCCAGAGATTACCTGGATAGTTGTGCTGGTTCTCTTTTCAGGGAAAGAACACCGGATGAAGCTGAAATTCTATTGAATAATATGTTGACAAATAAAAATAATTGGGCACCTCCTGAGCCAACTCCCAAGCCAGCTCCTGAGCCAATTACTGAGCCTATTCCTAAACCAACTCTGAAGAAGAGAGGTGTTGTATTTCTCAGTCCCGAAGATATGCAAGAGGCAAAGAAATCTATGAAAGAGAAAGGTATTAAAGATGAAGATGTTAAGAATTTACCTCCTATTGAAGAAATACATGGTCTTAATTCACTGCCTGTTGAAGAAGTATATGATCTCAATTACTTATTTACTAAAGAACCTGCCGATATCCCGACACAGGTAGTAAAGGTAAATTCTCTCTAAAGATATGATAAAACTGAAGTCCCTCCTACTAAAATTGCTAGTCAGTGCTTGGATGAGTTTGATGACTTTATGTTTAAGCAAGATGACTTTAATGCTTATTTTGGTAGACAACTAAAACAGAATACCTTTATGATTAAACGCTTGAGTTATTATATGGCCAATATTAGAGGTGAACTTAAACTTGTTAGCAAACATGCTTCTATGGTTACCACTCAAGTAGAACAAGTACTTAAAGCTCAGAAAGAAGTGCTTAATGAAATGAATAGTAAGAAAAATGATTATGCTATTAGAGTGGATACTAGAACTGGTAGAATGACTCAGGAACCTTTGTATCCTGAAGGCCACCCTAAGAAAACCGAGCAAGATTCTCAGAGAAATAATATTGATATGCCTAGTTCTTCTAAAAGGAAGAAAAAGAAAAATGATAGAACTGTGCAAACTTCTAGTGAACCTAGTGCTGAACCACCTGATAATCCAAATGACATCTCTATGTCTGATGCTGAAACACAATCTGGTAATGAACATGAACCTAGTAAAAATGTTAATGATGATGCTCAACCTAGTAATGATAATGATGTAGAAGTTGAACCTGCTGTTGATCTTGATAACCCACAATCAAAGAATCAACGTTACGATAAAAGAGACTTCGTTGCTAGGAAACATGGTAAAGAAAGAGAACCATGGGTTCAGAAACCCATGCCTTTTCCTCCCAAACCATCCAAGAAAAAGGATGATGAGGATTTTGAGCGCTTTGCTGAAATGATTAGACCTATCTTTTTGCGTATGCGATTAACTGATGTGCTCAAAACAAATCCTTATGCTAGATATATGAAAGATATTGTTACAAATAAAAGAAAGATACCGGAAGCTGAAATTTCTACCATGCTTGCTAATTATACTTTTAAGGGTGGAATACCAAACAAACTTGGAGATCCAGGAGTACCTACTATACCATGCTCCATTAAAAGAAATTATGTTAAAACTGCTTTATGTGATCTTGGAGCCGGTGTTAGTGTTATGCCTCTCTCTTTATATCGTAGACTTGACTTGAATAAGTTGATACCTACTGAAATATCTTTGCAAATGGCTGATAAATCAACTGCTATACCGGTCGGTATTTGTGAGGATGTGCCTGTTGTGGTTGCAAACGTTACTATTCTAACGGACTTTGTTATTCTTGATATTCCCGAGGATGATTGTATGTCTATTATTCTTGGAAGACCTTTCCTTAATACTGCAGGGGTTGTTATTGATTGCAACAAAGGCAATGTCACTTTTCATGTTAATGGTAATGAGCATACGGTACACTTTCCGAGGAAACAACCTCAAGTTTATAGTATCAACTCTATTGGAGAAATTCCATCGATTATATTTGGAGGTTTTGAATTTTCTCTCCCTACTGTCAAGAAGAAATATGATATACTTATTATTGGGGATGTCCATATCCTCGTTGAGGTAACATAGTGTTATTCGAAATTTCTCCGGTTTCATGTTAATCGGAATGAGTTTGTTAACAAGACTTGATCAACCTTGTTAGTGGATTCCTTTTGATGAGCATGAGATTGATGAAACTAGAAGCACAACCTTCTGTACCCTCTTTATATTTTCTGTTACTTAGTAGAAATAAAGTAAAATAGTATTTTTCTGTCTGTCTCCCGACATATCCGTGCAATATAAAAATATCCCGAAAATAAAAGTCCTCAGAATGCCATGCCAATTTAATATGATTTTTTCGGGAATATTTGAGGATTTTTTTAGTGCAAAAATTACCGTGGGGGGAGCTGCCACCTGGTCACGAGGGTGGAGGGCGCGCCCCCTGCCTCGTGGGCCCACGGTGGCCCTCCTCCACTTATTCCTGCACCCATATTCTTCCTCTGTCTCACACAAACACGAAAAACCAACTCAAGCACGAGTTCCAGCCCCGTTGCTGTGATTTTTGATCTCCTTGCTCAAAGCACCTCTCCCAAAACTGCTTTGGGAGATTGTTCCTTGGTATGTGATTCCTCCAATGGTCCAATTAGTTTTTGTTCTAATGCTTTATTCATTGCAAATTTTTGCTGCATATGTGACCATGTTCTTGAGCTTGCATGTCAAATTTATATGGTTCCAAGTAGTTCTAATGCTTAATATATGCTCTAGGCACTTGTATGAGTAGTTGCTATCAGTTTTATTGAAGTTGGTTCACTTTTGTTTGAAGTTACTAAAAATTTCAGAATTATTTTTCAGAGGAAACAATATGCTTAGGAGGATGTTCCAAGGTGGTTCTTCAAGGAAGCAAGGTCCCAGGCTTGCGATGCGTGATGGTGACGAGGAACCACCAAGAGACGCTCCCGTGAGGCCCTGTGAGTGGCCCTTGAAAAATTTTATGAATCAAGTGGGAATTAAAGAAGAATTCTATGCATATTTGCGTAATGCCGGTCTTGAGGACTTTGAAGCTGATAAATGCCCCCATTATCGTTACCTCACAAGTTCATTTGTGGGGAGGTTTGATTTTTCATCTTCGCGTAATTCTCCTTCAGTCATGTTTGACCTTTATGACAAATCTTATACCATGGACTTAGAAGATTTCGCTCTTGCATGCAAACTTCCATCTTGGGGTAGTATCAGGGATCTCCCTAAATCTGAATATAGAGACTTTCTTGCTAGAATAACTGCGGGGGAATCTAGAGATATAACGCATGCCAATATAGGGAGCATTCACTTTCCTGCTATACATTATATTGCTCTCATCATTGGCAGATGCATAAATGCTAAGGATGAAGCATGTCACATGTGTGCCCCTGATCTCAGCATTCTCAGAAGCGTTGTGTTAGGCGACCAAGCTTATCATATGGGAGCCATTGTAGCTCGTAGGTTGCATCTTAATAGACGTAACAGAGATTTATTTGGAGGAATTTATGCAACCCGCTTAGCTAATTTTCTTGATGTAGACATTCGTGAGGGTGATATGGAGTTACCCCCTTCTTATTTAGATCTTGATTCTATGTTTTCTCACCAGTTCATTGAGAGGACTGGACCACCTTTACAGTATCGACTAATCTTTAACAAACGGCATGTGGTCCGTGTTGCTCTTCCTGCTCCTACCTTCTTTGATTTTCAGGCGAGAGGAAAATATATTATTACCAGAGACGAGGCAGATGAATATGAGAGGAGAGCGAAGGCAGCTCGATGCCACACTGCAATTTAGGAGACGATAGCAGCTTCATCGCAGTATGACCCCAGCTACACCTACGGCTATCAGCCAGGCTATCCCTGGCAATAGACCAACTTAGGCAAAAAGCCTAAGCTTGGGGGAGTACGTATTTCTCATCGACATTACATTTATGTTCACACACACTCATTGCTAGATGTCGGTGCTCATACTCCTTCACTGTAATATCCATGCTACTATAATTTCTTTTTATAGCTTTCTTCTTGTGTGTTTGATAAACCTTAAGAAAAAACAAAAAAAAATGTTAGTCTAATTTTCCTGCTGTAGTAGTAATAATTAAAAAGAAAACCCAAAAATATTTCCCGTTCTTCTTTTGCTTGTTGGGAGCTTTCCCGTGTAAATAGTTTTTATTTCTTTTCCTTTCTTTGGGGGTCAAGAAGACTATATTAAAAATGCTTAGTGGCTCTTATATGCTTTATTGTTTATCTAACTTAGAGCCCATATTACTTGTCTTCTCTCTTGAGTTGAATGCTTGCAGATTCCAGCTTAGTCCAATGCACGTGCACTCTTATTATTATACACACCGTTCGGTCATGTAAGTGAAAGGCAATAATGATGATATATGATGGACTTATTGAGGGGAGAAAAGCTAGTATGAACTCGACCTCTCTTGTTTCTGTAAATATGATGATTCATCGTTCCTGATTCAGCTATTATGAAGTAAACATATTTGCAATGACATTTGGAGATTATAGTTGCTTGTGCCATGCTTGATAGCTATGAGTTATAATGGTTTACCTTGCGTGCCAACATGCTATTAGAATGGTTATGATGTGGTATGATGGGATGGTATCCTCCTTCAAATGAATTGAGTGACTAGACTTGGCACATGTTCACGCATGTAGTTGAATCCAATCAACATAGCCTTCATCACATTTATGTTCATGGTGGATTATATCCTACTCATGCTTATATTCGGTGTAAATTAATTTTAATGCATGTTTACGACTGTTGTCGCTCTCTCAGTTGGTCGCTTCCCAGTCTTTTGCTAGCCTTCACCTGTACTAAGCGGGAATACTGCTTGTGCATCCAAACTCCTTAAACCCCAAAGTTGTTCCATAAGATTCCACTATACCTTCCTATATGCGGTATCTACCTGCCATTCCAAGTAAATTTGTATGTGCCAAACTCCAAACCTTCAAATAAAAATTCTGTTTTGTATGCTCGAGCAGCTCATGTGCAACTAGGGTTGCCTATATCTTCCATACTAGGTGGGTTATTCTCAAGCGGAGTGGACTCCGCTCCTCATTCACGAGAAAGGGCCGGTAACCGGGATCTCCAGTCCCATGATCCAAAAAGATCAAAGCAAATCAAAATAATTAAACAAAACTCCCCTTAGGACCCGTTGAATGTTGGAGGCACTCGTTGTTTCGAGCAAGCCATGGATTGATGCTTATGGAGGAAGGGGAGTATAAACCTTTACCATTCTGTTTGGGAACTGCCTATAATGCATGTACTATGGAAGATACAACCATCTCATAGTTCTTGCGTTGACAGTGAAAGTATGCCGCTCAAAATATAATTTATATCTATTTCAAAATCGAGCTCTGGCACCTCTACAAATCCCTGCTTCCCTCTGCGAAGGGCCTATCTATTTACTTTTATGTTGAGTCATCACCCTTCTTATTAAAAAAAGCACCCGATGGAGAGCACACTGTCGGTTGCATTCATTATAATTGGTTTATTTTGGGTATGACTTGACTGGATCTCTTTTACCATGAATTACAATGTTTAGTCAGTCCTTGATCTTTAAAGGTGCTCTGCATTTATGTTTTGCGATCTCAGAAAGGGCTAGCGGGATACCATTTCGTTATATCATGTTATGATTATTTTGAGAAAGTGTTTTCATCCGAGTTTTATTATTATGGCTTGCTAGCTGATTATATTATTGATATGAGTAATTGTGAGACCTACGTGTTATTTTGAGTACGGTTAGTTCATAATAATTGCTGAAACTTGAATGCCGGCTTTTCATGTTTACAACAACAAGAACAAACAGAGTTTGTAAAAGTTTTTCTTTTTCTCTTTCAGTTTGTCAACTGAATTGCTTGAGGACAAGCAAGGATTTAAACTTGGGGGAGTTGATACGTCTCTATCATATCTACTTTTCCAAACACTTTTGCCCTTGTTTTGGACTCTAACTTGTATGATTTGAATGGAACTAACTCGGACTGACGCTGTTTTCAGCAGAATTGCCATGATGTTGTTTTATGTGCAGAAAACAAAAGTTCTCGGAATGACCTGAAACTCCACAGAATATCTTAGAATAAATAATAAAAAATCCTCGCCAAAGATGAAGACCAGGAGGCCCACACCCTGTCCACGAGGGTGGGGGGCGCGCCCCCCTACCTCGTGGGCCCCTTGGATGCCCTCCGACGCCAACTCCAACTCCATATATTGGCTTTCCGGGAGAAAAAAATCAGAGAGAAAGTTTCATCGCGTTTTACGATATGGAGCCGCCGCCAATCCCTAATCTCTCTCGGGAGGGCTGATCTGGAGTTCGTTTGGGGCTCCGAAGAGGGGGATTCGTCGCCGTCATCATCATCAACCATCCTCCATCACCAATTTCATGATGCTCACCGCCGTGCGTGAGTAATTGCATCGTAGGCTTGCTGGACGGTGATGGGTTGGATGAGATTTATCATGTAATCGAGTTAGTTTTGTTAGGGTTTGATCCCTAGTATCCACTATGTTCTGAGATTGATGTTGCTATGACTTTGCTATGCTTAATGCTTGTCACTATGGCCCGAGTGCCATGATTTCAGATCTGAACCTATTATGTTTTCATGAATATATGTGTGTTCTTGATCCTATCTTGCGAGTCTATAGTCACCTACTATGTGTTATGATCCGGCAACCCCGAAGTGACAATAATCGGGACCACTCCCGGTGATGACCATAGTTTGAGGAGTTCATGTATTCACTATGTGCTAATGCTTTGTTCCGGTTCTCTATTAAAAGGAGGCCTTAATATCCCTTAGTTTCCAATAGGACCCCGCTGCCACGGGAGGGTAGGACAAAATATGTCATGCAAGTTCTTTTCCATAAGCACGTATGACTATATACGGAATACATGCCTACATTATATTGATGAAATGGAGCTAGTTATGTGTCACCCTATGTTATGACTATTACATGATGAACCACATCCGGCATAATTATCCATCACTGATCCGGTGCCTATGAGTTTTCCATATACTGGTTTACGCTTATTTACTTTTCCGTTGCTACTGTTACAATCATTACAAAAATACCAAAAACATTACTTTTGCTGTCTTTACTTTTGTTACTGTTACCACCACTATCATACTACTTTGCTACTAAACACTTTGCCGCAGATACTAAGTTTCCAGGTGTGGTTGAATTGACAACTTAGCTGCTAATACTTGAGAATATTCTTTGGCTCCCCTTGTGTCGAATCAATAAATTTGGGTTGAATACTCTACCCTCGAAAACTGTTGCGATC
This sequence comes from Triticum dicoccoides, assembly GCF_002162155.2. Lineage (NCBI taxonomy): Eukaryota > Viridiplantae > Streptophyta > Magnoliopsida > Poales > Poaceae > Triticum > Triticum dicoccoides. The sequence goes on along the minus strand of NC_041393.1, from coordinate 347,421,949 downwards.
CCCTATACTTGTGGAGCATTTGCGGAGCTGCCACAGAGCATATCTAATGCCGCCCAAAGCTACCGAGCCGAAGAGAGGAATACTGCGGATAAACTCTTCTGGATGCAGTATCTAGCGCCGAATTATCCGGTGCCGTTTGACGATCAGCTGAAGCAGGTGGTCGAACTTCATAAGGTGGCCGAGCTAGCCATGAAGGATTTGATTATCCGGCTGTGGCCTGCGAGCCGATTGCAAGCAGTTACTTCAGGCTCGTTAAGCGGATTGCGAGTGCCTACCCTCGACTCAAAGTCATCAAGCGGTCGGTCTGCATAGAAGGTGCACGAATGGCCTTCGCCCATGCAAAGGTGCATTGGGGGAAGATGGATGTAGAAAAGCTACTGACCGAGGGACCGCCAGAGGGGAAAGAGCACCGCAAGCCCGAACTGTATTATGAAGGTGTCTTGAAAGGGTCCCGCCTTGCGGTAGAGCAGTGCACCAAGGACATTATATTTTCGTGAATACGATCATGTTTTTCCTTTGTAATATTTGAACAAGGTCATTATTTATTGCTTGTCGTATGAAAGTTTTTCCTCCTGTGCGACCGTGTTATATAATAATCCTGAGAGTCGGCCAGTCGTCGGCTTCCGCCCCCACGTAGTGAGTACGGGGGTGTTCGGGATAAACCTGAGCACTCTTTATCCTAGTTTTGGGTCCCTAAAGGAGGTGTTCAGCACTGTGAACCAGGCAATCGGACTATAGGGCTTTATTGCTCTCACTTAGCCATAGGAGTTTTTTCGAGGAAGGTAGGCGCAGCCCCTGGTGTTCGGAAGACCGCATGAAGGGCTCTATAAGTGCCTGGTCGGAAAAGGTCGATCCGTCGCACGCTGCATTGGTTATGGCATTATGCGGAATAAATCCTTAATGATTTTAGAACCTCTCGAACAGCTGACCAGCTCTCTCTACATCATGACAGTCAGTTTTTGGCTTTCTCTACTGAGGTGCTTGTCCGGAAGAACCGAGACACAATCACAGTAGTTCTCCCAGTGCTACCTTAGCCAATATAGCGGAACGTAAGGTACCAAAACATCGGAGCCGAGCAAACCCAACTATTGACCCAAGACATGATTCGGAGCTGATGCATATAATCCTATAAGTTCGGGTGCCGAACTACCATGAAGGTGTTCGAACTTTTTTTTCCGTAGTTTGGGCATGATGAAGCCCCTGGCATATTAAGGCATATCGTGATAAGCAGCCGCCTTTTAACAAAAGAGTTTTAAATAAGAAATAGTAGTAGATGAGCATCACATAAATCCACATGTTGTATTTGAATGGTACATTACTGCGTATAAGTACAAAATGATGTGATAAAAGGAAATATGATTGCGGAACCTGCTGATACCAGGCGTGAGGAAATTGTGCTTGGATCTGGGGTGTAGTCGGATGATCATAGAGGGGAATATCTAGAGATTCCCTTACGCGCTCGAACTGTTTCCACGCCATCCATCATAGCCTACGTAAAGGTGAACCTGCAAGGGAAATGCAAGAAATGGTTTTGCGCCACCTGGCGGTTGAGCCGCAGTATGTGGCTTGTATTATCTTTTTCCGGAGTGTTTTAATTAAGCTCCGGGTGGACTGGGCTATCCTGCCGCGCAGTAGTTCGGACTCCTTTGATGGTGTCCGGGATCTTGGTCTTCGACTCGAGGTTCGGCTGGAAGGTGCCATCCGTTGTTCTTGCTGTTAAAGCGGTGGTAGACTCTTCGGTAGTGAGGGGGAGTTCGGATCTGCCATTAACCGTGATGACACCGCGTGGACCGGGCATCTTTAATTTGCGGTAGGCATAATGTGGCACCGCATTGAACCGAGCGAATGCAGTTCATCCGAGTAGTGCCTGATGGTCACTGCGAAAGGGGACAATGTCGAATACTAAGTCTTTGGTACGGTGATTGTCCGGAGATCCGAAGACCTCTTCCAGTGTGATTGAGCCCGTGCAACAGGCCTCTACACCTGGTATGACACCTTTAAAGGTGGTTTTTGTGGGCTTGATCCTTGAGGGGTTGATGCCCATTTTTTGCATTGTATCCTGTTATAGCAGGTTCTGGCTACTACCTCCGTCCATAAGGACATGTGTGAGGTGGAATCCGTCAATGATGGGGTCGAGGACCAGTGTGGCCGAACCGCCATGATGGATATTGGTAGTATGGTCCCTATGATCGAAAATGATCGGGCAGGAGGACCATGGGTTAAACTTTGGGTCGATTTTATAGACTTCCCTTAGTGCACGTTTCCACTTGGGGCTGTGGCTTGCACATATCATATTCACTATTTTCACCTGGGGGGGATTTCTTATGTCCTCCTGTATTCAGTGATCGGGGCTCCTTGTTGTCATCGCTTTGAGACCCCTTCCCCTTGTTTTCGGCATCTAACCTGTCGGCTTGTATGAAGACCCAGCACTCTCTGTTGGTGTGGTTGGCTGGTGTTCCTGGGGTGCCATGAATTTGGCATGGACGGTTGAGTATGCGGTCCAAATTGGACGGGCCTGAATTGTTTTTGTTGAATGGTTGCTTCCGCTCACCAGACTTGGAGCCGCTGAATCCGGCATTGACTGACGTGTCATTGGCACTATCACCGTTTTTGTGGCGCTTGTGTTTGTTGCGTCATGGTTTGTCGTTGCTATCCTTGGCTTTCAATGTGCCAGGATTGCTTGTTGTATTGTTGCTACGAGCCAACCAGCTATCCTCGCCCGCGCAAAAGCGGGTCGTGAGTGTTGTGAGGGCTGCCATGGACTTTGGCTTTTCATGGCCGAGATGTTGGGCAAGCCACTCGTCACGGATGTTATGCTTAAAGGCCGCTAGGGCTTCGGCATCCGGATAGTCCACAATTTGGTTCTTTTTGGTTAGGAACCGGGTCCAAAATTTACTAGCTAACTCTCCGGGCTGCTGAGTTATGTGACATAGATCATCAGCATCCGGTGGTCATACATAAGTGCACTGGAAGTTGTCAAGGAATGTGTCTGCCAGGTTCTCCCAACTCCAGATGGAGTTTCCTGGCAAGCTATTCAGCCAATGCCGAGCCGGTCCCTTTAGTTTTAGTGGGAGGTACTTGATGGCGTGTAGATCATCTCCGCGGGCCATGTGAATGTGGAGAAAAAAATCTTCTATCCGTACCGCGGGGTCTGTGGTACCATCGTATGATTCAATGTTCACGGGTTTGAACCCTTCCGGGAATTCATGATCCATTACTTGATCAGTGAAGCATAGGGGATATGCGGCACCTTTGTGCCGGGCCTCATTGTATTTGGCCCGGCTAGATTTGTTAGTATATCCGGCGTGACGATCCTTGTCACGTGTTGTGACGCGCCCCTGTGATTTGTAGATCGATCTTGACTGTCCTGCTTTGTTTTCCAATACATCTCGCAGGTCCTTTGTATAGCCCTGGGCCTTAGTATTATCATTTGATTGGCGACAGGGTGCGGTCTGGACTTCGGGCTGGTATGCCGCTTTGTCTCGGCCATGGGGTGGCTGGTTAGCCACATCATGCGCTCGTAGTGTGGGCTTTAATGCCTCCTCTTCGAGTTGAGGTAGCAACCTGCGCTTTGGGTAACTTTTGGTAGGGCGCTCGAGTCCGTATTCCTCGGCAGCCAGGACCTCGGTCCATCTGTTAGTTAGCAGATATTGATCAGCTTGAAGTTGTTGCTGTTTTTTCTTCAGGCTTTTTGCAGTGGCTATAAGCTGGCGTTTGTCTCCTGCTCGACGGGATCCTCAGGCACGATGAATTCTTCGTAGCCAAGGCTCACTTCGTCTTCGGAGAGAGGCATGTAATTATCATCCTCTGATTCTCCATCTGTTGTCTGTTCTTTAGGGCTAGCTTGCCCATCCTCTTGCTCGGCCTACTCGAAGCTTGGCTTGGGCAGGATTGTTTTCGTCTTCGGCACCATCCGGATTGTTATCTCTTGTGCTGGTATCGCTATTTCTGCTATGGCGGAGCTTGGAGCAGCGCCTATGATGTCGGTGCTTAGATTGCTTCTCCAAGGGGTTATCGTCTGTTGCCTCATTGCCATTGGTTTCTTTGGGGGTGTCCACCATGTATATATCGTATGATGAGGTGGCTATCCAGTGCCCTATAGGTGGTGGTTCCTGTTCTTCTCCTGCATCGTCGTCCATACCGTCGATGTCTTCGGAGTTGAAGTCAAGCACGTCGGTTAAGTCATCGACAATGCCTATTAAGTGGGTGGTGGGTGGGGAACGAATTTCTTCGTCGTCCGCTTCCCACTCGAGCCGGACATAGTTCAGCCAAGAATTTCTCGACAAGGAAAGAGATCTTAATGAGTTCAGCATGTCACCCAAGGGCGAGTGCTGAAAAATATCCGCGGCGGTGAACTCCATGACTGGTGCCCAATGAGATTCGATAGGCACAGACGCATGCGGTTCGGATCCTGTAGCCAGAGACGAGTCCGAGGGTCCGATGACACCACCCTCATGGGAGGTGGGATTAGTGTTCGGCTCCAGCGCCGATGAGTGCACGGCCTCCGTGGCGGGGTCCATCCATCCGTCCTCGGAGGGCACGATCTACTCCGGATTAACTCCCGGCGCTGCCGCAGGCGCGATCCCCCGAATAGTGTCCGATGGCTGATTAAAGTCATGCCCGTCATGACCGCCCGGCGCGCCTCACATGGGCTCGAATCCGTCAAAGATCAAGTCTCCGCAGATGTCGGCAGTATAGTTCAAGCTTCCAAACCTGACCTGATGGCCAGGGGCGTAGCTATCGATCTGCTCCAGATGGCCAAGCGAGTTGGCCCGCAGTACGAAGCCGCCGAATACGAATATCTGTCCGGGAAGGAAAACCTCCCCCTGGACCGCATCGTTGAAGATGATCGGAGGAGCCATCGAGCCTTATCGCGACAACACAGTGGAACTCTCAATGAAAGTACCAATGTCCGTGTCAAAACCGGCGGATCTCGGGTAGGGGGACCTGAACTGTGCGTCTAAGGCTAATGGTAACAGGAGGCAGGGAAATGATCTTTTAGCTAGGTTCGGGCCCTCTAAATGGAGGTAATACCCTACTTCCTGCTTTATTGATCTTGATGATATGATTATTACAAGAGTTGATCTACCACGAGATCGTAGAGGCTAAACCCTAGAAGCTAGCCTATGATTATGATTGTTGTTATCCTATGGACTAAACCCTCCGGTTTATATAGACACCAGAGGGGGCTAGGGTTACACAGAGTCGGTTACAGAGAAGGAGATCTACATATCCGAATTGCCAAGCTTGCCTTCCACGCAAAGGAGAGTCCCATCTAGACACGGGATGAAGTCTTCAATCTTGTATCTTCATAGTCCAACAATCCGGCCAAAGTATATAGTCCGAATGTCTGAGGACCCCTTAATCCAGGACTCACTCAGTGGCTATCAGGCCAAATATGCTGGTCATATACCATCTCAGAGTCGATACCGAATACCACAACAGTCGAACCCACGCCACGACACAGTCGAATATAGGGGTGTTGCGCACCCCCTATGCTTCACCGTTGAGGTGCTGGATCACGAATTTCTAGAAGGGTTTAAACCCGTGAACATCGAGGCATATGATGGAATAACGGATCCTGCGGTCTGGATAGAAGACTTTATTCTCCACATCCGCATGGCCCGTGGGGATGACCTCCAGGCCATCAAATACTTACCACTCAAGCTGAAAGGACCAGCTCGACACTGGCTGAAAAGCCTCCCAGAAAATTCCATTGGAAGCTGGGAGGAACTTGAGGACACTTTTCGGGCCAATCTTCGAGGGACTTATGTCCGGCCCCCAGACGCTGACGATCTAAGTCACATAATCCAGCAACCCGGGGAATCAGCCCGAAATCTTTGGAATCGGTTTCTCACTAAGAGGATCCAAATCATCGATTGTCTGGAAGTTGAAGCCTTAGCAGCTTTCAAGCACAGTGTCCGGGACGAATGGCTAGCTAGACACCTTGGCCAAGAAAAGCCAAGGACAATGGCAGCCCTAACTGCGCTCATGACCCGTTTTTGCGTGGGCGAGGACAGCTGGTTAGCCCGCAGCAGCACCAGCAAACCTAGCACATCCGAAGTCAGGGGTGGCAATGGAAAGCCACAACATGACAAAAACAAACGTTGAAACAATGCTGGAAGCCCAGATGATACAATAGTAAACGCCGGATTCAGTGGCTCCAGACCTGGTCAGTGGAAGAAACCATTTACAGGAAACAAAAATGGTCCATCTAGCATGGATAAAATATTAGACAGGAACTGCCAGATCCATGGCACCCCCGCCAAACCCACGAACCATACCAACTGCAGTTGTTGGGTCTTCAAACAGGCCGGCAAGCTCACCACCGAACACAAGGGGAATGGACCTCAGAGCGAAGACGAGTATGAATCTCGCCAGCCGAACCCAGGGGGACAGAAGAAATTTCCACCGGAGATCCAAACAATGAACATGATCTATGTCACTCATATCCCAAAATGGGAGCGCAAACACGCACTCCGAGATGTCTATGTAGTGGAGCCTGTCGCCTCCAAATTCAATCCTTGGGTGGCATGTCCGATCACCTTTGATCGCAGGGATCATCCGACTAGTATCCGTCATGGGGGTTCGGCTGCCATAGTGCTCGACCCAATAATCGATGGTTACCATCACACTCGAGTCCTCATGGACGGCGGCAACAGTCTAAATCTGATATATCAGGACACTGTCTGCAAAATGGGGATAGACCCATCAAGAATCAAGACAAGCAGCACGACCTTTAAAGGAGTTATACCGGGCGTAGAAGCCTACTGCACGGGCTCTTTACCATTGGAAGTCGTGTTCGGCTCTCCCGATAACTTTCGAAGTGAAGAGCTAATCTTCGACATAGCTCCGTTCTGAAGTGGCTATCATGCACTACTCGGAAGAACGGCCTTCGCCCGCTTTAACGCAGTCCCGCATGATGCCAATATAAAGCTCAAAATTCCTAGACCACGCGGCATCATCATGGTCAGTGGAAATATGGAGCGCTCTCTCTGTACGGAGAAGGATATGGCGGCCTTAGCAGCCAAAGTACAAAACGGCCTATTCAAGCCGAACAGACCATCGGTCATTAAGACCGCGGACACAGCTAAACGTGCCCGGAGTACGCCTCAGTGCGGTAGATCAGATAAACCTGAGCTCAATTAGTAGTTACACCCCCATCGACTGCCCCATAAGGCGACAACATACGTACCTCGTATACACAAGTACATCCTTAAAATCCCTTGGGCAGCGCTTGGGGCACACTGCACACAAATAGTCCATAGTTCGGCTTGACCCTACTCGGACTTTACGGTTATCTTTCAAGATCCACTAAACGAACCGGCTTTATTTACGGCCACACTGGATTCTCTTTACCAGGGGTTTTTCTTTTTTATAGATGGCCACCACATTACCCCCTTCAAAGGACACATCACAAAGGAGAAAACGACGCAGACGTGCAGTAGGGCCCCGCGCTAAGGTTCCTTTTTAGATTAAGACCCTGCGTAAACCTTTTTTTATCTCTTTTTGTTTTATACTTTTCTGGCATGAACAATGTGCTAGGAAGTTATCGGTACTATCTGTAAACACACGGCTCGCCGTACTGGAAGGGGATAGTATAGAAGCGGATTGGTCCATATTATGTTTGGAGATTTATTCTCTCACCACATGCGCTCTCTCCTCATGTTACATTGCCACACATGCCTTGACAATAGGGTCCATTACCAGGGGCTGTATTTGGCTCGGTATACCTTTAAAAGTCCGAACACCTTCATGGAGTGTTCGGCGTCGCGAGTTTCGCCTTATATGCATCAGCTCTGAATCATGTCTTTCGTCAATAGTTGGGTTGCGCGGCTCTTGTGCTTACTACCTTATGTTCCGCTGTATCGGCTAAGGTAGTAAGGGGAGAACTACTGTGATTGTGTCCTAGTTCGTCTAGATGAGCACCTCAGTAGAGAAAGCCGAAAACCGACTGTCATGATGCGGCGTTAGATGGTCAACCACTCGATGACTCATCGGAATCTTAGTGATTCCCTCCGTATTAAATGAAGGACCGTTCTTCTGGTCGCATATGCAAATGCACCTTATTCAGATAAATGCGTACATACCTGTGACGCCCGGATAATTAGACTACAGTAATCCCGCGTTAACGATGCCACGTCACCTCGGTTACTGTTGCTAACCTCGTGTTAGTTCGAAACCGATTCGAATTCAAATTTGAATTAAAGTCAAACGATAAAAGTTTTCGAACATAAAAACTAAAATGTGCTAAATGTGACCAATAAATCCTTAGTAATAATGGTGGAGAAACCACAAATTTTATAAAATGTTTAAAGGCTCTAAACTAATTAAAATAGCAGCTATAACAATTAATTAAATGCCTTTTAAAAATAATAATAATACAAACTATTTTAATTAGGTGTCGAACTTTTGGGGCAGTAGAATAAATTATAACATTAAATTAGGAGTTGTATTTATATTTTATAAAACAGAAATTAAAAGAAAATAGATAAAGAAAAGAAAACAGAAAACAAAGCTAA